>NC_058131.1:540182780-540202064 GCF_016433145.1 Gracilinanus agilis
TCAAATTTATTTATTTGTTTGTTGTGTTAAACTTCTCAGGTAATTCCATCCTTTCCTCCCTCCTCATACTAGAAAAGGAATATATGATAAAAAGATATATATAATACTATGTCTTGTTTGTTTTTATTTATCAGTTGTTTCTCTGGAGGTGGACATATACAAGTAGTTCTTCAAACAATATCTCTCTTGATGTATATAATGTTCTCTTGATACTGCTTATTTCACTCTTCATACTTTTGTGTAAGCCTTAACATTTTAAAAAATTAACCTGCTTGTCATTTCTTATACCATGATTATTCCATCATAATCATATGCCACATCTTGTTTAGCCATTCCCCAATTGATGTGAATCCCCTCAATTTCCAGTTCTTTGCCACCACAAAGAGAATTATATAAATATTTTTTAAAAATATTGGTTCTTTTCCTTATTTCCTTATCACTTTTAGAAATAAATTTAATGTTGGTATTGTTGGGTCAAAAGGCAGGCATAGTTTTATAACTATTTGGGCACAATTCCAGATTGCTCTCCAAAATGGTTGCAACTACTTGTAGTTATAGTCCCCATTTTTCCACAACCATGACAATATTTGTCATTTTGCCCTTTTATCATTTTAGTGAATATGATAGGTGTAAGATGATATTTCAGAGTTGTTTTGATTTGTTTTTCTCAAATCAAGAATGATTTGGAGCACTTTTTTTCATATAGTTATATATAGCTTTGATTTCTTCATTCAAAAACCTGTCTCTTCATCTTTGGTCATGTTTCAAAAGTCAGTGTTTGCTGATGCAAACTTGCCTCAAACTAAACTTAGTGGAATTTGCTTGTGAATGTGACCTTGATTTATCCTGCCTAAATCAAAAAGTATTTATTAGGTACCTACTAAGTGCTAGGTGCTGGCAATGCAAATACAAAAAAAAAATCTCTTCTCTCCAGTATTGTCCATTATTAAAGTCCATAACATAAAGGAGGAGCACACCCTTATATTATCTCTTCCTAATGAACACTATTTTAAATATCACAATTATCTTCCTGGATCAAAATATTTGGAAATAAATATATCATAATTTGGATACTCAAGCATATCTACTCTGATTCTGATGTAGATATGACTTTTCCAAGTGCCTAAAAAATAGGTGGTTTTTGTATCTAACATTCTGAAATTCTCATTCTTTTGCTTTAAGCAACTCTGAAAAATTTGAAAATTCCCAATTTATATTGAAACAGACAAAAAAATTTGCCTTGATGACAAATGTGGAACACTCTTTGTTATTCAAAAAAACAATTAGCAAACTATTGATGTAATTTTAATTTCTACCTGATTCTCTACTATTGCAAGAGAATAATGGGACACAGTACCATGAATGACCTTATAGACTGGCAGGAGGATGACCAAATGAATTCGAATTGTTCTAATTGAATAGTTACATTGTAATATTTATACTGAATGCATGTTAAAAGTTTTGTTTCTGAATTTTAGGAGCTTAATGTTTAAAACCTGTTCCTTCACAAGAATTGGAACTTTTTACCATTACAGGAGCCAACATTTCACTCTGACCATGCTTCCACTCTTTAGACCTCCCCTCCTCTGATTTGTTAGTTCTTCAGAATGTCCATTCAAGCATTTACCCATGCTAGCTATGGTCACTTCCCAACTGAATCAGTCCTCGACTCTTTAGATTACTTGCTATCTTCCCTTCTCTCCCCTTTGTAAAAATGAAATTTGAGAGATGCCATCTTTAAGTATATATATGTATTTTCTATGGACACATGGAAATTATCAAACTACATTTCCCGTGGTCCAACAGGTTTCTGGTTCCAGTTCTTTGGGCGTGGGGACGCCTACGTCTCCACGCAGAGAACAGTTTAAGTCTCCTGGGTTAGGAGGGAGTGGCCCTCTTGGCCAGCAGACTCAGGAAGAGACAGGAGGTAACAATAATGGCTGGGGCAGCAGTTTTAAATTCTTACAAGCGCGTGGCCTAATAACTTTATCTATCAGCATGGCTTTAATTAAAATACTAATATATATATATATATATATATCAGCCTTTATTATTTTTTATCCTTATACCTTCTAGTCCTCTTGAGAAAAGGACTTTCTTTTTGCTTGTATTTTTATTCTTGAAGCTTAGCACAGTACTTGGTAGATAGTAAGCCTTTAATATATGTTTTTATCTAATCTAATCTTCACCTCTAATATATGGTAGAGGGTAAAACTCCATCCGATTAATGCTACCACACAATTTAATTTCTCTTGCTTTAATAAAAGAAGAAATTTGACTAGCCTTTCCTAAGAAGGAAAAAGATTTCATTTTCCTCTGACAGTCTTCCCCTTATGTGAATAAAATGATATAACTCTAGGACCTTAGATTGATTTAAAATTAACAAAACATTCATTCTCTTACACTAGCATTTTAAGTTTAAGGAACCTGACAAATCATAAATCGCATGCATTAACTCTTACCGGATCTATTAGCTGTGTGTAAAGTTCATGGCAGTTGTCAAAAATATACTTGTATGTAGAATCTAAGCAAGCCCTGACACAATCCTTCACAACAGTGCTGGCTCTAGGTGGATTTTGGAGTTCTAAAACCTGAGAAAGAGAATATATTCATCCATTGGAAAAACAGGCACTTGATGAATTACAAATAATAACCATTCATCATTTAAAATATGAATAAATAAAATGCAATCAATTAAATAATTAACAAATAAAGATTGTATTAATAAAGATATAAACAAAATATTAATACTCCAAAAAATTGGCCTTATGTCCCTATCGGCACAGTCTTATGCCACCTAGGAATCTAGGTGGCACAGTAGATAGAAAAGGAGCCAGGAATATTTATCTTCCTGAGTTCAAATTCAGCTTTAGACACTTTCTAGCTGTGTGACCCTGAACTAGTCACTTTAATCCCATTTGCCTCACCTGCCTTAATTTGTGTCCTTGAAAACCATTTAAAAATATTCTTTTTGAGGCACTGCATGAGCTGTGCCACCACCAAAATCATCACCATGCTAAGTAAGAAGGTGGAATAAGATAAGGAGACAATAACCTAATAGCAAAATGTCAAAATTCATCTGGAACAAAAGAGATTGTACTATTTCATTCTCCTACAGTTGAGGCCAGAGTTTGTAGTGACTAGTGTGACAAATAACACAGTCTAAATATTGAACAACATTGGTTGAAATTGTACGAGCTGCTTTCCCTCTTGGAGTGAACAAGATAGTAATGCCCTTTGAGTTCGACCAAAGCAAGGAAAGTGTTGCAATTCAACTTAAAATGCTTTCAGGAAAGATTTGTGTCTGCTTAGATTTTTCAGAGAACCTTGCTCAATATGGACTTAATTAAAAATGAAGTCAGGCTGAATATATCAGATGGCCTAAATTTTATTGGGAGATTCATCAAGTTAAGGTAGAAGGTGGCACCTTAATCGCTGAGGCTGGGTAGTGTGTGATCAGGAAGAAACAGTAAAACACGACTTTCCTGAAAAAATAAGTGTGTTCTGTGTATCACCCCATGACAGTGACAGAAATAAAATGAGATACCTTCATTCGAAAAAAGGTAATGCTTGTTAGCAGGTCAACAGTTGATTTCAGATCTTGAAGTCTCTCTGAATTGCTGGCAGGGAAGTTGTCCTAGTTAATTAGAGAGAAAGGGAAATGTACAGGGTAAAGTTATCACCATCAAACCCTAAGGAAAAAGTAACTTTTTTAAAAGAAAAGAATAAATTTTATATCCCTTTAAAAAACTATTAAGATGAAAATGTTTATTCATTAAATATTTCTACCTTTATGTGCTCCTTCAATTTAGGAGAAAAATTTCAAAAAGATTCCTTTTTTTTAAAGTGGGTTTCCACTATTTGAGAGTCCACATGGAATGGTAAATCGATAGCTGGTCTTTGATCCAGGAAATTCAGATTTCAGTTCTCCTCTTATAAAAAAGGTTTCTATGACCCTGAGGAATCACTTGACTTACTGTCAGTGCTCCAAGCAACTCTAAACTATAAGATGCAAAAAGAGTGTATTATATTGTGATCCTCGAGAAAGAAAGGTGGATTTGGGATCAGAAGATTTGAGTTCATGTCCTGACTTTGCCATTTACTAATTGTGTGATATTAGATAAATCACATTACTTCCATGGACCACATTTTCCTTATCTGTAAAAAGAAAGAATCCGATTCCGTGGCCTTTAAAATCACTTATAGCACTATATCTTTGCTTCTATGATTTAAAATGTGTGGGTACTCCCTTTACAAATGTAAATTGTAATCTCAGATTTTTAGTAATCATGAATGAATCATTGTGGCCAACATTTAGGGAAAAAATTCCATCCCCCATCTACCCTATACTCAGACTCTTTGTATCTCACTATATATCCTATCAAATACCATGAAGAATCAATCAAATATGGGACAACATAAATCAGAAAAAAAAGGTTATACTCATGATAATTCACAGAAGGTTACTTGTGAACTTCATTTGCAATTTTGTCAATCCCTGTAGAATTTTTTTCAAGTATAATCTGAGAAATGCCAAACATGCTGAATTTTCTTGGGATGAAATGCAAAGATGTTTTTCAATTTGCAATAAATTTTGCATTTAGGGGCCTACTCCCAGGAGTAGAGAGAAGAGTAAGGAAAAGTAGCTTTCCTACTAGGCTTATTTAGAATAATTTCTTTGAGGACATTATGCCCCAAATGGCACTGTAGGTTTCAAAGTGGAAAGAACACTGAACCTGCAGACAGAAAGACTGTAGTTCAAATTCAGTCCCAGACACTTACTAGCTGTATGATGCTGGGCAAGTCACTTCAACTTTGTTTGCCTCAGTTTCCTCATCAGCAAAAATGGAAATAAGAATAGCACCTATCTCCTAGGGTTGCAAAGAGGACACAATAAACTGATAATTATAAAGGTGCATTGCAAACTTTAAAGTGTAATACTGGAGAAAAAGGAAAAGGAATAAGCATTTCTACATAACCTATTATATACCAAGCACTGTATTAATAGCTCATTTAATCCTCACAATAGCCCTGCAAGCAGTTTTCCATTTTACACTTGAAGAAACTGAGACAAATAGATGTATGACCCTGTGCAAAATATTTAATAACCAGCAAGTGTTGATGGCTAGATTTGAATGCAGGACGGTTCTACCTCCCAGATCAGCATTCTATCCACTGTGATACCAGCTACTTCCATATATGATAGTTGTTGCTGTTACTATTATTAGTTAAATTATTTTTGTTAGTAGAATGTTGAAGAAGATTCCTGGGTCCCCTTTGGTCTTCTCTTTTTATAAATGACTAGTTTACAAGATTGGCTAATTGTTATCTTGTAACGTATGGAGTCTGGTATTGATGGGATATTCAATAGGTCAGGTATATAAGTGGGCATGAAGTTGGGGACATGGTAGCAATAATTTCTAACTAAGTAGAGAACATCATGAAGATGCTGTTCAGTCAAGGATGGCAGTGCCAGTGAGATAGCCTTTGTAGACTCTGCGGGACTCGGGTTACCTGGAAGTTGGTTTGGAAGTAGAAAAGTACTGGAAGACAAAGTGAGCAGTCCAGTTCTGTTTAAGAGAAAGGCATAAGAACCAGAAAAGTGATTTTATTGGCATGTGGAGCTCTCGGATGAGGAAACTCCCTCTACAAGTGCAGGCCAGAACCTTTTTTGTACATTATAGCTTAGAACTGTCTATGTAAGTATACATGGTAGCCAAATGATTTCTTCATGCATATACTGCTAGATATCAGAGGTATTACTGATATGTAGGTTCTCCTAGGTCCAAGATCAGCTCTCTATTTACTACTTATGTAGACTCTCAAACAGACATGGCTGTTAAAACCTACCAAAAACCTGACTAAAAATATTCAAGACCCTTTTAATGAATGGAAATTTTAGGGATGTGCAGAAAAAAAATAACTATAAAACAGAGCTTCTGGATTTAGAAAATACCGAACTCCTTAAATTGGCATAGGAATTTTAATATTCTACTCTATGTGATTATTCTGTAATTTGACAGCCATTTGGAGCCTGTTATTTTCCTCTTAGGAAGATAATTTTGTACATACCCTGTACTTTGATAAATCAATCCTCAAAGAATTGTGCAACTGATCCAGTAGTTTTATGAACTTTTCTCTCTGTACAAAGAAAAAAAAAAGGACACATGTCCATTAGCATTTGAATAAATATATATTTTAAATTGCATCAAGAGTAAATAAACCATTGAAATGCCTAGCATAAAGCATGAGATCCACAACTTTCCTCTTGGAATCTGTTTGCAAGGCACGTTGGTTTCAATTTATAGTCATACAAGCATTGCTAGGAGATAATAGAAAGTGTATCAGAAATTGTGAAATGTGTTTTGTTGAGCTTCATTTGTGCCTGCTGCCATACTTCACCATTCTCCTAATGCAGTACAAATAATCCTGGCCCCCAGCCAATAGCCTTCAGATTAGAATGCATTAGTGAGCACCAACAGCCTCCTTTCTCCCCCCCCTCCCCGTTCTGTTCTTTATCTCACTAACCAGCTCATTGTGAGGTAAACAAGCATAATCTCCATAGAAAGGGGAAAACATGAAAATATTGAAAAAACAAAGGTTTGGAACCACCTGAACAAATGAGAGTTTCATTTCCAATTAAAGTACAGAGTTTGTCCTAACAGTCTTAAGAACTTATTTTTTTTTCTTTTTTTCAAATATATAGAAGTCTATTTGAGTGTTACTGAATATCTGACCTCAGTATGCCCAAATGGTAAAAAAAAAAATAGAGCTTTCTAACTCCCTGAGAACCTTGCTCATTATTAGAGAGTGACTTGGACCCTGTGGATCAGTTGTGTCTGATAATGAAGTATTTGGTTCAAAAGGCACTTTCAATGATTAGTCATTCAGCAAGTGTTAATTAAGTCTCTACTATGACTCGTGCCAGAATCTAGGATGAAAAGACACAAAAACAGAACTCCTGGCCATTCAGAAGCTTGAATTCTATCAAGGAAGATGGTACAATGTATACATGAGGAACAGTGCTAGTGTTAAACATATAAAAAAGACTTCATGCAGACCCCTCCTCCAAAATATTCTATAATTCTATAATTCAAATGCACTTAGGAAGAGTGACCAGCAATAACAACTCTGAAGATTCACTAAGTAACTAATGGGCTTCTTGGATGGATATAAACAACATTATGCTTTATAGCAGGCCATTCACCAAGGTTGACTGTATTTGTGTCCAATGATGCTATTTTAGTAGAATTCTAAGAGACTTACACAAATTATTTAGTTTATCCAGTGCTGAGCAAGAGGTTATTCTCCTAGAGTCATTCTCAAAGGGAAACTGTACCAGTACCGTAGAACTCATTACTTCTTGTACGAGACAACATTGAGAATTCACCCCTGCTTTACCATTACCCAGCAGTTGCAAATCATAGACAGAACTCAAAGACTGCATCACAACACACAATAGCAAAACCTGCCAGAAGTTTCTCTTTCTCCCTCTCTGCCTCCAATAAAAAATTTATCTCCTTGGGACTTCAGGCAAGTCACTTAAGCTTTCATGGCCTCCAGATCCTCAGATGTTAAATGAAGGGTTAGCCTGGATGACCTGCAGTGACCCTCCCAGCTCTATAATTCTGTGATAGAAAAGTGACTTGTTAGTGCCCTTTTTATACAGCTCTTCAGCACAGTATGTTTTTTCGATTGAGAGAGAAATTAAATATATCACTCCGAAAGAAAAATCAAGCCTCTTCTTTCTATTGCATACTCCTTTTTATAGAGGTAGCAACAATTTCCGTTTTTGTCATTGATCATTTCAAAGAATATGCTTTGGTATAATCATATAGTAATTTCAGACCTCTTGGGTAAACATTACTAAATGTCAAGCATTTCTCTGAACTAATAACATTTTCTTTAAGGAGTGTCCATGCAGTCATCCTAAGGATTTTATTTTAAGTCTATACATTCATTGATCTCCTTCCCCTTCCCAAATCATAATGTCGCTCTATTCAAATTGAATTAGGTTCTATATCAATATACTTGACCACTGAGTAAATAATGTAATCAAGACATTCTCCTCATGTTAAAGAATAGTACGAGTAGCATATAATAGTCACATCCTAGGTTGACATCACATATATTAAATAAGAACAAAGAAAAATATATAAAGCCACTAAGAAGTAAAGTAAATCACTAGAGTTCAATGGACCTCAAAGATATTTCATTTCTAATGGGACTAGATTAATTTCTAAGGTCCCTTCTAGTTGTTATATTCTAAGATTTCCACAAACAGAGAGTATGTTATAAATATTTTGCAAAACTCTATTAATTATTATCTCCTCCATATCATTTTGCAGTTACTTAATATAAATTCTTTTTAATCCAGTCTTCATCTTTGTTATTCCCTCATAGCTTATGGAAGCTCCAGTTGAAAATAAATTCCTATTTAATTATTGTTTTTATATATGTAAGGCCTAGTAAAGTGCCTAGTACAAGGTAACTGGTGTTTAGTAAATGTTTATGGAATGAATATATGAGTGAGTGAATGAAAGTCCCAGCAAAATAGATTCATAAAATCATATAGATTATCCCTTGCTCTTCATTTAAGTTTCTATTGAGGCCATTAACTCATAGGAAAAGAATTTAAATGTCAAATTCATATGAAATATTTATATGACATTTGCATGACAATATACACATACATATATGACATTCAAATGATTAAAATATAATGTATATTAATACACTTTATGAAATATAGAAAAAATTTAAAAAACTACAGCCTTAACTTATGTATCATGATCTATTCATGCCTAGAATAAATGTTTTAAGCATATGACAAATTGTAATGATTAATTTAATAATAAATAATAATCATTCACAGTTATATTTGGATTATACATTTAGAAAATACTTTCTTTGCCAACAGTCTTATGAGGCATGTTTAAACAGAATTCTGGTTCTATGATTTCATCAATGTAGATAACTTCTGAAAAATAAATATTAGGTGGGCGGTATAAATAAAGTAGAGATAGGGTTATAAATGGGTTATTAATTGGTGGTGTATAGCTTGGTGACTGATAACTGAATCCTCCAGGTTCTTAGATACTCTTGGGCCAATAACTTGATCTGGGAAAGGATTTTCTGGGAGAGGCTATTAGATGACAACAAGAAGGTTTATTTAATTAACAGGGATAGGTAGGGAAGGGATTGGGATTAATTAATTTAGAAACAGGTCTGGATTCCCTCCCACCAAGGTTCAACAGATTCTCTAAACTGATCTCATTAAAGTCACCCAGCTGCCTAATTCAAATCCTATCCAAAGTTTTCCTATGATGATATTTAGAGTAAAGAAAATCTGGAAGGTGAAACAGATCCAATTGATTGAGCAGATTAAGGATCTCATGTCTGTTATCCTGAAAAGGCTACTCCAGGAATCCAGCAGGTAACAGCAAGTAAATCCAAATTGGAGAGGGAGTAAGGCTCCTTATACCACTGTCCACCAGTGTGTGTCTCACCTATCACTCAATCTCTTTCTAGCCAGTGAACTCTTGATGGTTGGTGATTCACAAAGACAGGATATTGAGAGAAAGACCAGATAACACCATCCAGGTGAAAGTCCAGGTAATAACTGACACTCAGCCAGTCCCTCACTCAAAATTCTGGAATCTTTACTCTGCTGTCTGCCTGTCACCTTCACTCACTTTCCTAATTTCCCTACAACACGTCTAAGGTTGAATCTTTATATACTGGTTCAGAGTCAACTGGCTTGCAACTTATTATCATAGAAATTGGCTTAAGGCATGGATTAAATGACTTGCCCAGAGTCACAATGTGTCAATGGAAAGAACTGAACTCAGATCCTTCTGATGCTTAGGTCAGTTCGCCACCCATTATGCTATGGCATTTCCCATATAAGTGAAGTAATATATGTACTATGTTTCCCTTTTTACAAATGGGGAAACTGAGGTGCAAAAGAATAAAGAAATTTGTCCAAGGCTATACAGCTGAGTATATTTTTCAGTTGAGACTTAAATTCAAATGTTCTAATTCAAAGATCTATTTTCTTCCCATTATACCCTGTTGCCTTTCAATGGAAGTCATCCCCATGTTTTATCTACCTTCAGTGATTGACATAAATCAACAGGACAGCTGAAATGGCTGAAATTGACTAATGCACAGGCTTGACCCATGGCAGCACTACAGATCCAATTTTAGTTTATAAGAATTAGTTCTTCAGAGCTTGGAGAATGATAGACAAGTGCTCTAAAGGAAGGGGCAACAATACTATAAGAAAATACTGTTTAGTTTTCCAAGCTATGGAGGTTGATGCTATGTCTCCAGAGGTCTTAGATCCTATGACATTAAAAGTAAGCTAATGATTGAATTCTCCTAGTAAATCTGCAAACTATAGGTGAGTTTAAATTTAACTTACAGCCATAGTATTTGTTTATAATTAAAAAGTAGAAATTGCTTTGCAAAAGCAGACTCAACAACTACCTACACTGCATGATTTTAGGGGGACAAGTGTTCTCTTTAATCCAGGGAGTTCTTAGAGATTTTGTGCCATAGATTCATGTAGCAGACTGGTGAAACCTACCGGATGCCTGAATAATCTCTCACTTGCAATATTGCAATAGTACCCTAATTGGTCTCTCTGCTTCAAATTTCTCTTCTCTCAAATCCATATTATACTCAGTTGACCAAATTGATATTCCTAAAACATAGATCTGACTATGTTACTCCAAAGCTCAAAAATTATCAGGCTTCCATTTTCCTTCTGAGATAAAATAAGGAAATCTTTAATATGACATTTAATATCTGTTGCCCTCTTTTCAGTTATATTGGCTGGCAGATTTTTTTCTTTTATATTGTTCCATCTTCTGCTTTCATTCCTTTGCACAAGCTGTCTGTCTCTCCACTCCCCCAGAGCATTCTCTCCTTAATTCTTGTCTTTTAGAAGTTCCTTATGTCTATCAAAGAACAGATCATGTACCAGCTGCTTCCAAGGCCTTCTCGATTTCCCTTGGTCATTCATGTTCCTACCCTCTTGAAAATTTTTCATAATTATTTTATAATTGGCTAAAGGGAGTATCACATAAGAGCTCATTGAATCCTTGGCTTTAAGTCAAGAAGAACTGGTGTCAAACTTGCCTCCCACTTTTCATAGCCATGGGATTGTGAACCAGTCACATCACCACTCTGTGCCTCAGTCATCTCCCAGAACTTATGTCGAGGGATTCTTCCATGTTCAGAAATTCACCTGCACTTTAGCAAATTCCCAGCAAAAGGTGTCTGAAGCTCCCCTCAGATATGTACCAGTATAAGTAGGTGTGTGAGGATACACATTGTGGTTGGTTAAGCCAATAATCAAAGACTACTGTAAAGAGGTAGCTGTGTCCCAAGGGATAAAGACAACCTTCAAATCATTGAATATGAAGGCCTGAGATAGGCTGGAATAATGCCTCCCACCTCCACTACTTGTGATTTCATTGGTATAAGGAAAATAATGCTATCATAATCCCCATTTTACAGATGAAGAAACTGAGGCATACAGAGTTTAAATGACTTACCTATAGTCAGAGTCACTTAGCATGTCTGGGACAGGCTGAATTTACATTCAAGTCTTCCTGACTCTAAGTGCAGGATTCTTATCTACTATACTATCTAGGAGCCTCAAACGAATACATTTTTTTGCCTTAGATTACTGGCAAAAATAATTTCATCCCATTTTAAAAATGTGTTTTCTATACTATTCCCTCTTTCCACTAGGTTTATGAACCTAGAATACTACATACAGATATAAGAGGCCAATATGTATGTTAGTCTTGTTAAGTATTTTTCTCTATGTAAATCTTTATTAGAAGTGATGGCTTTCTGGGTAGGAGAGTTTAAAAAGATATATTCAGAAATGAATATTATGTAAAAACAAAATATATTAATAAAATTAGATAAAATTTCATAAATAAAAGTATTTTCTTTAACAAAGAGAGTAGAAGAATAAACAAATTGGCTCAATGGGCAAGAATTGAATGTTTTTATATGAATGGAGTTTAAAGCATTGAGATAGCTTTCCTGTTTCCTTTACTGTTTATTTTCAATGAAAGAAAATTTTTTGTAATCACATTGCAGCTGAAGCACTGAGCTCTTGTGAAATCCATTCAGCATTCTCTTTCAGGTCAGCATGAATGAAAATACTCTTCATCTGACTTCCTTATAAGTAGGTTTCATGGTTGATAACATTAACAGCCTATTTCCCTGAAAGGTATAAAAGCCCAGTGTTCCACAAGGTTAAGCTATTCTTTATAGCATAGCCAGGCAAGGCACAATATTAGAAATAGAATGAGCATAAAACACAGACTGCTTCACATGACAGGAAAAATCCCTTGATGATATCATTGCAAATGTGAGGTTTGTATAACAAAGCTTAGCTGAATTCCAGTGGGTGACCATAAATAAGTGAACTCTGTCGATATGGCTATAGTCAATTCTCTGGTCCATGGCCATGCAAGATGCAACACACATAATTAAACTACTAAGCCATGACCAGAAACCAGAAGACACAAAATTGAGCTAAAAAAAAGAATGAGGATGCTTTGTATATATGTATGTATGTATGTATGTATGTATGTAATAGATATATGTTTTAGCAATGTTAAATTTTGCTAAAATTTTTTATTCCTATTTTATTCGATCTAGATCATAAAACTATTGTATAGATTGGGAATGTGCCCCTTCCCATTTTATATATTGGACAACTGAGGCACAGAGGATTAACTGATTCACCTAGCTCTTTTGTAAAAGAAATAGACCTGGGAATCATTATGGCACAGTAAGGAAGGAACTCACCAGAACTCTCCCAAATTCACCTCTAAACATTTAAAATAATATCTCAAAGTGAATTCTAGAGCAGCAAAACCAACAAAAGAAAAGAATAAAATAATTTTCCAGCTCAAGACAACTTAAAAATTCAGCAGAAAAAAATCTCTCTTACTGGGATGAGAATGAGGGGATAGTGCCATGTAGGTCTTACCTAGAAAACCAGCAGCATGGCTCCTTCCCAGGAATAAGCCATCAGCAAAGCCCTGAGCCCTGGCACAAAGCAGAAGCAGGGTACTAAATGAAGGAATCCTGGAGTTTTTAGCCCACAGATAGTAAGGGGATCAGACAATTAGCGAGAGTTAGATTAGAACTGGGCAAGTGGAAGCTAATTATTCCATGAGATACATAACAACACAAATCAAAAGAAGGTAAAAATGAAAGAAAATATGAAACATCTCATTGGAAAAACAACTGACCTGGAAAATAGATCAAGGAGAAATGATTTAATAATTATTGGACTATCTAAAAACCTTGATCAAAAACTAAACTTAGAAATCATATTTTAGGATATTATGAAAGAAAATTGTCCTGATATCTTAGAACCAGATGATAAAATAGAAATAGAAAGAATCCACTGATCTCCTTCTAAAAGAGATCCCAAAATATAATTATAGCCAAATTTCAGAACTCCTAGGTAAAGGAGAAAATATTGCAAGCATTCAGAAAAAAATAGTTCAAATTTCATGAAGGCACTGTTAGGATAACACAAGATTTAACAGCTTCCACATTAAGTGGTTGAAAGATTTAGAATATAGTATTCCCAGAGGGCAAAGGAATTAGGATTACAACCAATAAAATCTATCTAGCAAACTGAGTGTTTCTTTAAGAAATAAAAAGATGTTTAATGAAATCAAGGACTTTAAAGCTTTCTTGATGGAAAAACCAAAGTTGCATGAAACATTTGTACCTCAAGTAAAAGACTCAAGAGAAGCATAAAAAATTAATAAGAGAAATCATGACTGGTTCAACAAGGTTAGACTGTTTACATTCCTATACAGGAAGACTGAAGTTGTAACCCAAAAGAACTTTATCATTACTAGGGCATTTAGAAGGATTATAGATAGAGGGCATGTGTGTAACTTGTCCATGATGGTATTATATCTAAAAAAAAATAAAATTAAGGGGTGAGAAAGAATGATGGACTGAGAGAGATGGGAGAGATAGAAGATAGACTTGGGTAAATTATTTCACATAAAAGAGGCAAGAAAGAGATTTTGTAGTTTAGGTCAAGATGGCAGAGTGGCTGCCAATTCTTGTACCTTTCTCTCACCAGATTTTACTCAAAGAGAGAAGAACATACATTCTGAGATAGGTATAGAAATCTATTTTACCCTACAGGGAGGAAGGAGTGGAAGGAAATAAGAGAATGACATTGCTGATAGAATGGAAAGAAGGTTGGAGGAAGCAGAGGTAGAAGCAAAACATTTGAGGAGGAAGAGCCTGAAAGGAGAGAGAGAGAAAGATAAATAGGGGAAAAATAAGATGTAAAAACTTATTTTCACAGTAAACAAAACTATGAAAAAATGTACAGCCAATTTCTCTAATAAAAGTATCTTTTCTCAAATATATAGAAGACTGTTCCAAATTTATATGAATACAAGACCTATTGATAGTCAAAGAACATGAACAGTTTTCTGACAAAGAAGTCAGTTATCTAAAGTCAGATGGAAAAAAGTGCTCTAAATCACTATTGATTGGAGAACTTAAAATTAAAACAATTCTGAGGTACCAACTCTTAACTATTAGATTGGTTAATATGACAGAAAAGGAAAATAAGAAATATTGAAGGGGGAGTTGTAAAAATTGAGGATACTAAATCACTCTTGGTGGAGTTGTAAGTAAACTGATTCATTCTCTCTGGGGGGCAATTTGGAACTATGCCCAAAGGGTCATAAAACTATGTATACCCTTTAAATCTGAAATACTGGGTCACTGCTAGGTCTGTATCCCAAAGAGATTAAATAAAAGAGGAAAAGGACTTACATGTACAAAAATATAGAGGGTTTTTTTGAAGTGGCAAAGAATTGGAAATTGAGGGGTTGCTCATTATTTGGGCAATGGCTAAACAAGTTACAGCATATGATCATGATGGAGCATTGCTATTTCATAGGAAATAACAAGAGGAATCATTTCAGAAAAATATGGCAAGATCTCTATGAACCAATTCAAAGTGAAGTGAGAACAGGGAGATCATTGTGTACTGATATAGCAATGTTGTATTGCTATTGCTAAGACTTGGCTATTCAAATCATTACATTGATCCAAGAGGCAACTATGTAGCTAGAACATCAGGCCTGGATTTGGGAGGTCCTGGATTCAAATCTGACCTCACCATCTCCCAGATTTTGGACCCCTAGGCAAGTCACTTATCCCAATTGCCTAGGGCTTTCTGTTATTCTGCTATAGAATTGATACTTAGTAGGTATCAATTCTAAGACAGAAGGTAAGGGTTTAAAAATAAACACATGATTCAAGACATTATCAAAGGACTCATGATGAAAAAATTCTATCTTCCTCCAGAGAGAGAACAAATGAACTCTTAGTCAGATTGCAATATAATTTCTCTTTATTTTTCTTGCTTTTTGAAATATGACTAATATGAAAATATGTTTTGCATGATTTCACAGGCATAATTAATATCATATTGCTTGCCATCAATGGGGATGAGGGAAGGTTTGATCTGGAAGGATTTTGGAATTCAAAATTTTAAAAGCAAAAATGATTAAATAAGTAATATATTTTAAAAATAAAAAAATAAAAAGGTCTCCTGAATTCCAGTTTTATATTCACTTTATTTGATTTATAGGACTTTTGTCCTATTGTGAAAGGTCATCTAAGACTATTTTGAAAGACCCCTTTCTACTTTGTACCTTTCTCTTTTCCTAAATACCAAAGTACTTCCTAAAAGCCCCACCCCCCCGAAACCACATAAACACACCAAAACATATATACAAGAAATCTAAGAAGAGCAAAAGGATTTGGCTATATCATGGCCGTATTCCTTTCCCCCACTGGGTTCAGATTATGACTTAACTTGCTTGTTCACTGTGTCATATTTGTATACTAAAAATGGGATTTTAACCAGGTATAAGGTAGACATTACTCTCTGTAACTACATTGTCTTTAACAGAACATTCAACACTAAAATCTGTTAATTTGGTCATGTAGCATGCATTTAAATGGTTTATTATATTTTGAAATTATATAGTAGTCCTCTGAAAAGCTCACTTCTAAACCACTTAAAATAGCTTTTTGTCCTTTTCTTTCTTCTCCATTGCATTGGGTATTTAATCTTTTCCATATTAAAATGGATGATAATGAAGCAAAATTTTCAAAGCTACAGTTTGTTTTCACTTGATAATGAATTATCCCATCATTCAGTTAAAAAAACAAATACACAGGAACACAATTTGCATAATCAAGTACACTAATAATTCAACACACAAAGGTTTCTTTAATTGAATATTGGATGTTCAAGAATAGAAAATAGTTCCCTGTTGAATTAGGTGCTGAGTGTAAAGCACGGAAAGAAAAAGAAAATTTAATCAATGTTCCAGATAATTCAAGCTGCAAACACACTTTCACTTCAGCAACCAAATAAACCTGTTTGGGCATAAATGATACAGATAACTCCATTCATATGTTCACTTCACTTTCTAGGTCTTAACAGAGCCTTGCATTATGTATATATTTCTAGAGTTAAGCAGGATGTTTTAGTTAAAGCTCAGTATGGCTAATGTATCATAGGGGCTCCATAAAAATGTCATGGATTAAGTGCTGATTGAGTGCTATTTAAGATCTGGCATTGTCACTGATCTTTAAATATGTGGGAGCAGAAAAAAAAAGTTGTCATAAGTTTTTCTTCCTACATTGTTCTACTTAACCTCCATCTCCCACCCTCCCAAAACTGTTCTTTTCAACTTTGGTGAGATAGCTAAATAACACTGACAAATCAGGCCTTGGATCATGGCCATGCAGTGATTGCCCAGCCTTCTGGTATGGTCCAAAAAAGAGGCAGTGTGATTTAATAGAATACCAGCCTTGGAGTTAAAAGGGCTTGTATTCAAATCTTGCCTCTGACGCATGCAATCAAGTCACCTCTCAGTCACACAAATTGCAATTCTGTGGGCTAGTGTTTGGGGATTTTCCCACACTAATGAAGTCAAAGGACCAGATAATAATAATAATAATAATAATAATAATAATAATAATAGTGATAATAATGGCTAAAATTCCCTTTTTACTGTAAAATTCCCTTTAATCTTCTTTAAATTATTCTAAGGTAAAGGAGAAAGTCTTTGACGAGGTACTAATAAGGGAAGCCTCAACTAGAGGAAAATAAGAAAGAAGGTCTTAACCAGGTGCAAATATGACTTTAAGCTTTTCTAATATCTTAAAATTTTTTATGTATGGATTTAGAGGAAGGGAATCTAGGTTATCTAAATATACCGAGAGCAGCTATATGAAGGTCATAGTTGTGAATATGACATTAGGGATCACAATTAGACATTTTACTTTTTAAAGAAAATACCTTTTCTACTTCTGAATTACAAAGGACATTCCATGTGCTTAGATTTAATTTAATTTAGATTCTTTTCTTATTCACCAATAACCATCTCTGTAGGTGTATCTCACTAGAAATATTTCAAATATGTGTTAAAGTTTTTGGCTAGTTAAAGTGCTAGACAGAAAGATGCATGAGAATTCTATAAGGATGTTCTGGAAACAACCTAAATCACAAGGCCCTAGAAATAGGACTAGATCAGATTCTCTCCCATTTTCCCTGAGGAAAAGGATTAGTTTTTCCTTAAAAAAGCAACAAAGATGCCCTTGGACCTGACTGGACCCCGCCTACCTTGAAGAAGCTGTCTGGTGACATAAGGACATAAAAATGGAGTTAATACTCCTGTAACTTTATGAATATTTTAAGACCATATGGGTTCCTAAATCCTCCTTTGCTAACCAATGAATTTCCATATGGAAGATAGGGGAGACCACCAACAGAAGCTAAGTGCTTGTTTCATATCCTTGGTGTTTTAGGGCAGAGAAAATCTCCTTCTGTTAATTGTTCAAGGACACAACTTACTAATAATAGGTACTGGTATCAGATCCACCTATAACAGCTCTATAGGACTTAATAATATAGACAACCATGGGAAAATTAACTCAGAAAAGTCAAAGTAATTGTAACACACTAAAATCATACTTACACCAAAGTTGGTAGCAGCAAACCGATCTGAGGCAGATACCTGTACATTAGTTGAAACTGTTGGGTGGGCATAAAAAGCATTTATGTTTGCCAATAGGGTACTCATCACTGCTGGGACACCAGGGCACATGTACTTGGAAGACAGACATGAAAAGTGCCTGCAATACAAAGGGATTAAAAGCTCTTAATGTAGGCCTGGTTAATTTAACAAAGAACTGGCATTAGATTCAAGATTAGAAAATAGTTTTTCATAAACTTAGGACACCCAAAGAAGAAAAAAAGATATAGAACCACCACTTCTAAGATAAAGAAGAAGAATTTCCTAATCAAATTTGACCTTTTCAAATTCTCTTGTTTCAAGTGCAAGATAACTAATTAGGGTCTTGTTCTGCTTCTCTGAACACTACAGGTTTCATTTCAATTTGCAAGAGGGGACATTTATTTATTAAGAATTAAGAATTAAGTATTCGAAACTCAAATGACCAATCTCTGTTGACATTTAGGAATTATCAAAACAGATCGAGGCCTTTTCTTGAACTTTGGCTGCTGGAATGCAATCCTCTGAATGGTATCTCCTCATATATTCACTCTGCTATTTTAAACATTCAGCATAATTAAGCTTTTGGGGATAGGGACTGAACCTATGATTTCTTTGGCATAAGGAATTCCCATGTGTCAGAGGCAGAGGTTTTCTTGGATTTCAAGTTATTTCTTTATCTACTATACCACACTTCCTCTTATTGTTCAAGTGAAAAAAACAATAACTTTATTTGGAAGGTAGCATCATTGTATGTAAATGTCAACATTATATTTAACTTAGTCTTTTTCTGAACTCTTTATGTACATGATACTGATCTAGAGTAAAATGAGCATTTCTCACAAAAGTTCTATTGTGTTCTTAAACCTTTTTGGTATTGAGGTGAATCTGAGTTCTCAAAGGCTATAGTTGAAAAATTGAGGGCTTCCGGGTTAAGATGGCAGCAGAGTAAGAAGCAGCTCTTAACCTCTCCTGACCGAAACACACAAAACTCCTCAAGGGGACATAAAAACAAGTCCAGACGAACGGAGGAACCCCACAACAGGGCACAGCGTGGAAGATACGTGGAATCGAGACATTTCCAGGCTAAAAAGGGCTCTCACTCACTCAATCGCGGGCTGAGCAACCGCCCCACCCCCACCCCCTCCACACTCACCTATAGCTC
>NC_058131.1:540207061-540224693 GCF_016433145.1 Gracilinanus agilis
GCAATTTGGAATCATGCTCAAAGGGCTATAAAAGAATGCCTGCCCTTTGACCCAGCCATACCATTGTTGGGTTTGTACCCCAAAGAGATAATAGATAAACAGACTTGTACGAAAATATTCATAGCTGCGCTTTTTGTGGTGGCAACAAATTGGAAAAGGAGGGTATGTCCTTCAATTGGGGAATGGCTGAACAAACTGTGGTATATGCGGGTGATGGAATACTATTGTGCTAAAAGGAATAATAAACTGGAGAAGTTCCAGGCGAACTGGAGAGACTTCTGGGAACTGATGCAGAGCGAAAGGAGCAGAGCCAGAAGAACTCTATACACAGAGACTGATATACTGTGGTAAAATTGAATGTAATGGACCTCTGTACCAGCAGCAATGCAATGACCCAGGACAATTCTGAGGTATTTATGGTAAAGATGCTACCCACATTGAGAGGAAGGACTGCAGGAGAGGAAACATATAAGAAAAACAACTGCTTGAACGCATGGGTCGGGGTGGACATGACTGAGGGTGTAGACTCGAAACTACCACACCAATGCAACTACCAACAACTTGGAAATTGGTCTTGTTCAAGGACACATGACAAAACTAGTGGAAACGCGCATCGGCCAAGGGTGGGGGGGGGTGCGGGTGCGGGGGTTGAAGGGGAAAGGTGGAGCATGAATCATGTAACCATGTTAAAAATGAATATTAATAAATGTTAAAAAAAATTGATGCAAGGTCTTCTTTATTTTTTTTAACTCACTATTGATTTTGAACTTTTATCTAACTAGCCAACTATAAAGAGAGATGATTCTAAAATGACTGTTAAAATACAAGCTTTCATTTAAAAAATATTAATTGTCCTTTTGATATTTCTTGAAGAAAAATCTTCATTGTACAAATGTGAAGCTTCAGAGTAATTCACACGCTTTTGTTCTCCTTCATTTCTTGATTTTAATACATGTTTTCCAACAAAATTTCCCAGAAATTCTCTTGTGCCCACCTTAACAATGAAGATTCCAGTTATAAAGGTACACATTTTAAGGTACACAAATTCATTTGGGAGCTCTCATCAAAATCTTCATAAATGTTGTGAGTTTCTTGTCCTCTGCAACTGACATTAGCACGATGTGATTACCTACAGGGTGGTTTCTTTGATATGCAAGTCATGAGCTGCACAAGCCAAAACCATCCTATGAAATGATCCTTTTTTCTTACCATTAAATATTCCAGAAAACCAACTATATCAACCACTTTATTCACTTCTTCTGGTTGAAATTCAAGTCATCTTTTCACTTAACCGCACTTTTTTTTGTTAATTTATGGTAAAATATTAAAATGAATCTGATTTAGTAATCTCCAACTTGTGGGGTATTGAACTTGCATTAATGAAGGGTCAAAAAGTGTGCTAAGTATTGGAAACACAAAGAAAAGGCAACAAACAAACAAAATCCAAATCGAAACATCCCTAGCTCCCTGAGAGCTTACAGTCTAATGACAAAGATAACTGGCAATGAACTACATATAAATGAAATGTACACATGTTAAATTGGAGATAATCATTAACTGGCTTTCATTAACAATTGCCAGTAAACTCAATTAGATTTTGGCAAAGGCATTTACTAATATAGTGTAATAAGAACAATTCAGAGAAAACATTCCCTCTCAATAATGTGTGGGCACGCTCTCCAACAAAATATTTTGGAAGAATGGGTTTGACTTTTGAGCACAATGGTAGAGGCATAGGGTAGGATATTAATCTCCTGGCATTGGAATGTCTGTTTTTCTTTGCAGAGTTCTCACATAGCATCTTTTAGAGGTAGTTTTTTTTTTACTAGACAGGTAACTCATCTGGCTCCCAAAAGACAGCTTCATCCTTGAGTCCATAGTGAAGGGTCATCCTCTCTGAGGCTGCCTCTTCCCTATGCTGACTGTCTTTCATCATTTGTTTTTGTCTTCATTGTATCTCTCTGTTCCCAGTTGAATGCGTTTTCTCTCTTACATCCATCCATTCTTTCTTTTTTTTTAATTTTATTTAAGGATTTTTCCTTGGTTCATGTTCTTTCTCTCATCTCTTTATTCTCCCCTCCCAGAGCCGACAAGCAATTTGACTGGGTTACACATGTATTATTATTCAATACCCATTTCTATATTATTCATTTTTGTAATAGAGTAATCTTTTAAAAACCAAAACTCCACATCCAATACCCATACAAACAAGTGATAAGTCTACCTCCACAGTTCTTTCTCTCAATGTGGATAGCTTTTTTTCCCCTCATAAGTCCCTCGGGATTGTCCTGGATTTTTGCATTACTATTAGTAGCAAAGTCAGTGATTGTCCCACAATGTTTCAATTTCTGTGTACAATGTTCTTCTTGGTCTGCTCATTTTGCTCTGCATCAGTTCCTGGAGGACTTTCCAGCTCATATGGAAATCAAGCAGTTTATTGTTCCTTATTACATAATAGTATTCCATCGCCATCATATACCACAGTGTGTTCAGCCATTCCCTAATTGAGAGACGCCCCTTCATTTTCTAATTTTTTTGCCACCACACAGAGTGTGGCTATGACTATTTGCATACAAACATTTTTCATTATTATCTCTTTGGTGTACATACCTAGTAGTGGTATTGCAGTACATCCAGTATTTCTGATTACATGACTGACATAAAGGGGAAGAAAGCATTCTCCTCCACCCCCTGGTATATAAGAAAAGGGTGTCTCTACAAAGCTCTCCCAAGCTTGGAATTGCCAACTGTTGAATGACTTAAAGATCATTCTCTCAATAAATCCCCATCCTCTTATTTCCAATTTCAAGCTTTCTTTTTACTCCATAATTCTGGAAATTCCATTAGGGCAGGAACTGATTTTTTTCCTCTCCAGCACTTTCCCCCAAGTACTGGCACAAAGTAGCCACTTAATAAATATCACTGAATTGAACTGAATGAACCAAAATTTTTTCTTGTGTGCTGTCAATTACAGTTATTTAATGGCCAAAGAAGACCTTATAATCCTCTTTATAGCGAGTAAGTATATAGCCTCATATTCATTATAGATAGGAAAATGGTTTAACACTACCATGTGATTACATTCAGAGCTCTGGGACTATAAAGTTTCAGTTTGAAGAAGTGGGGTGGTGGAATCCTCTCTGTCATTCTATACATGTCAGTTAAAAGATGTGGTCCACTTCCAAAATATTTCTATAAAAACTCTCCTATACCATTTTCATGCTTTAATCAATAATTCTTTTGATACATTTATAGACTACTCATATTAAAAGCTGTATTTTTATATTTAAATGTTAAAGTTGATCATATGAGGTGTCAGTTGATATATTGATGTGTTTTTTTTTTACTAAAAGCATTTACTAAAGGCATTTTTTAGTAAAGGCATTTAGAGTAAAGGTATTATTTATTATTTAAAATTCCTTTGGAACATGCTTCTTTCTAAAGTATCTTAATAATTGACTTTTGTATTATGCTAATTTAGTCTGATAATTACAACACATCATGAAAAGCTTCATGATCTTTGCTGAATGGCCATAGTTAATACCTTGGAGTTTTCTATTTTCTGTTTGTACATTAGATAGTCATATCTGTAAGGTTCATGCTGATGTATGTGGGCTAAGATTATCTATAAGGTTCAAAAAAATACTCTATAGAGTAGGAATTATGTGGTTTTTACCTGGAGATGTTTTATTGTGTTTTTTTCTTATAAACTTGTTTCTGACTTACTTAGTTCAGTTTATTAAATTCTGGTGCAAATGAAACCAATTTTAGCATTGTTCAGCTGTGTCTGACTCATTGTAACAATATTTGGAGGTTTCTTAGAAGAAATCCAGGACTGCCTTGCCATTTCCTTCTCTTGCTCATTTTACAGATCAGGAAACTGAGGCAAATAGGGTTAAGAAATTTGTCTAGGATCACCTAGCTATTAAGAGTCTGAGGTCATATTTGAACAAAGGCCTTCTCTACTCCAGACCCAATACTCATCTACTATACCACTTAGCTACCTTGAAGAACCAATACATTTGGTTAATAGAGTAATACTAAGGATGAAGTGCAGAGGCCTGAGACAAGCAAAAATTGTTCTCACAATTCCCTGAACTAGGCAGTAACTATATGTCTTATAGGTAGGTAGAAACATGAGTAAATGACCAAAGGATTGAATAAGTAATTAAGTAAATAAGTAGAGCCCTGAATAAGTAAAAAATTAATTACTACATATAAATATACATATATCCTTATTCTATAAATTATGCTGTGTACATAATGTATTTTTCTTAAGCACTTTCATCAGCTTGGCATAAGTATGAGAACAGTTCCTCTCATTATCTGTGGTAATCAGGGTTGCATCTCAATTGGTCAAGTCAACAGAAGAATCTCACTCTAGCACAGGTGTGAGAGCTTTCCCCAGAGTAGAAGATTCCTCCACAAGCAATTGTGTTTGCTAAGCATTTTGTCACAACCAAGGTTTAATTAGATGAACATGAGACTGCTGATTAAATAGGGAAGGCAACCTGTGTTATTTTAGCTGGATGCTTAAAATCCATATCTTTCAGAACCTCAAATAGCATCATTTTCAGGTGCGAAAGAGTTAATTCTAGTGACCCTTGTAAAGAAATCTTTTCTATTTGAAATGGAACAAAAGTGTTCAACATTGAAACAGAGCTGATAAGAGAAAAAAATAAACATTAAAAGAAAGGTAGAGATTCTCAACATATATTCTGATCCTATTGTTTGTTAGATTTCACTATTGTGAACCTTCCAGATTAAATTTTCATATATTGCAAATTCTTGAATACACAATAAAAACTGTACATTTACTTAATGCTCTCAAAGGTGTCCCTGAAGTTTCTGAAGATTCTAGCCTCTTTTGAATAAGAACAATTACTGGAATTCAGGGATGGTAAACTTAGAAAATTCGTACTGTACCACCAAATTAACTCAATTCATAGTGTTTGAATATAATAGCAGGTTTAATAATAATAGCTAATATTTTATAACATTTTAACATTTGCAAAGTGATTTATCTGTATTCTCTGATTTGATCCTCATAGCAACCTTGGGAGGTAGGTGTTAATATCTTCATTTTACAGATAAGGAAACTGAGGTTGAAAGCAGTTAAGGGACTTCATCAAGATTTATAAAGTTTAGTAAATACCTAAGGTAAAAGTTTAACTTGAGTTTTCTTGACTCCAATTCCATCACTTTATTGAAGGAGATTCCCAGTTGTCTCCATAGAGCAAATGACCCTAGCCCTAAAGGATAATTAGTGATAAGAACAAAAGGCCAAGAATATCATGGAAATTATTAGGAAAATGTGAAGGAAGGTAGCTTAACTATGTTAGGTCTCAAACTCAAATGAAGCAACAACCATCAAAACAATTTGGTACTGGCTAAGAAATAGAGTAGGGGATAAATGGAATAGATTAGGCAATCAACACTCAATAGAAAATGACCATAGTAACCTAGTATTTGACAAACCCAAATATCCATGATTTTATTTGACAAAAACTTCTCATCAAAGTATAAAACAGTATGGCAAGAACTGGGCATAGACAAAACCTCACATTATAAACCAAGGTAAAGTAAAAATGAATACATGATTTAGAAATAAAGGGTGATACCATAAATCAGTTAAGGGAGAATGGAATTGTTTACATGTTAGATCTATGGGTAAAGAAAGACTTTATGTTCAAAGAAGACAAAGAAAACATTATGATATATAACAGATAACTTCAACTACATTAAATTAAAAAAAATTATACAAGCAAAACCAAAGCAACCAAGATTAGAAGAGAAACAACAAACTAGGGGAAAAAGTTTATGGCAGAAGACCTTATTTCTCAATTATATAGAGAGAATGGAGTCAAATTAATAAGAATGCAAACCATTCCCCAATTGACAAGTGGTAAAAGGATATGAGTAAATAATTCTCAGATGAAGAAATTAAAATTATATTTAATCATATGAAAAAATGGTCCAAATTATTACTAATTAGAGAAATGCAAATTTAGAGCTCTAAGGTATACCTCACCTATCAAAATGGCTAATATGGCAAAAAAGGATAATGATAAATGTTGGAGGGGAGGTGGGAAAATTGGGACCCTAATACACTGTTGGTGTAACTTTGAATGGATACAAACATTCTGGAGAGAAATTTAGAACTGTATAAATGGAGATTTTGAACATTGGACTTCATCCCCCAGAAATCTGTTAATATTTTCCCAAATTCCCTTTAATCTCTCCTGCACCTCCATGTTTGTGTGGTCACATCATTGTTTTATAAGTCTTGTAGCTCTGCCCTCTTTCTCTTTTGCTCTCCAGAGTGGGCTAAATAGAAATGTCTCTTACTTTAGTTATTATGAATAAAACTTTATTAAACATAATATTTAGTTATTGGATATTAGTTTTAAAATCCACAGAACCATACATAAAAGGCCATCAACTATTTATACCCTTTGACCCAAAAATACCATTACTAGGTTTGAACCTCATAGAGATCAATTATAGGGGAAAAGGAACTATGTGGGAAAAGGAACTATGTGTACAAAAATATTTATAGCAAATCTGTTTTTGTGATGGCAGAAAACTGGCAACTGAAGGAATGTTCATCAAAAATGAGGAAATGGCTAAACAAGTTGTGGTATATGATAGTAATGGAATAGTACTCTACCATAAGAAATCATGAACAAAACAATCACAAAAAATAGTTGGAAAGACTTATATGAAGTGAACCCAAGTGAGCAGAATCAAGAGAATATTGTACAGAGTTATAGCAATAATGCATGATGATCAACTGTGAAGAGCTTATTATCAGCAAATTCAAAGATCCAGAACAAATATAAGGGACTCATGATGGAAAAGGCTATCCATAGGCATAGAAGAAACTGATAGAGTTTGAAGGCATACGTAAGCATACCATTCTTTACTTTATTTACTCCATGAATTTTTCTCTCATGTAAGCAATATGTGTCTTCTTTTATAACATGTCAAACATGGAAATATGAATTATATGATAACACATGTATATATGCAATCTGTATCATAATCACCTGCCACCTTGGAGAGCGGAGAGGGTGAGAAAGAGGGAGAGAACATGGATAGCAAAATGTCAGGAAATGATTAAAAAATGTATCAATATGTAACCTAGAAAACTTTTTTTTAATTTTCAAAAATTAAAAAAAAAGATAATTAATGAAATATACCCAGAATCTGGATGTTTGGTACTAAATAGTAGGCCTTGGCTTAGGGCTTTGTTTTTAAAGAAGGAAAAGATTTGAGTAGAGGAGAAATAGAAAATGAAAGTAGAGAGAATAGATGTAGGGGGCAGGACTTGAATCAGACCAAATCCCCTCCCTATTAGAGGGAGCTTTCCTTCATTCAATTTCACAATAAACTTCCATTGTGTTAGGCTCCTGTGGCTACTTAAAGAGTTTTACCCTGAGAACCTTTTGGGATATTTATATAATAATGCTCTGAAAATCATGAGGTTTTGCTCTCTTCTTTTGTGGATTCTGAGAGTTTGCTTACTCAAAGGCATCCAGAAATCTAGGTAGATACGCAGCATTTTCCCACCTAACAAGTTTTAGCATAAGTTCTGGTCCCTGGTTTTGCACATACTTAATGTTTATGTGTAGGTGTATTTATGTAGGTATGTGGGTATGTTATCCATTTTCAACTGTAAAAATAAAATAGGCGAGCACACAAATAAAGACAAAGAACTAGAAAACAAAGGTTGAAAATTGTTTCTAGATACTTTTGATAGATGTTATCAAAAGTATCTTTAGTGGTAAAGTGAGGTGAAGCTCAAAGATGAACTTCCCTTCAGGGCCAGGTGCAAGGAACGCTAAAGAGACTCTTGTATAGAAAATTAAACTTTTTATTTAAAATATATATTAGGGTAAAAGGATTTCTAATTCAAAGGGATTCTAACTCCACCCAAATAAACTCCCAGGTCCCGCAAGGAACCGCTTCTCCTGTGGTTCACAGGCTACACTAATCCTCCCTGATCTAACTAACCAAATTTATAGTATTCTAAATAAACCTAACCACTCTAACTCTTAACTTCACCTTTAAGGTATAAAGATAGCCAAGGCTAGCTGGCTGAGTCTCCACAAGAATCAAGTTAGAACTCTGAGCCTTAACAGACTCAGAGTCCAAATCAAAGACCAGGTTTTCTTTGGTCTTTTTAGAGTTTAACCAATCTATAGACAGTAACAGATAAATGAATAGTGTTTCCCAAGTTGGAAAAGAAAACACTCCCCTCCTTCAAGTCTTTCCTCAGAGAGAGATAGAGAGAGGCAAAGATGTTACCTTCTCCAGCTCTGAGAGAGAAGGCAGCTGTCTGTGGCTCTGTCAACTGGCAGAAGCCACTCCTGGCATGCCACACCCAGAGAGTGTAACTGTCATAGAAATAACGGTTATAACTGCCACTAGTTGAAATTAACACTCTCTCTCAGCTCTATTTGAAGCTCCAATTGTTCCTCAAGCCAGCTTCTCTGCTTCTTAT
Source organism: Gracilinanus agilis (assembly GCF_016433145.1). Classification (NCBI taxonomy): domain Eukaryota; kingdom Metazoa; phylum Chordata; class Mammalia; order Didelphimorphia; family Didelphidae; genus Gracilinanus; species Gracilinanus agilis. Next base: position 540,215,568 of record NC_058131.1, read on the forward strand.
CTTTAAACGAATAAAATAATACTTATTTTCTAATATTATCCTTATACAACACTATTGTGTTATGTCATATAACAATGAATATCTTGGTTATGAGGGAAAAATCAGAGATACTGATAGCATAAGATCCTCATGAGCATTATTTTGATTACAATGAACTGAAACTAGACTCTAAAAAATATTGAAGTAGCAAGTAATTGCTACCAAAAAATAATGCTTAAAATTGCTTTATCCTTAGAAAATAAATAATGACTGCATTTTCTACCTCTAAATATCATGGGATAATGGGAAGAAAACTGCCTCTAGTCAGAAAATCTAGCTTCAAATCTCACTTATTTTTTAAACCCCTATCTTAGAATTGATATGTTATTTTTTAAACTCATGTCGTAGAATTGATATGTTATCAGTTCCAAGGCAGAAGAGCAATGAGGGCTAGGTAGCTGGGGCTAAGTGACTTACCTAAGGTCACACAGATAAGTAAGTGTCTGAGGCTAGATTTGAAGCCATGATCTTCTATCTCTAGGCCTGGCCCTCAATCCACTGAGCCATTTAGCTGCCTCCAAATCTCACTTTTATGGCAAGTAGGTAGTACAATGGGTAGAGAATTGGATTTGGAGCCAGGAAAAACTAATTTGAAACTCACTTATTATAAATATAAAAATATATATAATTAAAATATATATATCTCCCAGGGCTGTTGTGAGGATCAAATGAAATAATATATGTAAAGAACTTTGTAAAACTTAAAGTGCTAAATAAAAATTAACCATATTACTATTATCATTTATTGTACAAGTCACTTAAACTTGCTAGGTATTGGTTTTCTTATATAAAAAAACGAGAAGGCTGTACCAGTTAACTTCTGATTTTTCTTCCAATATTAGACATATGACCCTAAAATCCTATCCCAAAGGAGTTAAAGAAGTTCAAAAGGGAATGGATTAGAGGCACCAAAGAAATATCTTTAGTTGCCTAATTCATGATTTTTGCCTAAATATGCCCTACTCCTTAATTTTGTGATGAAAAGGTCCTACGTAATAGTGGCTATTGCATCCTATAGCTTCTTATAGATTCTTAAATGAACTCAGTAAAAAATAGAATAGCTTACATCTTTCCTCAGACATATCTCATAGTGTAGAGATTTATAACTTGATTTAAGAAACTCTATGAATTAGACAAAAAATTTAAAGACATAAAAAATTAAAAGAAAAAAATTATTGGCTATTCAGTTTAATACATAGCATAGAATTTTCCCTTATCATATGTAAAACTATTGTTGTTGGAAAAAGCAAGAAAAAAATCCCAAATGTATTTCAATTTTTTTCTTTTTAAAAAATGGCAGTTTCAATGTTATAACCATTATTGTATCATGAAATGTACAATTTATTAAGTATTCTGCTGTTAACTTTTTTCTACTCTAGCTTTTTAATATTTCAATATCAAATCCAAGGAATCATAAGCAGATGTTTGTTTACTGCTAACACATCCAGAATACTTACTTAGCTGTTTTTTAGTTTGACATTTTATCTTGTCATCCAATTAATGTGTGAACATTTATTAAACATATATATAATAGTTAATGTTGTAATGCATTTTATTGTTTTGAGTGTTAATGGCAACCTATATATAATCATTATTTTGATTAGCATTTGAATTCTAGGGAATTATATGGTAAGTAAATAGTTTTGACATATTTTTTGAGGGAAATGAATGAAATATTTCACTTTTTGTTTACAATTCAAATAAAGATCTACTATTGTTCACGGGGAATATGTTATCTTAAGGGCTAATGTGAAATATTAAAAATAGGGTATGAAACAAACAATGTTAGCAGTTATTACCAGGGCAGGTCATTTCCAGGAGTGTGAGAAAATGAAACTTTGCCTCAAGGCTCTGAAATTTAAATGGCTCAGATAGCATTTCTTTCAGTAAGTAAAAATAACTTAACTTCACACATATTAATTAAAGAATAATTGAATAAAATATAAAATTATAATATGGTATATTTTATCACCTTTCCTCTGAGCCCTCAACTGTAGAACTGCAGTTACACTTCTCCTTGGCTTTGTAATTCTCTAGCAGTGGTCTCCCAGTATCCCCAGGGTCTCTTTCTCTATCCCTGTAGGCAGATTCCTAAGGTTCCTCCTTTCCATTGATTCTAAGTTCTGCCATCTTTAATGAGGTCTTCCTTTTAGACTGTTTTCCCTTGGTTCCAGAATTTGATTTATGACTCTGGTAATTCAGAATAGAGAATATTTTGTGAAGAAACATATGTACATTTGTCCCCAAAGTCTTAGCATAGTTGTAAGGTTCAATAGTTTAATACTGCAGTAAGACTTTTGGGAATAATCTAATGACTGAAGGAGAACGTTAAAGATAATAGCAAAATAATAAACATTACAGTTTTTTCTCAGTAGGATTTTTATTTCTAGCAGCATGGAAAGTATACATGGGATATCTAAGGGCCAAAACATCTGCTCAGGTTCAGACTAAGTGCCATACTTGGCATTTGCTAGACAAAATGGTGAGTTCAATTTTCCTGAAACCCCAAAATGTAAACTGAGAAGATGATATGGCAACTGTAGGTGGCAACTGTGGAGGTAAGAGAATCTCAGATGATTGAAGAGAGAGTCAAAGCTTGCCAAGATGACTTGTTAAGAGCAGGTTCTCACTGCCAGAAGCAAGAGGATTAGATGGAGGCAAATTTAGGCTTATTGTCAGTAAAAACTTCAGAAGAATTAGATTTGTCCCAAAATGAATTGAGCTGCCTTGGGCAAAGGCGAAGGCCTTCAGGAAGATGGTTGATTACTTCATGGGCTTGTTATTTTGGGGATTTCTTTCATTTATTTTTGGACTAGATAATCATTACAGGGCCCATCAAATTCTCATATTCTGTGACTCGGGGATTCTGTGATCCTTTAGGGTTGTTACTGTGTACTTTTCTGTGAAAATGAAAGTGCCTGAGCATTTTCATGTAGTTCCAGAATGGTTAAACAGAAGCTCTTTTTTCCCTCTGGATTTCTTATAGACAACCTGATTTTTATCGTGTGTTTCTTAGAACCAACAAAGTGATGACTTGGGGGGACTGAAATGAATGAAGTAGCCGGATATAGAAAAAATGGTACAAGAGTTAGCAGACAAATCCCGTACACTGCGTGACATTTAAAAAGTCACATGTCTCATTATGGCATTATTTTCCTCATTTGTAAAAATGTTAGATTAGGCTATCTCTCAGGTCATTTCTTGCTCAAATGATCTAAGAATGTAAATGTACATTGACCTTTCTCTAGGTTGCTGTTTTAGCATCATCATTCATTTATATTGGATCCTAGAATGATGTAGCAACAGAAAAAGTGATAAACTGTGAAAAAAAAACATTTCATTTTCTCATTTGAAAGCTTTAAGCTACTAAGTTTCATTGTGAAATGAGTGTATGAGCTTTGAGTTGTGAGGTCAAGTCCAAAGAAAATTTGTCATATCCTACTCAGTTCTACTGAAGATGATTTACTTTGGGGAAGAAGAGGGTGGGGAGAAAGACACTGTGTACCTTGCATAAGAAATCTTTTGTGAAGTCAAACAAAAGTATTGCATCCTGTTTTAGGTGATGTAGTGGATTGAGGGCCTGCTGGAGTCAGGAAGACTAATCTTTCCGAGTTCAAATCTGACCTCAGACATTTATGAGGTATTTGATACTGGGAAAGTCAATAATCCTGTTTGCCTCAGTTCCTCATCTGTAAAATGAGTTAGAGAAGAAAATGGCAAGCCACTCCAGTATCTTTGACAAGAAAACCTCAATTATGATTATGAAGGGTTAGATACAATTGAAATGACTGCAAATTCAAAATAATTGAAAAGTAAGTGGTAAAATAATTTCTTCTTCCAAAGTTTACTAGAATTACCAGAAATTTAAAACTACTCCTTTCCCTTACAAGACATGTATGAAAGGAAATGCAATTGCATATACTAAAAAACACTCTGGCTTCAATTTGACAATAAAATTATTCTAGTGTCAAAACAAATTAACAAATAAAATTGTAGTTTCACAACAAACATAACAAAGATGATCTTTAAATTGTTATTAATGAAAGGGTTCAGTGGCATATTTGTTGGTGAGAAAAATAGTTACAATTGCTACATTTTAAAACTAAATATTCTCTACAATCAAGGGTATTAAAGTTGATAGTCATGCTATCACAAAGAATAAACCCTTCTGAAGACATGGGAGAGGAACTCCATGAAAAAGAAGCAATTGCAAATTTAATGAAGGCTGATGTGTGATGACAGGTAATGAATGACCAACCAGTGAGACATTCATTCAGTAAGGTAGATATGAGTAGCAGTGATTAGGAATTCCCAATTGAGTTTAGGAAATTAGAGCTTAGCCAGCTTGATAATATTAAAGTAAGGATCTGTTGTCTTCATGGGGTTTGTGTCCAAGATATGCCAACAAATATCCTAGGACCATTCCCTACTTCTGGAAATTCATGTGGGATCAAATGATACTGTCAGAATGGATGTGTCAGTCAGTCAGTTAACAAGCAATTTTGGAAGTGCCTAATATGTTCCAGGAAGAGTATTAGGTAATAGATATATAAAGAAAGCAAAAAAATACTCCCTGCTCTTAAAGAACTCATAGAAAATATTGTTGAGAATTACTTATTGAGGCAAACAAAAACAAAATTGAAAGACTTCAAAGTTAGTACTTTCATCACTTCCGTTAACTGAAAGCAAGTTTTTTCTAAGAGACAGGGAGGCCTAGGAAATAACTTGTAAAGATGATGGTATCTGAGAAAAGAATTTGGATTTCTTAGCTCCTGATAAAATGCAAAAATGATGGATTCTAGGGGGCAGCTGGGTAGCTCAGTGGAGTGAGAGTCAGGCCTAGAGACAGGAGGTCCTAGGTTCAAACCCGGCCTCAGCCACTTCCCAGCTGTGTGACCCTGGGCAAGTCACTTGGCCCCCATTGCCCACCCTTACCAATCTTCCACCTATGAGACAATACACCTAAGTACAAGGGTTTAAAAAAAAAACAACAAAAAAAAATGATGCATTCTTGACCAAGGATAGAGTGGCTCTAACAAAGAAAGGAAATACTGCCAGGAGTCTTGAAAATGTAATCAGATGGCATTGAAATTTAAAAAAAAAGGAAGGAGTGAGAAAACTGCTTATATAAATCCACCAAACTATACAAAATAGAGATTACTGACAATATTAGAAAAGACAAGAAATTCTAAAGTGAAAAATCTAAGAAAGGAACCAATTAAACAAATAGGATTCTATGTTTATATGAAATTTAAGACATACTTGTAATGAGTCAGCACAAAGAGAAATCATAGTGTAAGGAAACAACTTTGACCTCATCTATATTACTGAAACTTGATAGAATGAGCCTTATAATTTAGAATATGGTTCTGGAATATTCATAATTTATTTAAAAGGAACAATAGAGAGCAATAAAAAGACTAAATGGAACAGCTAGATGGCTCAGTGGGATTGAGAGTCAGGCCTAGAAACAGGAAGTCCTGGGTTCAAATCTTACCTCAGACAGGTCCTATCTCTGTGACCCTGGGCAGGCCACTTAACCTCATTGCCTAGCCCTTACCACTCTTCTGTCTTGGAACCAATACACAATGTTGATTCTAAGACAGAACATAAAGTATTTTTTTTAAAGAGGCTGTTAGTCCAAAATATATATTCAAGTGAAAAAAATCTAAGAATTGTGTAGTCATTAATATTTCTACATCTTCTTGGAACAATGTCTTTTATTGGAGTTCCTCAGAGGTCATGGTTTGACCTTGTGTCACTTAACATTTTTATCAATGACTTGCATGAAGGCATAGACAGAATGCATATCAAATTTGCAGATGTCATAAAGATAAGAGGGATAATTAACATGTTGGATGAGTCAGGTTGCAAAAAGATCTGAACAAGATAGAAAACTGGTCCATGTGTCATGAGTACAAGCTACAGTAGACATGAACAGATAGTGCTTTGTCTTAAAGAAATCCGGGTTATTTAATGGATTGCATATCCAATTTGAGTTAGTGGCTTAATATGGTGGACAAGAGATCTAATGAGATAACCAATTGTAGTAATTGGCATATTTTTGAGGACTAGGGAGTAATAGTTCCATTGTACTCTAACTTGATAAAATTACATATGAAGTATTGTGATTAGTATCAGGCAACACATTTTAGGAAGTATGATGATAAAATGGACAGTGTAACTGGGAAAGAGAAGAGTCTTAAAAGCATGCTATATAAATATCAGTTGAAGGAACTTGTGATGTTTACCCTAAAGAAGAAATTATTTAAGGGACATAAGAGAGCTATATACACATCAAAGAAGAGTTGTCATATGAAAAATGAATTATTTTTCTTTTATTTGGGACGAGAGGGTAGAACCAAGAGCAATGTGTTGAAGTGATGGAGAGACAAATTTGTGCTTATTTTATAAGAAAAAACTTTCTACTAATGAGAGATGTCCAAAGGTAAAAGGATACATCTTTGGAGGTAGTTGTTTTGGCTCTATTGGGGGTGTTAAAGCAAAAGCTAGGTTGATTTCAGAGAGTCGTCTAGTCCAGGCATGGGTTGTAATATATTGTCTCAGATGTCCCTCTCAACTCCAGTATTTTCTGTAAAAATTCATTGGACTAAAAACATTACAACAAATTCTGTCAGCACTTTTTTTTTTTTGCAAATCAGAAAGCACATATAATTTCTGTACTTTTCCTAATGATTAATAACTAGCAAGACAGAAAATACCAGGAATCAGGAATTTTAAAGCTTAACAACTGCTATATTTTACTTGTGAGACAAATAAAACCCAGAAAGATTAAGTGATTTGTTTAAGGTCAAATAGTTAATTTCATGCCAGAACTGGAAATTGGACCCAGCTTAACATTCTTCTTTTTCTTTACATTATGCTGCCTCTCTGATTGTAATCTAGCTCACAAGGTTTCCCACGTGAGCTTGTCACCAATCATATAATGAGTCAAGAGATTGGCCTTTTTTGCTTTGGAAGGTAATGAGAAGTAAATATTTGAGAAAATGAGCATAATAAGATAGAAGCATCGAAGAGAGATCAATGAGTCTCAAGTCTGTCTTAGAAGAAACTCTAGAGGAAAACTTGCCTAGATGAAAGGAAAAATTATCTGCAATGATTAGCAATAGAAACACTGAATATTTATGCATCACCGTTTTTTCCCTTAATATAGAACACTCTATACATGCTATTGCACCCATCTTAGACACTTGAGAGGATGTGTAGTAGTCCCATATCACTCCTTTCTTTTTGTTTAGCAAGCTTTGTTGCTTCTTGTACAACCAGGTGAAGACAGTTTGCAAACACGTGGGGAGGTTAGGCTCGTCCTGCCTATGAGACAAAGGGAGGCAATGTGGTATATAACAGGATGAGTAGGTAATATGAACTACTGAGGCAAGGATTTTTCCCATTAATGCTTTGTGCAATGTGTCATAATAAATATCTTTCATACAATCATCTAAGAAGGATTAGTTTTGCCAAATGAATATTATTTTCATTTTTTAAAGAAAAACATTAGTTTGATTCAGTTTACTATTCCTCAGGAATGGAGTATAGTTTTTAAGCAAACCAAAGCTAAGGAAAATGAACCAATACTTCCATTTTTCACTATTTGCTGATTCATTTCATTTTAGAGATAAAGTCATAACCTAAGAGAGAAATAACTATGAATTTTTAGATTTGGGGAAGGTGCCATGACCAGGTACGTAAGGACAATTCTTTGCTTAAAGTAGGCCAGGGCAGGTGAAGAGCTCATCAGCCAACACATTCTTATTTTAACCAATTATTTTTGCTAGCTTGATTGTAAGCTATGTTGGTCCTCTACTGCTAAAGTGTTTTCCATGCCCTCTCAATTCAATACCCTAGGCCAAAGCTCTGGTTAAATTGGTCTAGTTGTAGCTTTTGTAAAAAAAGACTAAACTTTTATGAAGCAACTTGAGCTTCTCCTTCTTTATCTTTACTAAGGATACTTTAATATCAAATAAAGAATTGCTTCTAGATCCTTTATTTAAACAGCAATTATGCCTACTAGCCCTTTGTCTCTGATGAAAGCAAAAAAAAAGTCTCTTAGTATAAAAGCATATGACAAACTTTTTTTTTTTTACAGAGACACATTCTATTTCACATTTACTGGTTTGTCCTTTTCATTCACAGCAAGTATTGAGGGGTCCCCAAAATTTTTTTTTCCTTGTTATTACCTTGCCATTCTGTTTTTTTTAAATTTAAACATTTATTAATAATCATTTTTAACATGGTTACATGATTCATACTCCTACTTTCCCCTTCACCCCCCACACTTCCCCCACCCATGGCCGATGCACATTTCCACTGGTTTTATCATGTGTCCTTGATCAAGACCTATTTCCAAATTGTTGGTAGTTGCATTGGTGTGGTAGTTTTGAGTCCACATCCCCAATCATGTCCACCCCGACCCATGCGTTCAAGCAGTTGCTTTTCTTATATGTTTCCTCTCCTGCAGTCCTTCCTCTGAATGTGGGTAGCGTCTTTACCATAAATCCCTCAGAGGTGTCCTGGGTCATTGCATTGCTGCTGGTACAGAAGCCCATTACATTCGATTTTACCACAGTATATCAGTCTCTGTGTACAATGTTCTTCTGGCTCTGCTCCTTTCGCTCTGCATCAGTTCCCGGAGGTCTCTCCAGTTCGCCTGGAATTCCTCCAGTTTATTATTCCTTTTAGCACAATAGTATTCCATCACCCGCATATACCACAGTTTGTTCAGCCATTCCCCAATTGAAGGACATACCCTCCTTTTCCAGTTTGTTGCCACCACAAATAGCGCAGCTATAAATATTTACGTACAAGTCTGTTTATCTATGATCTCTTTGGGGTACAAACTCAACAATGGTATGGCTGGGTCAAAGGGCAGGCATTCTTTTATAGCCCTTTGAGCATGATTCCAAATTGCCAGCCAGAATGGCTGGATCAGTTCACAACTCCACCAGCAATGCATTAATGTCCCAATTTTGCCACATCCCCTCCAACATTCATTACTCTCTCCTTCTTTCCTTTTAGCCAATCTGCTAGGTGTGAGGTGATACCTCAGAGTTGTTTTGATTTGCATTT
>NC_058131.1:540225092-540399432 GCF_016433145.1 Gracilinanus agilis
TCTAGCCTTTAGGGACTGGTTTTCAGCTATGATCTTTTGGTTTTCTTTTTCAATCTGGTTCAATTTGCTTATCAGTTCATTTGATTTCTGAGCCTCACTTTCCAATTGCAAGATTCTACCTTTTAAACTGTTATTTTCTTGCCAGATCTCTTCCATCTTCCTCAGAATCTCAGTTTTGAACTCTTCCATAGCTTTTGAGGAGTTTTCCTTATTCGAGGAAGGTCCGGATGCTTGTTTGTTCTCCTCCTCTGTTTGCTCGGTTGTCTGGATTTTCTCTGTGTAAAAGTTGTCCAGTGTTAAAGACTTCTTTTTCTTGTTGTTTATGTTTCTCTTCTGAACTTCCTGAGTCTGGGTAGCCATCATTAGCTCAGCAGCTTCTCAGCTTTATCCTAGCGCTCAGGTCTGTCTGCAGTCTTTTGGCTCCTGAGGTCTGAGTTCTGGTTTTTTCCAAGGTCAAGCCCCCTGGTGGACCCCCTTGCTTGATCCTCTGCTGGAGGTTCCTTTACAAGTCTCAGGGCGCTGCTTCCACAGTTGTATACCTGTCTTCACTGGTTCCCCACTCAGGGTTTCAGAGCTTTAGCTCTTGGCTGTATCTGCCTCCTCCCACGCCTCTGCCCGCGCCTGCGCTCAGAGTTTGCGTGAGTTCTTTGGCTTTTTGGGTTCCCCAATCTTGCTGCTCTCAGGAACAGGCCCTGGAGCTGCCAATGACTCGATGGGTGCCCCAAACTTGCTCTATTTCTTTTTAACTGGATTCGGTGCTATAGGTGGTGTGTGTGGTAAGGGTGGGGGTGGGGTGGTTGCTCAGCCTGTGATTTAGTGAGAGCTGTTTCACCCCTTTATAGCATGGAAATGTCCCGATTCCACGTACCTTCCACGCTGCACCCTGTTGTGGGGTTCCTCCGTTCGTCTGGACTTATTTTTATGTCCCCTTGTGGAGTCTTGTGTGTTTTGGTCAGGAGAGGTTAAGAGTTGCTTTTTACTCTGCCGCCATCTTAACCTGGAACCTCCCCAAAACTTTTTAATGGAAATAGCTTCCATGCCTGATTCCAGAAATAAAATATTTATAATAAATGACATTCCTCTTGCCAAAGAGGATAGGCTTCTTCTTAGTCTTTCTTAAATTAGAAAATGTTTTTTTTTTTTATTACAAATTGATGATTGCATTTGCCATTCAGGAAATATTCTTTCTAGTCCTTGATCAATCACTTGTCCAAACACAAAAAATACACATATTTTCCTTCTTATTATGAATGTTACATAACAAAGGATATATTTTTTCATGCAATAAATAGAGCTAATAAATTAGGGCCCCAAAGGTAATTTTTGTGGTGAAAAGGGAAGTCCATTCATAGAAAAATTGAGGGAAGTGGGGAACAGGGAAGTATAGTATTAGTGTTCAGGTTATTTACTAGCAAAATAGATTGTTCTCCTTTTTATCACGATATACAGAAGGGAAGTTTAGTAATTTATCTTCAAAATTTCTTTTCTGAAAAATGCTATCCTCATACTGTGAAAAATGTGATAAAGAATTTTTATGATAAAAATATGTTTGGAGTAGGACACAACCAACTTTTACCAAAGGAGCAGTAGACCATGGTTGCTATATATTTATAAAGAAAGAGTTCGATGACCAAAAGGAAGATTATTTTATTACATCATATTTTAAAGACTTATAGAGGCCAGTTTTATATAAAAGTGATGCCAGGCAAATGAATAGCCTTTTGGCAAAGTCCAAATAATGTATTTCTCTCTATGCTCTCATGAAGGTGACCTTTGGAATGATATATAGGCCCATGGCCCCAGGTTTGACATCTTCCTTAAAGATGGATTAACTTTATAAGAGAAGTAACCTTAAGCAGGATATGTTTTCTCTGAAACTATTTTTTTCTTTGGAGACTAATCTTTCTTTGAAGCCTTATCTAATTTGGAAATGTAGCAGCCACTCATGGGCTCAATCACAATGTTGACTGGCATGGAAGATTTGGTCTCCCATATTTCTGACTTGGCCTGGTTCATCCTCTGGGTCTTGCCAGAAAGAAAGTTTAAATAAGACATGAGAAAATTTATTTAATAACTATTCAACCATCTTTGAGTATATAAAAATGTATGACAATGGAAAGAGTGCTAGATTTATAGTCAGAAAACCTAGGCTAAAATCCTTTTCAAAAAATTTAATACCTATGTAACCTTAGGCATGTCACTTAACCTCTTAAATTATCAGGTTTCTAATTTATTGTGTGAAGGTGTTTCTTCTGAAAACTCCTAAGATGTTCTTCATTGAAAGTCAATGACTGTATGATATGGTCTATTAATCCAATGATACACTGGGAATAATTCTTATACTGCATCTTCAAAACTACTTTGTTGTTTAGAGTTTAAGGCATCTAAACAGAGGAAATACAACATCTAAAAAAAGTTCCAGTGTTCTAAAAGAGGAATATCAAACACAAGTGACACAGGAACTAGATTAAATATAATTAAGAAATAATAAAATAAATTAAAGTACAATAAAGCATACGTAGTATTATTATGTGGTTTTCTAAGTTAATATGCTTTCTTATTTATGATTAAGTGCCTCCTCTACTCATTTATATTCAAGTTTGACACTACTGCTCTAAAATATTAAATCAAATTAAATACAATAAATATTTATTAAGCACCTACTATGCATAAGTCACTATGATAGGTGCTGGAGATAAAGTAAAAATTAAAGTAAAATAACATGGTTCCTGCCCTTGAGGAGCTTACATTCTAGTGGAGAGATCAGGAAAGATCTCAAGTAGGTAGTGGATCCTGAGCTGTATTTTATGGGAGATTAAGGATTCTAAGAGACAGAGATGAGAATGGAGTACAGTCCAGACATAGGAGATAGCTTAGGTAAAGGAATGGAAATAAGTTATGGAATGTTATTTACATGGAATAATATCTAAGAACTAATTAGAAAAGACTATAAGGATAGTTATAGTAAATAGAAGGAAAGTTTTTATTAAATATTCTCTTTCAATGAACATAAGATAAATTCCAAAAATGTTTTTACTGAAGATTTTACCGATACACACTAAAATTAAAACAAAGTTTTTAGTTGTGTTCTTATAATTACAATGGACAGAGCTGAAAATTTGAAAAAAAAACTAGCCCCATGTTGTCTGGTAAACAAATCATCTTAGTCCAGTTTGAGACATGAAATAAATGTATTAATGCCTGTCTAACCTTAGGCAAGTCACTTAACCTCTTAAATTCTAAGTTTTCTCATTTATTATGTGAAAGTGTTTCTTTTGAAAACTCCTAGGGCCTTACATTACAAGTCGCACTAATAGACCTCACAAAGTAAAATAAATGCATCCAGATATCCTTGTTATACTTATATCAATGAGACATGAAGAACCAGGATAACTAACTTTTGCCATCTTATTCTGGTTTTGTTTTCAAACCGAATCAATTTTAGATCTGAAGACTGGAGGAAATTTTTATTTCAAATCATTTTATTTACTGAGGACCAATTATATACCCAGGCTTTCTGATGAGGGAGAAAAAGGGTCTGGACCTCTGATTTTATTAGTGTAGTGAACCTCCCAGTAAGGAAACTTCCTCAACCAATATAAATCACCAAAAGTTCTGAAGTTTATAGTGTTCTATCTTCTTCTAGCATGTATGAAGGGTATCCTAAAAAGTCTCAGTGTGGTTTTAAATTTAAAATTTTAATCATATTTTAGGGGACATAATAGCAATTACAATTTGCAAAAACCTTTACAATTTTTTTTCTGACTCCATCCCCATTTCACAATTGAAGAAATTAAAGCTAGACAGGTTATGTTGGGCATTCCAATAGTCACACCATTAGGAAGTGTCTGAATCTTGATTTAAACTCATCTTTCAAATCCAGTCCTCTATCCACAGTGCCAGCTTTCTACCTCTAGTTTCTGTCTTGGAGAGTTGCCTAGGGCAGTAACAGGGGGAAAAGCTTGTCCAGAATCACACAACCTGGTGTTGGAAGTGGGACTTAAATGGAAGATTTCATCCCAATCTAACCAATTGTTTTTCCATTCTTTAACTAGGGTTTTTTATTTAAAAGCATAAGTGGCTGCTTCTTATAAGGAATTCTTCAAATATGCTCTGAGTTTTATTGTATCAATTTGTATCAATTAAATTTACTTGTATCAATTCAATTTACAAATATATGCTAACATGTAGCTCTTATTAGATATAATATTTATATGTGCCTTTCCTAGTGTCTCACACTTTCTTACTCAGTAGCAGTAGCTTGCCAAAGAAGACAGATGACTAGCCCTTAAATCAGGAAGATCTGGCTTCAGATTCTCCTTTGACAAGTATATGAACCTGGTTTAGTTACTAACTCTTCAGTACCCCAGGCAATACTTATGTAAGGAATCTTTGGAGCATGCCCAAATCCTAGAGTAAACACTTCAAAGGGTCTTTGGATTATATTCAGATCACTTTAACATGGAAGTGATCTTCCCTCCTTTACTATGGGGAGGGAATAGAGTTAGCCTCTTTTGACTGGCTACCTACTTTGATTAGAAGGCTTGTCTTTAAGACTTATAAGACATCATTCTAGTTTCAGGGCTCTGAGAAATGAGACTGATGGTATATGTTTCTATTCTGTGTTGTCATTCTTCTGTTTTAAGTGTAATGCAGGTTTAGCATTGCCATGTTTGGCTTAGGCAATCCTGTCAGTTGCCCTGAATGGAATGTTGACAATGGCATGTGCCACATGCCAGGTGCCAACTGACAGTTGAACTGAGACTATAAAAAGCCCTGGAAACCCCAAGCCTGAGTTCTGTTTTTCCCTGACTTCATCCTGATCACACAACCCCTCCCTTTTCCCTGGGACCCTGGTTTGGTTGAGGAGAACGTGGGTAGAAAATTAGGATAGTTTAGATTTTAGAACCAATCTTCAAACCAGCTCAACAATTTCTAATATCAACATCAACTAAATTAGCCAATAGATCTGATCAATTTCTTGACCAGAGACCACTTAGCTCTGACAGAGGGCTGTCAGCTCTCAGGTAGCCAAGACCTTCATAGGACTTTTGCCAGCTTCAGCCAGCCAAACCATAAGAATAGTTTAGCAAAACCAAACCCCATAGCCTTCAACCAGAGAATCCTGTCATTATTTCTTATCACCAAAGGCTAAGGAGGACAAGCAGCAAGGAGAGAATTCTGAACTGTTAAGGCTGAATGAAACACCATTGCTGAGGGCAGGAAGTGCAAACATTCACTTCCTGCAGGTCTGCCATTATCCAATAGGAGGCAGATTCCTCAGCAAGGAGGGGATGGCTGCCTGACTTCTTAAAGGTGCCTAGCACCTAGCAGTGAGGTTCACTGGGCACTCAGCTTTCTGGGTTTGGATTTGAACTTAAAGCTAGTTCATTCCCAATTGAGTTTGCTCACTCCTTCATAACAATCAAATCCAACCTCCTGCTAGGCTTGTTACCTGCTCAAGGCCCCTAGTGATCCTTCACCCCTCATAACATAAGTGCCAGCCACAATCTTCCCAACGGAATCCCAGAATTGGGAGTGTGAGCTATGGCAACCTTAGAGACAATATTCCAGGAAGGGTGTTGTATTCTGCCAGTCTAATAGGAAAGCCTAGAGAGGCCAAGATACCTGGCATTCAAATCTGAGAGGGTTTTTAGATCTGAAACTGAGACAGAGCTCTATAGTAATTTAGCTAATTGGTGGGAGGGGGGAAAGGATTATGCCTCCCATAGTTTCATGGAGTAAATTTGATTATTCACATAAAATTATATCTTTTTTCTGGGATTTTCTACTTATATTATCAATATTTTAAAATTTGATTTCAGAGTTTCAAGGAAAAAATTGGCTTTATTGAAAGTACTATACAATTTCTTAAATACAATCTAGCCTTCTGTCTTCTATTCCTTTTTAGGCCAAGTTAAATTTCCTGTAATATATGCATTCCATCCTGTAATATATCTATTATCTATCCATCTAGCCATCTATCTCTCACTCTCTCTATATATGTAGATTGAAAGATTATATCTAAAATATTTAATATATTATATATATACATATATATGTGGAATTGAATATCAAAATGTGAATCATATGTATTTTTTATCAATTTTTTTTCCTGTGTAGTTTGTTAGGTCATATTCTATGGAGGAATCTCTAAAATGTTCCATGACTTGACACAATCAGCATAATGTGATATGCAAACAGAAGCATCTGGTGGTATGCAACATCTTTAGGGAAACCCTATACATTCTGGGAAATTTTGGATTCTGTGCCTTATGTCCTCTGTAGTGGGAGCAAGAACTTTTGGCAAACATGCATCACTGTTTTAAAAAATAGCAAATAAATAACAAGCACAATGGAATATTTTATTCTCTACAATTGTAATCAACTATATAACTGTAAAAGTTAACCAAAGTATATAATATGTGAAAATCTTCCTGCAGTGTCAAAGATTCTCTTAAGGGATACACAGGTTATTTTAAAAATTTTTGGAAAATAGTAAAGTTTGACCCTTAGTTATTGGTACTCTCTCAGGTGGTAATGGTGTTGAATTTTGAGAAATGTATTCTGACATATTGTAATCCAAGATATTTTTACTTTTTAAAAAATGTTTCCCTTCTTTCAAATACCTAGAAAATCTCAGTACTATGAAAATTATATCACTTTCATTAGGAACTTCTTCTGCATATGCATATTCTGTCTGTTCTTTGTAATTTTATTTTATCAATAACATTTCTTTTTCATTATTTAGCACAAACTGTGATTGTGATTTTAGTGGCAAAAGTGATGATCCACTGTTACTGATGTAGAAAATAGCTTGTTATTGGAATATTGATATCTTTTCTATCTTCATTTAGTCATTGTTATTCTTCTGGTTTTATCATTAAGGGCCCTCAGGTAATTCAGATTAATTCGACCTCTTACCAAGTTTTCTTGAAATTTAACATCTCATGTCCTGGCTTTGAGTTCTTTTCACTACTTTATGAAGCACTACAGCTCATCATAACTTCTTCTATAAGATTTTATAAATGAATTTATTTTCTCAATGATAATTATCTTTAACTTTTTCTCTACTTCTGTTTGGCAGGAAGGTAAAGAATTTCCTAACTAAAGCAAAATTTACCTCAGACTTCCTTGTTGTTGTATTTGCTTAATATTTCTTAAATTTTCATAAGAAAATGTTATAGTGTACACTGAGATCTGTTTCTTTTTCTAGTTCCAATATTTACAATAAATATTTCTTTTGATTTCATTTTAAAATGTCTTATTTTTTCTTTTAATTTGCTTCTAAATTTTTATTTTTGAAATACATTGATATTCTATATATTAATGTGATTTTAAAATGACTCAGTAATGATTCATTTTTTTTCAACTGAGATATAATTGATTTGGGGGAGTAATATTATTTGAGGTTCATTATACCCAGTGCCTTCTCAATTTCTTTCTTGAAGAATGCATTAAAGAAAGACAGTAATGAAGCTTCTCAGTTGTCTATAATTCTTTGGTTTCCTTCCATTATTTCTTTATAGATAAATGCATTTATATATGAAAATATAGACATATGTATTTATCTAAAATTATATTTATTATAAATTTAAATTATATTGAATCATGGATTAGACATATATGTTTAATAACATAAAGCATGTGTGTAATACATATAAATAATTTCCATTTTTTTGCTATATTCACCTTTTCACTGAAATTAGTGAAAATTAAAACACATGTTGATTTAATTTGGATTGCCTTGTCAAGTTATTTGTAGAATTTTCCACCTCTAAAACCGATTTTAGAGCATAAAGTATAATTACTTTCCTGACTATATTTTGGCTTTTGCTTAGACATCTGCTACCACATTGAGATTTGGTCACAGATCTTATGAAATGAGATTTCTCTAAAATGGATATAATTGGAATGGATGAAGAGGTTAACTATATCATATTGGAGGGGGTTACTATGAATAATGAAAAATTATTAATGTTAGATCTGTATGCACCAAGTTTTATAGAATACAGTTTTTTAAAGGAAAAACTAAAGGAAATACAGATGAAAATAAATGACAAAATAATAATAGTGGCAGACTTTAATTTTCCCTTCTCAGAACTAAATAAATCAAATAAAGAAAGAATAAATAGAGATAAATGGAACTTTAAATAAGATAAAATACAGCTATCTGGAGAGTACCTACACACGTGCATTAGATTAGTAGTAGATCTAAGCCTGAGCATACATATAATCTAAATATAGTTTCTGTTGGAACAACAATGCCTTAGAGAATATAAATAGCCTGTAAAAAGCTTATCTTATCACTCACCATACTATGAAGGTAATCCCGAATCACTAAAGGATTACGGCACTGGAAGAAAAGTTCCACTTGGTATGACCAAGCTGAAAAGATGAGTTTTACAAAGAGTATGGTCTTGGCAACAGATCATGTCTGCTGCCTAAGGACTAATCTTGCAAAATATGGTCCTGGTAACATACATTAATAGAATGAGAAGGGCTAATATGATAAAATTAAATATTGATAGAAACTTGGAGAAATAGGCCTAATATACATAGCTAGAGCAGCTAGAGCTGAATTTTTTTTATAAAACAAGATGGAATTATACACTAAAAGCTATAAAGCTGCTCATGCTTAGTGACCTAGAAACCCTATTATTAGAGGTAGACCCCAAGGGCATTATTGACTGTGCTTATATATAGCAAAAATTTCAAGAATGATGGTTCATTTCCTTAAGAGGTATTTCTACCTATTAGTGACTGGCCAAAGATATCAAATCATTGTGTCAGATGTTCTGTTATAGAGCCATAAGCAACATATAAAATAAGTGAATCTTAGCATCCTATTCAACTAGAACTGAAGAATTAGAAGTAATCTGAAAAATAAAATAAAATAATAAAAAATAGAAGCAATCTGGACAGAATGTGGACCATTTTGTCTTTTTATTATTATTATTATTATTATTATTATTATTATTTCATGGTTTACCATTGTCAATGAATGCATCACCTCATGCCTAGCCTACTGGTGAGAAACTTTTTTTCTATTTTCTTGACTGGGATAGTCTTTAGAAAGAAGGAATTGTTGGTTGCTAGGAAAATACTCAAAACCTTTCCAATAGAGTAGAATATGCTAGATATTACATTCTGTTTACTCAGAACCCAAGGTTACCTCTACACTAAGATGAAACATTAGAGTATAACTTCTGTACCAGATTTATTATTCATTATTGTTCAAATATGATTGAAAATATAGAGGCTATGCCTATATGAACATTTTTGTTTTTAACTCCTTATGGCCTCTTGGCAAACTTAGCACACATCAGGACAGCTAGCTGGTATAGTGAATAGAGCACCAGATCTGCGGTCAGAAAGATGTGAGTTCAAATTTGACCTCAGACAAGTGTCTGAGACAAGTGTCTGGACAAATGACATTAACTGTGTGACTCTGGGTTAGTCACTGAATCACATTTCCCTTAAAGATGAAGCTTCTTCATCTTTAAAATTAGTTGGAGAAGGAACTGGAAATTTATTCTAGTATCTTTGCCAAGAAAATTCCAAATGGGATCAGGAAGAATAGACTACAACTGAAGTGAATGAAGAAGAAGAAGAAGAACAACAACAACAACAACAAAAAAAACTGCCAAGAATCATGGTGAAAGTCCTTGGTAAAGTGACAAACTGCAATAAAAGCCCTCTGCTTATATTAGCACATTTCTCTCAATGGTTGTGAGAACAAGAAAAAAAAAAAGAAATGGTTCAAGAACAGAGATGTCAGTGTGTTGGAATTACTTCATAGACTGTTGAGGTAGATATGCTGATTAGTAGTTAATGCTTTTCCATTTTTTGCGTGCCTTCCTTTTTTTGCCCCTAGATTGTTATCTCCATGAGGGTAGGGTCTGAGTATAATCAAAACTCAGTGCAGCCTAAAAGCATTCAGCTCTGTACTTTGTATCTTGTGTAAATCAATAAGTGTTCCCTGCTGCTACTTTGCAGAAATAGAAAGGCAGGAAAGAATGTGATAAAAATAATGTATGAAACTGAGAGCTATGCCTCCTCCTTTTTAGCTTGACTACTTGTCTTATTCTATATGAATAGGGATAAGTTTGTAAGCTTCTTCGTGACTAGTAAGAATAGCAATGAAAACAATATATTCAAGGTAATTTATAAAATTTATTTAGCCAACAGCTGTCCCTGGGATCCTTTTCTGAAGCAGTTTTTTTTAAAATTTAGTTGTGTTAGTGGAAAGGTGTTTACTTTACTACCATTAGTTATTCTTTTACTTTAATTACATTCAAATTTTAACATTAGCAATATGCAAAGCTATAATAATTGGCATAAGTGAAAGGCAGAATTCAAAGCACAATACATTATCATTAATATATCTCATGAACTAGAAAAGAGTACCAAGTTTTTAACAATAACAGAAACCATATACTATGCTATTCAAAATTACAAGTTGAGAGTAAAATACTGAAAATAGTATTTGAGCTCATACTGGAATTGTGTTTCAGAGTAGGAATGACTGGGCACTTCTTTATTACAGGAGAAATCTGGGAAAACATAAGTGCCCTTTAATTGTCAAATGACTGAATAGATTGTATGACATCCCAGAATCAAAAAAATTGAGAAACAAGGGATATCATCACCCATCTTATCTAACCCTAACACAAAAGGAATCCCCATCATAACAAATCCAATGAATTATTTCAGCTTGAAGATGTCTAAGGAAATGCAACCATGTCTAAGGAAAATCTCTTGAGGGAGACTTTTCCATTTTAAATAGCTCATTTCATTAGGAAGCTTTCTTGACCTTTAATCTAAAATTTAAACTTCCTAAATTGTGACCTTCTTATCAACATTGACCTATTGTTCTTGGTTTGTCCTTTTTTAAGAAAATAAAAATAGTCTAATCCTTCTTCCCTGCAAAAACTTTTCAAATACCTGAAGACAGCTTCATGTCCCTTCTGAGTCTTCTCTTCTCCAAGCTAAGCAGGCCGATTCACTTCAATTGATCTTTATATACCTTAATCAATGTCCTAAGACATCCTGACAGCCCTTTTCTGGATGTAGTTTATCAATGGCCTCCTTAAACCCTAGTACTTAGAATAGAATACTCAAGATGAATGATGGTAAAGTACAGTAGATCTGTTAAGTCCTTATTTCCTAGTAGTAATACCTTTTTCTATATCCCCAAATCATATAAACATCTCTGGAAATCACTTTGCCTTAACTCATATTAGGCTGGCAGTCCACTCAAAATCCTAAATTTAATCAAGAGCAATATTTTTCTATCTATACTTCCCCTCTTATGTGTATAAGTTGATATTTTGTACTTAAAACCATAACTTTTCATTTATCACTTTTGTGTATCTTATTAGATACAGCTTAATGCTCTAGCCTAATCAATATCATTTTGGTTCCTGTCATTGTCATCCCCTTTGTTCAAAATCTCTCCCATTTATGTGGCACCTGATAAGCATATGCTCTATGCCTTTATCAAATTTGTTGAGAAGACTATTCTACTGCACAGGGCCAGCTACAGATGACCAAGATAGGCTAATGGAGAACTTGGGTCCACATTGACATTGAACTATTAACTATTACTCTTCAAATCTGGGCAAAAATGACCAATCCAGAATCAATCTGATTAAATTATAATCTATTCCACATTCCTCTGTCTTCTCCACAAAAAACAGTGGATTTATCAGAAGTTTTGCTAAAAACTAGGTCAACTATATTCCTAGGATTATTTTCCCATATACAAGTTTAGCAATTCTGTCCAAAAAGAAATTAGCTTAACTGGCCTGAACTTCTTTATGAAGCCATTCTAGCTCTTGTAATCATCTTTCTACACCATCTCTTTAATGTTCTATTTGACACTTTCCCCATGAATCAAAGTCCAATTCAACAGTCTATATTTTGCCAACTCTGCTTCAATTAAAAAAAAAACACTTCCCTTTTTCAAATTTTGTGGTATCTCTCCTGCTTTCATATGATCTTTCAAATGCCACTGACAGTTCAGAAATCATAGCTACAAGGTTTTTCAGGAGCCAAGAATTTAGGTGATTTGAATTCGTCAAGACTCCTACTTTTAATCTTACTATTTCCATTCGTATCTTTGGTATTAACTTCCTGTTAGTCATTTTTGTTCTGTCATTTCCGGGTATAGATCATTCTCTTGTACAGTCAATTTTTCAAAACATAGCAAAACAAGTAAACCTTTTCATTGTCTTTTTTTTTTCCCTTACCAGACTTAGCTTGGTGAGTTAGTATCCCTGACACTACTTTTGTAGGTTCAGGTCAAACATTGAGGCAACTATGTGGCTCAGTAGATAGAGAACTGGGCCTGGAGTCAGAAAGACCTCAGTGCAAATCTAACCTCAGATGATTAATACCTGTCTGACCCTCTTCAAGTCACTTAGTCTGTTTGCCTTAATCTGCAAAATACACCAGTTTCTTTGCCAAGAAGACCCCAAATGAGGCCAAAAAGAGTCAGACATGACTGAATAACAACAAATAACTATTATATTCAATACTCAGTTTCTTGGCCTTGTTTTCTTCTTCTGTACCCATCTTTTATTTATTACAACAAAATTATATTTTTCTAAATTACATGTCAATACAACTTCTTAATATTTATTTTCTGATATTTTGCAATGCATGACATATCTATATTGGTCTTTCCAGACAAATAATAATTTTTCCTTCCTTGTAACTTTCTCTTTGTTTTTAGAATTTCTTTTTTTTTGTAGCATCTCCCATCTCTTCTTCACTGATGTCCCCAAGAGTACTTTATTCCTCCTACATTTTCCATGTATCCTTTGAAATTTGATTTCCAAAAAATTAATATATATATCAGATTATATCCTCTAACATAAACTCTAGGATGGAATAGTCTTTTTTCCTCAAGATCTAGAATAAAATATTTCCATGTAGGATTTCACTTTCTTAAGTAAGAAGTTCCATAAAAGCAAGTAAAAAAGCTATTTAGTGCCCTGTTTTTGGCAGAGATCTTCAGCAAAGGTATGGATAAGTTAAATTCTCATCCTTTTCTCCCTCCTCCCTCCATAACTATCATGTCATATCTCTAGGTCAGTTTTGTGATCTGATTCTAAAATTTCCCTTCTATTTCTTTTTTATGTCCAAGTAGTATCTATAGCATGTTTAAATAACAAAATAATTTCTGTTTATCCCTCCTTTGACCTTTTCCAAAATTCTCCCTATTAGGAGAATCTTTCATTATTTTCTCATATGAATATACCTTTTTTTCAACCCTTACTTTTCATCAAAGAATTAACATTAGGCAGAAGATTCTGGGAAGATGGTGGCTTAGACAGAGCAGAACTTCAGATTTCCATCCCCTTCCACACTGAGATAAAAAACAAAGTATTTTGAGGAGAAAGAAAACCAAATCTAACAACAGGACAGAGCTGGGGTATCCTACTGCTGGACAGTTCAAGAGGTACAACAACTAAAAAAGGCTTGAATTCCTGAACTGTTGGGTTTGAGGGTAAGGAAGAAGGGGAATCCCAGGATCCCTTTCCGATATGCTGTGCTGAGTCTTATAATAATAAAGGAGCCAGTAACCAATGTTTGATAGAATGGGAGAGAGTCTGTAAAGTGAGTCTCTCTTCCAGCTCTCCCCTGGGGACAAGTATACACTGGGAGACTTTAACGGGATGTCACCCCAAAACTGGGTGACCTGGATGGTCATACTTCCCCACAGGAGTTGGGGGTGAGGCTTCCCTATAAGAGGAGGTATGAGGTACCCCAATCTGATTTTGAATAAGGACGGGGTTCACACAAACCTCCCCCCGATCAGTTAATTTCACAGTGGGTGGTCTGACTTTAAGATGGAGGTAGCCAGACCAAGCTGTGGTTCCCCTCTCCCTTGTTGTCTCTCAGACACCCTGGAACACCATCTGATGGATGAATGGCTTTTATTATTTGCAAATCAGGGAATGGGGAAAGGGGTGAAGGGCAGAGGGATTTTGGGGTGCCCTCTTCGCTATTGCTATGGGGTCTGTTACTCAGGTCGGAATATTTGGGGCTCCCACTACTAAGCTTCTTCCCTTGCCCCTTTTCCTTCTTCTGTTTCTATTTCTACTTTTCTTTTCTATCCTTTTCTATAATTGTAAGTTTTGGCTGAAAGGGTGTCTCTTGGCAAGGTTGGATAATGGGAGAAGGAGACTAAGAGATTGCTCCCAAATTAGAGTCCAAACTTAGCTGACTCTATGGTTGAAGTCTTGATGGGTGAGATGCAATGGAATGGCTTTGATCAGGGAATAAGAGTTTCAGTTTCCAAAGAAAGGTGCTCAGGAAGCCCTCAGGACTGGATCTGAGCTGACTTGTCCTTCTACTCTCTCCTCACATTCCTCTTCCCAAAGGCCTTTCCTCTCTCTCTCTTCTTCCTCAGAGAAATACCCAGAATCTCTCTGGTCTCAACTCTCACCAACTGTCAGCAACTCCTTCTCTGGCTCCTTTGGTCTCATCTCCCTTGCAAAAATCCCATCCTTACTGTATCCCGGTTTTGTGTGGTAGGATTTTTTACAAAAGTCACACTTAATTCATGCATCACTATTTCCTATTCCTATCTTATGTTCCCCCTTCCAAAATAATAACTCCTTATCTTGTCTTATTACTATACTAATTATCTTATCTATTCCTATTCTAAGATGGTTTGGAGAGGTTGGTAGGGGGATGATGGTTGTCGTTTATATAACAAAATTTACAGGGTGTAAAACAGTTTTGTAACAGGAAAAGTTTTCCATTGAACTGTAAGATAATATAAGTAATGGGGTCACCAGGGATATTAAAATCAACTATGGGGTTTATGGGAACACTCTGGGATGTAAGAGAGACTAAAACTGGACACTGAAGTCTTGTACAGCTACACCACTCCCAACTGGAAAAATAACAGCCAACTGTCACTCTGGCCAGAGGCCTTGAATTAACTGACAAGGTAACAAGGTGAAATTGGGTTTTAATTAGAAACAACTAAAAGGAGGGATAGGAATGACTACTCTAAAATCTTAACACCTAATAACAAAACCCAAAGGGACAGGGAAGGACTTATTCACTACACTAATTTAAGCTATCTAACTAACAGGGCCCAAGGAGCCATACTGGAGTCTCTGGGTTTCTGCCTCACACCTGGAACCTGCCAGGCTTGAGTACAGCTGTGGCTTTTGTGGCTTTGGGATTTCTCACTGCAATCCACTGATGATATCTGGATGCCAGGAGCTACAGTTGTCTCAGAAACTAAGCAGTAAGGGGTTTGCTTGAAGCACTGTCCTCTTCTCTTGTTCTTTCCTTAAATGCCACACCACACAGGATCCAGGGGAAAACAGGATGCAAGGTGTCCTTTGCTCTGAGTTCTCCCAGGCTGGCAACAGTTTTTGCCTACCACTAATGGAGTCCACACATAGTACAGATAGACTTCCTCCTCCTTCATTCCAACCTGGAATTCCCAGCTCCAGCTCCTTCCTGTTAGGTACTTCCTAATCAATATATAATCAATACCTAATAACTAGCTAATCTAATCTTACTCATAACAGAACACAATGTCTAAGTTTAAAGTGTAACAATTTCCTTATCCTTAAACTCTTCTAAGTTATTATTTAACCCATCTATGATTTTAACAGAATTTTAACTTGTTTCTACTTTTAATATATGTCTAACAAGTAATGCAATATAACTATCTCATTATTCTTAGGTGTTATCAAATTATATTTAAACTACCTATATTTTAAATAAAATGTTAATTTTTATATTGAGAATCTATCTTTATGCTCTGATATTGTATATCTGGAACCTACTTGTCATTAAGTGTTGAGGATTTTAAGTTTAAATCTGTTTTTACTGGTACTTTGCATGTTACAATTTCCCTAACATTTGTTAGTGCTATAGTCATTTTGTTTGGTTTAAAGTCTGGTGTAAATGCATTGGTATTTTTTTCCTTTCTCTTTCAATCATTATCTTTTATCCCATAAATTCTGTTTTTGATTTCTATTACATCCCTAATCATTTAATTCTCTTCTTCTATTTGATCCCTAGATTTAATCTTTGCTTTTCCATCTCCATAGTGTATTTCCATGCCCAAGACTCTTATATCATGGTTTGTATGCCTCTTCCCATTGCCACAGCCTTTGGGTTTCCCTTATGTTCCCGGGTTGTTTCTTGGCATCATAAGTTTTCATGTTTTCCCATCAGTACTTGATAATAATGTGGTTTTCACCCTGATCTATGTATTTCTGCATAGTCTGCAGGTCAGCAGCATGCTGACTAGATGATGCACAATTGTGATCACAACATTTGTTTTCTCTCTTGAGAGTGTTGTATCTAGAATTTGTGTACGTATTATTATAATTGCTTCTTTTGTTGTTGTTGCTGTTAAGTTGGGCATTGAGGTGACAAAATTTAACTATATGCCCTAATTTTCCACAAAGAAAACACCTTATATTATTAAAGTTATTGCTAATTTGTCTGGGTTATTGGTACTGAGGTATGGCTTTATATGCATGTAGAGCTGCCAGGTTTTTTATTTCCTCTATTTCTTTTTGTTTGATGATAGATTTAGCCTCTTTAAATGCTCCTTTAAATCTTTCATGATATCTTTTTCTCTAATGGATTCTTTGAATTCTTTGGCTTCCTGATTTCCCTAGTGAACATATGTAGCTGTTTTATGTAGGTCTTCCAAACTTAATGATTTCCATGCTGGACAATGCAAGTTAAAGTTTGTCATAATTGGTAGGGAAATGCCCTTAATAAACTGCCTCTTTATGTGCTGCAAGTTTGGTTTATTTAAGTCTTGGAATCCCAAAATCGTTTCTCCAGCTTCAACAAGCCTATCTAATTATGTTGAGGGGTGTTCATTTATCTCCTGCCTTAACTTTTCAAATTATCCCCAGGAATCAGGATGCTTATCAAAGGATTTCATAGTTTCTACAAGATCTTCCCTAGATCTTCTTAGGTATACTATGTTTTGATGACTGCTTAATTCTAGATCTTCATAATATTGTGGCCAAGATGTTAATTTTGTGTTCCTATGGGTCTCCTCAATAAATTGTGCTTTCTCTGCTGTAAATAATTCAAAAAAGAAGAATTTCAATGTCTGAAAATGTGGGATCAAAAAATCTTAATGCTATCTTAAATTCTTTTATGGCCTTGAAGGGATTTTTAAAAAAGGCAGGCATCCATTGTTTTAGGGCAGTGGTTCCCAAACTTTTTTGGCCTACTGCCCTCTTTCCAGAAAAAATATTACTTAGCCCCCTGGAAATTAATTTTTAAAAAATTTTAATAGCAATTAATAGAAAAGATAAATGCACCTGTGGACATCACTACCCCCCTGGATCACTGCAGCACCCACCAGGGGGCAGTAGCACCCACTTTGGGAACCACAGATCTTGAAAATAAATCATGGAGAGACAATTTAAGATTTATTGGCCTACCTGAAGATTATGACAAAAGGAAAAGCCTGGTCAAAAGGAAAAGGAAATTACCCAAGAAAAGTGCCCCAACATTCTTAAACAAGAGGGAAAAGTGGAAATTGAAAGAATCCACAGATAACGTCCTACATTTAATTCACAACTAACAACTCCCAGGAATATTATAGTCAAATTCAAAAACTAGCAGACCAAGGAAAAAATATTACAAACTACAAAGAAGAAGTCATTCAGATACCAGGGAACCACAGTTAGGATAACACAGGATCTGGCTGCATCTACATTGCAGGACTGGAAGGCATGGAAGATAACATTCCAGAAAGCAAGAGAATTAGGTGTACAACCAAGAATAAACTATCCAGCAAAACTATATTCTTGCAGGGGAAAGTATGGTCATTTAATAAAATTGAAGACTTCCAAGCATTTATAAAGAAAAAACAGACTTAAACAGAGAAGTTGCTGCCCAAA
The DNA here is from genome assembly GCF_016433145.1 of Gracilinanus agilis. Taxonomy (NCBI): domain Eukaryota; kingdom Metazoa; phylum Chordata; class Mammalia; order Didelphimorphia; family Didelphidae; genus Gracilinanus; species Gracilinanus agilis. The sequence goes on from NC_058131.1 coordinate 540,243,011, forward strand.
CACAGAACTCAAGAAAATCACCAAAAGGTAATTAAGAGAGGGAAAAAAACCCCAAAACAATAACCTTTTCTTTAAGGGACCCAATCAATTAAAATGATTTGCATCCCTATAAGAAAAGATGATACTGGTAACTTTTAAAAATTGTTATTATCAAACTAGAGGTAAAAAAAGAAGTTATAATTAAGAGAAATGGGAAAAGAGACAAAATGGAGTAAATTTATATTCCATAAAGAAGAGCATGGGGGAACTGGGGAAAGGACCAAAAACACTGGAAAGGCAAAGAGGTTGGAGAGAGGAAATACTTAATTCTTAAGTGCATTGAAACTAACTTAAAGAGGGAAGAACAATCAGATCCATTGGGGCAGAGAATTGATTCACACCCTAAAGAGAAGTAGAAGTATAACAAAAGGACTGCTGTGGAGGGAAGCAATACTAGGGAGGGAGAGGAAGGGAGGTAGTTTTAAAAAGACCCTAAAGAATAATAAGAGGGGAATAAGAAGGTTAGGGGGAGAAAAGGAAGTACAATAAGGGAGGGGACTAGGGCTACTGATTAAAAACAATATACTGGTATAGAAGGAAATAGTGAAAGAAGAAAGGGCAGAAAAAGAGAGGGAATCAAAATGTTGGGGAATACACAGTAGATAATTATAACTCTGAATGTGAATGGGATGAATTCGCCCATAAAATGGAAGCAAATAGCAGAATGGATTAGAAACCAAAATTCTGCCATATGTTGTCTACAAGAAACATACATGAGGTAGGTAGACATACAGAGGATAAAAATAAAAGACTGGAGCAAAATCTATTGGGCTTCAACTGAGAAAAAGAAGATAGGAGTTGCAATCATGATTTCTGACAAAGTCAAAGTCAAAGTAAATCTGGTTAAATGAGATAAGGAAGGTAATTACATCCTGATAAAAGGCGGTATAGACAACGAAAAATAGCAGTACTCAACGGATATGCACCAAATGGTATAGCATCTAAATTGCTAAAGGAGAACCTGGCGGAGCTCAAGTTGGAAATTGATAGTAAGACAATACTAGTAAGAAACCTGAACCTTCCCCTATCAGATCTAGGTAAATCAAACAAAAAAATAAATAAGAAAGAGGTAAGAGAGGTGAATAAAATCCTAGAAAAATTAGAGTTAATAGATACATGGAGAAAAATAAATAGGGATATAAAGGAATGCTACTTCTTTTCAGTAGCACATGGTACATTCACAAAGATTAACCGTTAACTAGGGCATAGAAACATGGCAAACAAATGCAAAAGAGCAGAAATAATAAATGCAACCTTTTCAGGTCATAATGCAATAAAAATAATAATTAGTAAGGGCAAATGGACAGGCAAATCAAAAACTAATTAGAAACTAAATAATATGATTCTCCAAAATCAGTTAAACAACAAATCATAGAAACAATTAATAATTTCATAGAAGAGAATGACAATGATGGTACATCCTACCAAAATCTGTGGGATGCATCCAAAGCAGTACTCAGGGGGAAATTTATATCTTTGAGTGCATATATTAACAAATTAGGGAGGGCAAAGATCAATAAATTGGGCATGAAAATAAAAAACCTAGAAAGCGAACAAATTAAAAATCTCCAGATGAAAACTAGAGATCATAAAAAATAAAAGGAGAAATTAATAAAGTAGAAAGTAAAAGAACTATTGAATTAATAAATAAGACCAGAAGTTGGTACTTTGAAAAAAACAAATAAAATTGACAAATTACTGGTTAATCTAAAGAAAAAGGAAAGAAATTAAATTAACAGTATCAAAGATGAAAAGGGAGACCTCATTTCTAATGAAGAGGAAATTAAGGCAATCATTAGAAACTATTTGGCCCAATCATATGGCAATAAATATAACAATCTAGGTGATATGGATGAATATTTACAAAAATATAAATTGCTTAGATTAACAGCAGAAGAAATAGAATACTTAAATAATCTCATATCAGAAAAAGAAATTGGAAACATCATCAAAGAACTCCCAAGAAAAAATGCACAGGACCAGATCGATTCACAAGTGAATTCTATTAAACATTCAAACAACTAATCCCAATACTCAAAGAAGGAGTTCTACCAAATTCCTTTCATGACAAATATGGTACTAATTCCAAAGCCAGGTCAGTCAAAAACAGAGAAGGAAAACTACAGACCAATCTCCTTAATGAACATAGATGCAAAAATCTTAAAAAGAATACTAGCAAAAAGACTGCAGCAAGTGATGAGGGTTATTTATTATGATCAGTTGGGATTTATACTAGGAATACAAGGATGGTTCAATATTAGGAAAACCATACACATAATTGACCATATCAACAAGCTAACAAACAAAAATCACATGATAATCTCAATAGATGCTGAAAATGCCTTTGACAAAATACAACATCCAATCCTATTGAAAACACTAGAAAGTATAGGAATAGAAGGGCCTTTCCTAAAAATAATAAACAGTATGTATCTTAAACCAACAACAAGTATCATGTGCAATGGGGACAAATTAAAAAGCATTCCCAATAAGACCAGGAGTGAAACAAGGATGCACATTATCAACTCTATTATTTAACATTGTTATAGAAACACTAGCAGTAACAATTAGAGACGAAAAAGAAATTGAAGATATTAAAATAAGCAAGGAGGAGACCAAGCTATCACTCTTTGCAGATGATATGATGGTCTACTTAAAAAATCCTAGACAATCAACTAAAAAGCTGGTGGAAATAATCAACAACTTTAGTAAAGTTGCAGGATACAAAATAAATGCATATAAATCAGCAGCATTTCTATATATTTCCAACACATCTCAGCAGCAAGAGTTAGAAAGAGAAATACCATTTAAAATCACACTAGACCAGTGATGGGCAAACTTTTTAAAGATGGGCCAAAGGAAAGGAAATGCTCATCTGTCAGTCTGTTTCTAAGTCAACTCTTTTGAAATTTCATTGTATTGTATCCTACTCATTGTTTTCGCCATATCAGGAATAATGTGCATGCTGGCAAGAACATTTCAGGGGGCCACATCTGGCCCATTGTACATAGTTTGTCCTTCACTTCCCTAGACAATATAAAATACTTAGGAATCTATCTACCCAAACAAACACAGGAATTATATGAACACAATTACAAAACATTTTCCAAACAATTAAAACTACATCTAAACAGTCAGAAAGACATTGATTGCTCATGGGTAGGATGAGCTAATGTAAAGAAATGACCATTCCACCCAAATTAATTTACTTACTTAGTGTCATACCTATAAAACTACCAAGAAACTTTTTACTGAATTAGAAAAAAAAAACTTTAACAAAGTTCATTTGGAAGAACAAAAGATCAAGAATATCAAGGGAAATAAAAAAAAACGTGAAGGAAGGTAGCCTAGCAGTGCCAGATCTTAAACTATGTTATAAAACACTGTTCATCAAAGCAATATGGTACTGGCTAAGAGACAGAAGGGAGGATCATTGGAATAGAGTTGGGATAAGTGACTTCAGCAAGACTGTCTATGATAAATTCAAAGAGCCCACCTTTTGGGACAAAAATGTGCTATTTGACAAAACCTGCTGGGAAAATTGGAAAACAATAGGGGAGAAATTAGGTTTAGATCAACATCTCATACCCTACACCATTTCAGAATGGGTCAATGACTTAAATATTAAGAAGGAAACTATAAGTAAATTAAATGAGTACAGAATGGTATACTTGTCAGATCTCTGGGAAAGGAAAGATTTTAAAACCAAGCAAGAGTTAGAAAAAATTACAAAATGTACAATAAATAATTTTGATTACATTAAATTACTGATGGCAATTTGGAACAAACAAAACCAATGCAACCACAATTAGAAGGGAAGCAATAAATTGGGAAAAAAACTTTATAACAAAAAACTCTGAGAGAGGTCTAATTACTTAAATGTACAAGGAACTAAATCAATTGTACAAAAAATCAAGACATTCCCCAATCAATAAATGGGCAAGGGACATGATTAGGCAATTTTCAGATAAATAAATCAAAATTATCAATAAACACATGGAAAAGTGTTTTAAATCTCTTATAATTAGAGAAATGCAAATCAAAACAACATTGAGGTTCCACTTCACATCTATTAGATTGGCTAACATGACAGAAAAGGAATGTGGTGAATGTTGGAGTGGATATGGCAAAATTGGGACATTGATGCACTGCTAGTAGAGTTGTGAATTGATCCAACCATTTTAGATGGCAATTTGGAACTATGCACAAAGGGCTTTAAAGGACTGTATGCCCTTTGATCCAGCCATAGCATTGCTGGTTTTATACCCCAAAGAGATAATAAGGAAAAAGACATGTACAAAAATATTTATAGCGACACAATTTGTAGGGGCAAAAACCTGGCAAATGAGGGTATGCCCTTCAATTTGGGAATGGCTGAACAAATTGTGGTATATGCTGGTGATAAAATACTTTTGTGGTCAAAGGAATAATAAAATGAAGGAATTCCATGTGAACTGGAATGACCTCCAGGAATTGATGCAGAGTGAAAGTTGCAGAAGCAGGAGAACATTGTACACAGAGACTGATACACTGTGGTAAAATCGAATTAATGGACTTTTGTACAAGCAGCAACACAGTGATCTGAGACAATTTTGAGGGACTTATTAAAAAGAAAGCTTTCTCCATTCAGAGGAAGAACTATGGCAGTAGAAACACAGAAGAAAAACAACTGCTTGAACACATAGTTTGTTGTTGATATGATTTGGGATGTAAACTCTAAACAACCACCCCAGTACAATTACCAACAATATGGAAATAGGTCTTGCTCAATAGCACATGTAAAAACCAGTGGAAATTCGTGTTCAGCTATGGGGGTGGGGGTGAGGTTGGGAGTGGGGTGGAGGGAAGAGTAAGAATATGAGTCATGTAACCATGGAAAATTTTTCAAAAAATTAAAATTAAAAAAGAAAAAGAATCAACATTAGGTACTAATTCTAAGACAGAAGAGTGGTAAGGGCCAGTCAAAGGGGATTAAGTGGCTGGCCCAGGGGTACCCACCTAGGAAGTGTCTGAGGCCTGATGAAAACTTTTTAATTTATGTTAGCTCAAATGTCTTTATTTGGAGTAAAAGATATTACTTAATATGTATTTATAGATTATAATTTTATTATAATACATAAATATTACTAAAATTATTATGTATAAAATAGATGAACAACTATGAGATTCACATTCCAATGACTAAAGTGTAGGATTTTAATAAGTCTGCTTAATGAGTTAATGTTCTGGTTGTATCATGAATTACATGATAAGAAATTTGGTCAACAACAGTAAGACAGAATAGCATATAAGACAAAGACATTCATTTATATATCATAACACAGACTGAAGAAAAATTGCTCATTCATCCTGAGCTTAGCCAACTATTTTCAAGGAAGCAAAATAATCAGAGTATCTTGGATGCTGGTATGACACTTTCCAAAATGTGAAGGAGGAATTATAGGAACAATAGTCTGTAACACATTACATTCCTCATTTAAAATAAACAGGATAGATCAAATGAAAAGGGAAGGAATTAAAATTTGTATTTTAAGATGGTATGCTCATATTAATATAGTGGAACATTATTGCATAATAAATGACATATTTAAGAAGTATAGGAAGGCTTATGTGACATAATGCAGAATGAAGAAAGCAGATATAGAAATACAGTCAATACAGTGATTGCATTATCATAAATGAAAATAAGACTAAAATATAGCTGAACTCAGGTGAAATGCAAATTACCAGTATCATTAAAAAAGAAAAGCTGATGAGAAACTTTCACCCCCATTTTTAAAGGAGGGAGGTGTGCAACAGTGGAATATTGTAAATGTTCTTAGTTTCAGCCATTGCCAACTATATTTGCTTTTTTTTTCTCCCTTTATTTCTAACAAAAAAAATTATGGCATAAAATGCATTAGAAAAACTTGTTTTTAAAAGAAAAAATGTTCACTCTAGGAATTCTGACCATCTTTGGTGTTGATGGCAACAACTGAAGCTGGACTAAATGTCTAAAGTACCAATGCTAATATAAATATATTCTGTATAGCTTCCAAAAGGCATAAATGTCTTCATTCTGTAAGAACTGGTGCCATGGGGGGGGGGAGGGAAATGAAGGATGTGAAGTAGCTGAATGAGACTACTAGACAATATTCTCTGTTCTTTTTAAAGTATAGTTGGTATGAGATTATCAACTCAGATCAGAATTTCATTAGAAAAGGGACAATAAAGATGTGTGATTTTTTTTCTCTTTTCCTTTAGATTCCCGTAGAGCTTAAAAAAAGGGACCCCAGAACAATGTGCTGTACTCACGTCATTGCTTGATAAATAGACTCAACTCCATAACGCATTGCAAATTCATCTACTATTTCTTGGGATGCATCATCAAAGAAAACCTTCCAGGCTTCATCTCCTTTGACTTCGGGGATTTTCACTCCACCATTAAATTTAACTTCAGTCAAGTAATGGAACAGGTTCTAAAGATAAGAGGGTTTTCAATTGTTCAGGGATTCCTCAACGGAGGCCAAAACTGTTTAAATATAACACAGTGAAATCCACTCATATCATCTTCGCTTCTAAAGGTTTCTTACCTAATGCCTGACTTCTTGGTCCCCTGGGTAAAAAGCAGCAAGAGCATCGCACTTTCTTAATCTATCCTTTCCTTTACTGCTGAACTATTCTTACTTATAATTCTAACTATCTACATGGACCTACTTATTCAAATGGTTTATCCAAAAGCATTAAGGATATCTATCTTCAGTGCAAGAAAAACATCATCAGGAGCACAGGAATGCTACTAAAGGTGAAATTTGCTACTTCAGAGAAATACTGACAAGGTATACTTTTGCATTGCTAAGCACAAGCTGATTCACTGATTTGGCTTCCTTGGGCTTTTTGAGTCAATTACTGAGCCTGGGGGAACAATTTGTCTTTTTTGATTATGTCAATATGTTAGATAGTTATGTAAATACTGTACAATAGTGGCAAAATAGTCTAGGCAAGGCTAATAGTAAAGAGCATGTACTCTCACTAATGACTTAATTAATTAAGCAACAATTAATCCAAGTTTCCATTGTATTCTGCAATACTCAAAGATTGTAGTGGAGGAGACCAGAACATCTAGATCATATTCTCTTCTAGTTCTGGGACCAGCAAAAAGGAATTGAAATAAAATCTATAAAAGTGGTTCCATTTAGTCTGCCTCTTCTCTTCCTGTATTTTGGTGTCAGAATTCACTTTACTCCATTACCCTTTGGAAAAATGTTTTTAAAACTGATTCAAAATTCAGGAACACTAAGGCACAATGGTTTAGATTGAGAATCTTAGCTTTTGAGAGATGATCCATGAACTTTTTTAAAATTAAATTTTATTACTCCATTTTAATATATTTTATTTCCTATGTAATCATATGCATTAAAAAACTATTCTGGGAAAGGATCTACAGGCTTTACCAGAGTGATAAAGGGGTCTGTGACATCAAAAATGGCTGGGAACCCTGGTCCAGAAGGACAAGAGCACTGGATTTGGAGTCAAGAAGATATGGGTTCAAATTCTGCCTAAAACATTTACAATCAATGTGATGTCGGGCAAATGTCTTAATTTCTCTCTGAGTCAGTGTCATTTTCTACAAATGAAGATAAAGACAACACCTATTGACTTTTTTTAAGATGGTACTTATCTCAAATAACACACTGAAAACCTTAAAGTACTATGTAAATATGAGTTTTATAGATAATATAAATATATTATAGATAATATGAATATATTACTAAATATAAATACAAATTATATAAAATAACTACTGATATAGTTAATATCACTATCATGAATAGTAGGACTTTAAGTCCAGGCTCCACTCCTAAATAATATTATGAACTAAATCATTTAAACTCTCTGAAATTGCAAGAGATTGGTTTCAGACAAGGTAAAATATTACTTCATTTAGATTCTGAAGAAGGGACAGGGTCAGAATCCTATTTCTGTCATTTGCTACCTGGGTAACCTTAGTGAAGTCATTCAGTCTCTTCAAGGTCATTATTTATAAAATGAGATAGTTGGACTTGATGACCTCTAAATTTAAATTTATGACCCTCAATCTCCTAATGTTATTGTCAAAAAAAAAGAAAAATGGATGAACGATTCTTTTAACTTTCTTTAAACATCTCAGAAGCCATTAGCTGTGTATCTATCTAGGGCTGAAGGTATCTAGATAGTTACTTCTGTTCATCCTTGCACCTCACTACATTCACATGCCGAGCATATCCTTAGATATGTTGAAAAAATATTTAATCTTTCTGTATTTTAAAGAGAAGCCTCAGTAGATAATAAGAGGTCTCCATTAAGATATCAGTAGAGCTGGTAAGACTCTCTCAAATGTGGCAGTCATTCCCCAATTAGAAGAAAAGGATTGAGATGAACATGAAAGCACATAGTAGGTACTTGATATTTAGTGACTGACAAACTCAATATTCACAATTTTTGGAAGAAAAGAAAATATCTACATTAAAAGAATCCTTTCCAATGACAAGGTTCCAGGTGAGAGGCACCGTTCTATTGTTAAATTATGAAGTCAATAAATTTATGAACATTTTGTTATTTCTAGTTCTATGTAAGTTCTCCCAGTTGACTCTTTAATTATAGTGATATTATAAATCTTGAACATCAAGATCTTTCATCAATTGGTTCTTCTTCGACCTAACATCAGTTATATCATGGCTACTTTCTTCCTTCAAAATGCTGCTGAAGATTCACCACTTCTGTGAAGTCTTCCAAAAATAATGTTTTACACTCTGTTTATGGTGAATAGAGGGCCAACTCTACAGTCAGAAAGACTTGGTTCTCTTTCTGTCACTGACCTATATGTCATCATGATCAAACTGTTAGAGTTCTAATTCTTCCTAGTATCCTAGGCATCTCTTCAAGATTACAAATCACAGAACAGTTGCTGATCTGCAGTGGTGGAAGGAATTTCCACACCAGCAGTTATAGACATCAAAGAAATTTCAACCTCTTTACAATCCCTTTCCTTCCCTAAAAGATTAAAAAATGGTTCATCAATAGTTGTTCTTTATGTTAGTTAAATTTCACTTATTATACTACAAACTTTCTAAGCAAAATTCTATGCCTAATACTTCATTCATGCAACTCTTAAGCATTTTCTATGTGGCAATCATTATACTAAGCATAAGGAGTAGAAAGACAAAAGGGCTATAGTTCTTGCCAGCAACAGTTTTATATTAAATAGGTAGAAATAAAGTATATGCAATAAATAAAAAGTAATTTGGAGAAGGCAGGGGGTACTTAGACCTAATTGATTGACTGTTCACATCTACAGTTAAGTCAGATTTACCTAAACTTTTATTATTATTATTATTATTTGATTTACTTACCTCATGTAAACATGTGTACTGTATATGATATGGTGCAACCTTCTCCTCTCCTTTTATTTCAACATTGATTTTCAGCCTAATGGCACCAGATACAGCTGATTTATCTGTTCGTTTCTCTGATGAAAGGAAAAGAAATTAGTTATTTTCAACAGTATGGTAATTCTCTTACATAAGAGTTCATAAGCTCAAAGCAAGCAATGGATATTAAAAGTGAATATTTTTAACTCCATCAGATGTCCATTGAAAAACCATGATTTATATTAAGTGAGATTCTAATTCTGTTTCTGTGTATTGTGGTAGAATATTTTCCAAGATCCCCTTTAATCTCTAAATGCTTCTAAAATTGATATCTTTTGTTTTTACATCACCTTCATTTTCAAATATATCCCTCCCCACCTCTACCTGGAGATCTATGCCTTGTAAAAAAGGATAAAACAAAAAAGGAAAAGAGTTAAACAAAACTAAACAATCAAGACCATCAATAAAGCCTGACAGTACTTCTACATAGTCTCATACCTATAGTAGATCCCTAGCTCCAAAGGATTCTTCTTCAGGTCTAGGTCAAGTACTAAATTTTGCCAGAGAGACTCATTATGCATGACAAGGTGGATCAATAGATAATGGGTTTATTTTTTAGCCACATGATTTATGAATATTGTTTACTAGGGTATGGAGAAGTTGCCAGAGGTGTTTGTGACCAATGAAAACATAGATAGTTTAACTACTGAAATAATGCTATCATTAGTATAAGTAAACTTATGTTTATTTAACAATGCCAAGTACTTCTCCAATTATAGACATATTTATTGTGTTTAAGATTTCTAGAATTCAGTCATAGTAATGGAGCCAATGAAAAAGATTATTGATGAACATGGACAATACAAATGCTTCATTTTGCTGTGAAACTGAGACAAATCAAATTGACTGGGAATTTTTTTTCTCTCTTTCCCTAGTCCCTGTTTGAAGGTGCTTAGTGGATAGCAGGTACTTAATTAGAATATTTTAGAATTGAAGATAAATGGGAGAAAGAAAGGAGATCAAGAGAAGTAAAGAAATTGGATAATACACATAGTTAATATTCATCCACCAATAATTGAGTTTCTTTGTCTTGGTCATCTCTTTATCATAGAACAGAATTTTATTCAAATGTGCAGTCTGGCTTCCAAAGAAGACAACTAGATTAAAATTGTAGAATTCTATAATGTTCAATTCAATAAAACAAGTGGTCAATTACATTCACAGACTTAAAAATGGAAGAGACCTTGCAGTTATCCAGATCAAACTCTGAATTTTACATATGAGAAAATGGTGGTTTGGAGAGGTTAAAATAATTTGTTAGATGTTCTACTTTAAGTAAGTTTGCAGAAAAGAGACTGTAGTTTGAATTCTTAGAATCAATCCAGATACAATATTCCTTCATATTTATTTTTATATGTGTATGTATAAATAAAAAATTATCCAACAATTACCTTGGGTTTTAGACTGAATTGACTAAAGTGGCCACTTCTGGGTTTCTCTCTCTTTCTCTCTGTCTCTGTCTTTGTCTCTATATCTGTCTGTCTCTGTCTCTGTGTTTCTTTCTCTCTTTCCCTTCCTCTCTTTTTTTGTCTCTGTCTCTCTCATAGTCTAGCCACATACCACTCAAAGTAAAAATGGCATAGGTTTATTATCTATACTAGAAATGAGAAAATAAGAACAAAAACATAGGCAAAATTACAAATGGTCAGTGGTAGGCTGCTTACTTCAATGACTTGCTCCATTGTTGCCTAGACCTAAGCATATTTCCCGCTATGTATCCCAATTAGCAAGAATAATGAATCTTTGAAGCAATTGTGCATATTAGAATTCACAGTATTTGAAATTATAATTATGTAAAATATGATAATTGATTCAAGCAATGGAAACATAGAATGCAAATTTGAATAACATGACCAATTCAGGCTCAGTTATTATTGGCACTAATTGGGACTTGGCAATGAGAAATATAGTAGTATACTGACTAGAGAACTGACCTGAGTCAAATTCTGCCTTTAGTAAATACTAATTGTGTGACCCTGAGCAATTTACTTAACCTCTTAATACTCTTGACAATTCTCTAAGACTAAGTAGTCAAGAAGGCCCTGAAATTCATAAGTAGAAAGAGTCCCCAGCCATCTATCTTAAGATCGACTTTCTTCCTCTGCATAATTCTTACTACCTATTTTTTTATTATTTTGAACTTTAAAAATGGAAATGCATTTCACTGACACTTCTTTTTGGGTGTGTCAATACGATGAAAGAACTCCTTGCTGAAAAGGAAACCTTTTAATTTATTTTATTTTTCTCTAGTCTAGGTTTGAAGTGTCTTCTAGAAATTTTGAAGCTAAAAGAAATAAACAAAACTGGAGATTTATTAGTCACTAACTTCCTTTCTTGAAGTCTCAGAGCTGTTTTCACATTTCTTTGATTTCAGTCATAATTACCTCACTGCCCTTTCTATCCATTGGACCTTCCAAGTTTTATAGAAGTAAATTCTATTTTTGGAAGCATTGTTTTAAAAAATGTTTTGTTTGTGGGTTTTTTAGGACTTTAATTTACTAGAGCAGGGAGAGGCATTGAATGATGAAAGGATCAGGAAAAGAAGTGTACAGATTCAGGATGAAATATTTGGGTGGATTCATTGTTCCAAGCAATTTTGTCTAATGTAATAATAATAACAAAGATGTTAATGATGATAATTGCAATTATTGCACTTTAAGGTATTTGAAGCACTTTACAAAAATTATTTAATGTTCTTTTAAAAAAATCCTGTTAAATAACAGGAGAAAATTGAAGTAGAGGCTTAGTGAGTCACACCACTAGTTTAAGAGACTAAATGTGACCTCACTTCTTCCAGTCTTCGGACTCAGCCCTTTACTCACTGTGCTACCTAGTCAAAAATCTCTGCTTTTTAAAAAAGAAAAAAACTCTTAAGAACCTCAAGAAACAAGGGTAAGGATGAGCATGTTAGTGAGGGGTAAAAAAAAAAATCCAACTTTTTCTGCTGTGATATCTTGTATTCTCCAGTTACAGTCCAAACTCCAGTTTGGTGTATAAAAAATTTTGTTTTTAAGGGCATTTTAAAATTCCTTAGAAAAGCTCTATATATCTGTAGTTTCTTCCGTATACAAATGAACAAGAAATAAAAATAACAAATTAGGTAAACCCCCATGCTAAATCACAGCCAACGCACTTTAAAATAGTCAAGCAGTTTTGTCACATAAAGAAAAAATATTCTACCTACTGTTTAATTTCTAACTCAGATTTCAGTAAATACAGATAATGGACATTGCTTGAGCTGAAGATGACTCTTTTTTTAGCTGAAGTTGATTTTTTTAGTTAGACTCATCCTCAAAATATGCAGCAAATTAATAGTATTTTTTGAAAAGATTAGAGAACAGAGGACTTTCTACCACTTGAAGAAGAAGGGGGAAAACACCTTGTCAAGTAACCACTGGTATTTTGAAAGTGTCTATTTACATACAAAGAAATATTTTAAAATATTTTAAAGAACTGTTTTTTAAATCCTTTAAACTAACTACTCTGAAGATTTGAGCTACATTAACTCAACTTAAATGTAGTTTGAGCTATGGCATGCACTTGAAATTTATAAAACCACCTTCTTTCTAATGTCTCTCATTCATTCCAATGTTTTTCATTTAAATTTGTCAAGTGTGAAATTATAGTAAGCGTGAAATTTTCAAGAGGCAAAAGCATTCCTGTTCATTTGCTGCACCTTTATTTATAGACTGACAAGTGTATTTTATGAGATTTTTATTTCTTATTGGATAATGATTCACTGAGGGCTAACAGAGTAGAATAACAAAAATAAACAAATGCTTTGGTTAAGTCTCTAGGATCACCTCTTTAAAAAGAGTTTTGGTGATTGAAATGTTCTTTAACTCTTCTGTGGGGGAATAGGCTAACTTTTTGGACAGACACCAGTGCCAAGATCAAAGGAAAAATAATCTACAACTAACTTGCAGGTATTTAATTTAGATTTTTGTTTTGTTTCTTTAATTTTTGCCTAATAGATGACCTAATGTTTTTCTCCTGGGGAAGGGATGGTGGATCTGTGATCTCATGAGTATAAGTCATTATAAGGAATGTCTTCTACTAATAGATGGGTCAAGACCCCTGACCTGACATTGTAGATAGAGAGCTGGCCTTAAAGTAAGGAAGACTAAGCAAGTCCTGCCTCTAAAAATAATGACTTTGTGACTCTGGGCAAGTCACTTGACCTGTCCAAGTCCCTAGTATCTCTCTAAGATAATAAACTACAGAGAAACTAAAAATTATATGAAAAATAACAAATGATATCATCATTGTATCATAACTAGCATTTATAGAGGGATTTAAAGTTTACAAAGCCCTTTACAGATATAATCTCATTTCATCTTCACCATCACTCTAGAAAGTGCTATTAATATCCCCATTTTAAAGATTATGAAACTGATCAGTGTTAAATGGCTTGCCCATGATCATAGGTAGTAAGTTCAGCTTTGAACTCAGGTCTTTCTAACTCCAGGTCCATCTCTATCCACTGGACCCTCTTAAAATTTTGCAAAAAATCTTTATATAAATTATCTCATTAAAGTTTTATAACAATCCTAAGAAGTAGATATTACAGGTATTTTGTCCTCATTTTACAAACTAATGGATGTTAACTGACTTAATTATGACCACAATGCTTTTAAGGATCAGTGACAAGATGTGTATCCAAGTCTGAATAGAGGGTCAGCTTTAGAATCTGAAAGATGAGTTTCTGATGCTTACTATTATGTTTCGTAGGAGACTTTTCCTAGGTTCCCACAGCTACTAAATTTTGTATGTTCCTATTTATAACAGTTATCTCCCCAACTACAAAATTAGCCCCTTGAAGACAGGTGGTATTTTTACATTCTTTTGTATTCTTGTTGGTTAGCATCGTGCCTGGCAAATAGAAAGCACTTAAAGCATGCTAGTAGATACTAGCACTATGAACAAAGGCAAAACACTTAACCTCTAAGGACCCCAAAGAGGTCTCTAATGGTACAATCTATAGATGTATGTAAATGTAAAGATTTTTCTAAACAAACAAGTTCATTATCTTAATGAAATCAAAGATCTTAGAACAACATTAAATCTTTATTTTTATTACACATTACATGTCTTTACTTGATTTATAACCCCATTTTCCATTCCTCTAAACTTGCAGTAACCATCTTTACTTTCAAGCTAAATAAATTTATGGATATTTTAAGGGGCAAGAATTTGGAAAGGGAGGGGATACCCATCAACTGGGAATGGCTGAACAAACTGTAGTACATGATTGCACTGGAATACTATTGTGCTATAAGAAATGACAAACAAGAGGAGCTCAGAAAAACCTGGAAAGACTTATATGAACTGAAGCGGAGTGAAATAATGAGAGGCAAGAGAACACTGTACAGTGATAGGAACACTTTACAATGAATAACTTTGAAAAACAGCTATTCTCAGCAATACAATGATTCAAAACTCTCCCAAAAGACTCATGGTAAAAAAATGCCATCTACTTCTAGAGGAAAAGTACGAATCTGTATCCAGACCAAAGCAAATGTTTTATCTTCTTAATTTTTATATGAGTTTCCTTCCACAAAAGGATAAATATGGAAAAATGTTTTAAATGATTGCACATGTAAAAATCTATATGAGATATATGCTTACCATTTAAATGGGGATGGGTAGGTGGAGGGGGGAAGAAAGGAGAAAATTGGAGAGTATTTTTTCTGAAAAATATTAGAAATTGTTTCTACATGTAATTGGGGAAGAATAAAATACATTACAAATTACTTTGCTCTATCTCCAAACTTAGTCTACAACTCAAAATCCAAGAGGAGTTAACATTAAGATATGTCACTTAACTGTAGACCATTGGGAAACTTTAGTACATGCCTTAAATCAGGAACTCTCAAGTAATTCATTTTGTGAAACTTATAAAGATAATTACCTAGGTTGTACCAGACATCCATTTCTCCACTCAGTGTCCTCACTTCAACAATTGTTTGTCCCAAAAAATCATCTGATTCCTTTTTGAAATGTTGCTTGACTCTTGATTTAATGTCATCATCTTCATCCCACACTCTGACTTTGATTCGGTCGGTGGAATTATGGCATTCACTGAAAACAAATATATAAGTTAACAACCATTCTTCATAATCTCAAAAGGAATCTAGAGTTTATTTTCCCTCCACCTAATTCTTAAAGAAGTAGTAAATAGCATAATCTATAAGGTGTCATAGTAGGAAGTGATATACTTGGATTTTGTTTCTGACAAATACTAGTTGTGTGACCCTAGACAAGTCAATTAAAGCTCCCTCTGCCACAGTTTCTTCATTTGTAAAATGGGGATGATAGTAGCACTCCTTCACAGAATCATTGTGAGGACTAAATGAGATAACATTGTGTAAAATGCATTGCAAACCTCAAAGAGCTACATGGACTAGCTATTAGGATCATGATTGCTATATTTTAGTTTAGGACTTTTTAAAAAAATTTACAGGAAATATGTTAAGCTACCAGCCAAAAAAAAAGTCTAACATGATTCTTTCCTCAACTGGGGCCTAGAAGTAACTGTATTTTTATTTTAAAGAATCTTTTCTTCCATCTTAGAATAAGTACTCTGTATTTGTTCCAAAGTACTCTGTTTTTGTTCCAAAACAACTCCATTGTTCCAAATGTCTGAGGTCAGACTTGAACCCAGGACATCCATTCTCTATGCTTGGCTCTCCATCCACTGAGCTACCTAGCTGCCCCCTAACTATATTTTTGAGAGCTTCTCTCACAAAGTCCAAGTTCCAGCAAATTCTACTAGGTTGAATAAGCTTCAGATGAGGACCAGTATCAGATTATATATCTCAGTCACTCAAAAAGCATTTATTAAGCATTTTCTATGTTCCAGGAACCATACTATGTGTTAGGATTAAAAATGGAAAACAAACAAACAAACAAACAACAACAACAACAAAAAAAAAACAGTCCCTGTCTACAAGGAGCTCACATTCAAATGAGAGAGCTATCTTGTAAATAACTAGGTATAAACAAGAATCTCTCTGTTTCCCTCTGTGTCTTTTTGTGAATCTCTCTCTGCCTCTATCCCTGTGTGTCTCTGTGTCTCTCACTCTATCTCTGGCTATTTCTGTCTCTCTCTACCTGAAGAGACTCATTACCAGAAAGTTGGCCACCAGGTCAATTTTGTCAAAAGCTGTAACAACATGATATAGAGGCAAAAGTACTGAATGTGTAGTTACTGGACCTAAGGCCAAATCTGAACTTTCTTTACTACTTATTTGAAGTAGGAGTGACGCTCTGTGGGGATGTACATACACACACATGCACACACATATGCACATACATAAATATGTATATTTCAACCTCCTCATATATAAAATGAAAAGATTGAATTAGCCTTTAACCAGAAGGGTGCTGGTAAAAGTTTAATAGCCATCCCTTTAGAAAAAATATAAACATGATGTACTTTTCAAGTTAATTAGCACTATGCATTTTTTTCATTGCTTTCATTCAACAAAACAATAAATCAATCCCTGATTTGTAGTTTTCACTTTATTTTCAAGGACTAAATACACTGAAATTTTAACAATCAGCTCACAAGACGTATCAGGCTCTTGCATACCCATGGCTCTATCAGCCCTCTCAGCAATAAAAATCTGAGATGTTGACTTTCAGAGATATCTGCCCAAGTATAGGGGGGTTGCAATGGCTCTCATCAGAGAGGATTGCCATACCTATGAAATCACCAATCACTAAAGCATTAAAGTAGTAAGTCCAATGTCTACCCTGAGAAAAACTAGCACCAGATTTATCATTCTACCATTACTATAAAGCATCTGAAAAACACAGAAAAAAATAGAATTGAAAGTGAAAAAAATGTTTTTCTAAGATGCATTTTTCTAAGTCTTCTTTCTAAGAGAACTAAATATATATTCACCATGCATTCAAGACTGAGCACTGAGCTTTCATTATCATTCTCAAATGATTAAAAATGCAAATACTACCTGTCAGGGTATTAAAGAATAAGGATTCTCTAGAATTTTTAGAAATGGAAGGGATCTTAGAGATGCTGAAGCACTAGGACATGGCATTGTCCAAGGTCCCCTACCTACTTAAAGTCACATTTAGGTCCTCAGCCTCCAATTACACTGCTATTCTCCACTCATAAGTAATTTAAATAGCTCAGAGATTAATATCAAGCATCAAAATTTTAGAAATGCTACCATTTTATCAATAGATGCTGACTATTTTTGTCCAGATGAAAATAAACCGTTTGTCCTGATTCCTAGAGCACAATGAGCAGGAAGGGAGCTTCATCAGCTAGTTCCAAAGGCATCAATTTTACAGTCTTTTGGTAACGAAACAGCAATATTGACTGGAGAGTTAACAGTATGCTGTACTATATGAGTCCAAGAAATATGAATTAAAGGAAAAAAAGGAAAATATAATAATAATAATAAATATAATAAAAATAAGAGCTAGAATAAACAACACACATACACACAAAAAAATGCTGGTAAATTGTACTAGAAGTTGCCTTCGTTGCTTAAAGAAACTTCTTCATTTTTTTGCCACAATGGCAAAGCAAAAGTGTTGAATGTTGTCCCCTTCTCTAAGTTTCTTCATAAATATCAGATTTTTAAACAATTTGTTCTCATTGGACATGATGGTCATGTCATCACCAGGTGACATCCTTTAAGCAAGGGAGCTCTAAGATGCAGTAGGTTAAGCCAGATGAGGTTGTCCTTTAAGAAGAGCTTCAATATAGTAACCCCAAGAGCAAATGTTATCTAAGGAAGAGTGAACCAGTCCAGGCTAGATATAGTAACATGGATAGTCCTTGTACCTTTATCCTGAGTGGCATAAGAAACCCAACTTCACAAAATAAGAATAAATTTCTTGGACATAAGCTTAGTTGGCAATAAGACCCCAAATTCCTTACTTACAAAGTCTAGTCTCTATTTTGGTTCAAGGGAAAATCTCTGCTGATTAAGGAAAAATAATAATCTTTGCCATTTTATGGAACGAAATCCAACTCTCTCTAAATCTTCTGAATTCTATCTTTCTCAATCTCTCTTAATGACAATCCTTTCCTTTTTTTCTGTTTCTGAAGAGGTATTTGGTGGAATCAAGAGAAACAGTTCAGCTTTCAGTGTTCATATTTTCCTAAAGTTAATGCCTGCTATTTGAAATTATATATGTATATATGTATATATGTGTATAAATCTCTTTACATGATAGTGAAGATTAAGCTTTAATAAGATATGTATTGTATGTATATGTGCATATGCATATATTTGTGTACATAATTGTATACATAAATGGATACTCAAACTATTGGGCTTTTTAGTTTGTTTTTCTATCGATGAGATCACCGCTCTGGTTTATCCTAGTCAAGTGTTAATACAAACATACAAGCCAAACTATCAAATTAATTTTTTTAAGATCTAGGGACTATTATATTTCATGACCCATTTTCTTCTTCCATTATGGCACAGCTTAACCCAGCTTGAGATGGATGACTCCATATCTAGAAATACTCTAAGGTTTTATAAAAATTACTGCTTCTTGACATTGATGGAAATATGAGGTACGGGAGCTATATATAACAACCTGTAATGTGAAAACATATTAAGGCTGATATAAGGAGGAAAAACATTGTGAAACTGGAAACTGTTTCTATAGACTTTGGGTATACTTTGTAGGTCCTAACCACCCCCTTGTGCCTCAGTTCCTTGAAATACGGTTTCTGTCCTCAACAGTCTACTAAGATAATTATTGGAGGTGAGCTGCTAATATAACAGAAATTCTATCTTTCTCTCTCCCCACTACCACACCCCAAACAATAAGAAATTTACCTAGTGTCATGGAATAAATATTAATTAGAAGAGAAGAAAGAAATGGTAAAGAAATGTACTCTCTGGTTCACAGGTCTTCTGCCTCCTCTTGGCTGCATGATATAATTTTTTTCACGCATCCAATGGAGGATTTGTCATGTACCCATTAGCATCTCTTAAATCAATGACTCCAGGTAACTTGAAGTTTGAGACCAGCAGTGGTTAATGCTATGCATATTCTGGGAACAAAGAGGGGGAAATTATTTTTATTTTATAAAATTTTTAAATACACACATGATATGTGTAAAACATATATAACATGTATAGAAACACAAACATACATGCATGTACATATGTGTATATGCTTGCATGTAAAGGTTATATCATGTTCCAAGAATCTCCAGACAGAATCATTGGAGGACTATTACAAAGAAAGAATATTTTAGCATATAATCATTGCTATTTCTAATTTTTTTAATATTTATTTCTCCAAATACAACCCAATGGGGATTGGTTAATTAAAGAAATATAAACTATTGTTTCTCTAGGTATTTACTTTTAGGATGATTAAAGATTCAAAACCAGACATGAAAGAACAGTAAAATGGAGAGAAAAGATATTGCAAGTTTTTTTTTAAAGTATTTTGAGTAAAGGTAATTATTTTCCCATTTTCTATTTCAGACGTGGTATTGACATATACTCTTGCAAGACACTAGATGGTTGGGACTGAAGAGTGACTCTAGGTGAGTGAGAAATGCAGGCACTAGTAATGATCTGAACCATTTACATAAAATCTGCAAACAAATGTCATCTCAGTATTTCTACAGCCAAAACAAGGCCATCCCTTCCATTACCTTAATACACTTGTGACATTTCCTTCTTACTGGCAACTTCTGCCTACTGATTCTCCTGTATTATTACATGGACCAAGACTGCTCTTGATGTTTGTTATACTTGCATAAAATGTTTGAAAGATGGAACATTTCATCTTACAGAATAAAACTATTTTGGGGGACAGGATTTACCAGATTTTTAGACTTAAACCATCTTCTTTCCATTATTTCTCAGTTCCCTAGCAGATTTATTGCAATCATAATCAGTTATTCTTTTCACAACATGGACACGCAAAATATAAACTTTATTAAATGGATGAGAAAAAGAAAAAAACATCAGAGAGGTAGGAAACTCTTATTTGGAGGTGACCAAGGTAAGTAATGAGAACAATCTTCAAGCTTTAATGTTATTCTATCTAAACTTGGTGTGGGTGATCCTGAATTGCATGGACAGGGTTGTCATATCTGTGATTTCCAGGCAAATTTCTGGGAGGTGAGATGGTGGTTGGGCAGTACATTAGAAGCATGATTCAGAACTAAATCTGTCAGGAAAGGGAAACTCTGAAGTTTTCCTCATACTGGAATAGCATCTCCTGAAGAAGGATGACAGTGTTATCTGGAAAGAGCTGCATAGTGTTAGAGAAGAAACCTGCACTATTAAAAGCTAAAACCTGCTGAGAGTTTTACTTAATATACGACTATAGGAAGATGTTGGATAGGTCTCTGGAGAGTAGTATAGGTGGGAGAAATCTTCATTTTTCCAAGAGCTCTTTTGTGTATTGTATTCTGTTTCTTTTGGCCTATTAATAATCTATTTCTTCTTTGAGTATAAATTCCTGTGTACTTAAAAGGAGACCTGTGGTCATCAATGTGTGGTGCCATAGAGTGATTTTTCCAGAACTTCTATATAGGAAATATGAGCTAAAGAGATTAAAAAATATTAATATCACTTGAGTCCCTATTTACTCAGCTATACACATTTAGTCTTAAATGGGTGGATTTATATTAATATAACCTCAAGAGGCAGAAGCTATACGTATACAACTGGCTTGCTTTTTTGGCTCAAATTATAAACTTAGGCAGTCATCAAGCATTTAAGTGCTTACTGTGTGCTAGGCACTGTGCCAAGCCCTGAAAATGGAAATCAGCTAGTAACTAATATGCCTGGTCTTGGGATCCCTTGTCTAGTATAGCAGAATTTTCTTCCATCATTTTTCATGTCTGATTTTTTTGTAATTCTATTTTTTGGAAAAGATACTGGAGCAGTGTGCCATTTCCTTGTCCAGCTCATTTCACAGATAAGGAACTGAGGGAAACAGGCTAAAGTGACTTGCCCAGAGACACATTGCTAGTAAGTGAGGCCAGATGAGTCTTTCTGATTCTAATGCATTATCCAATGTGCTGGAGCACCACACAACAATAGAAAAGGTGTACAGGGAAGACTTTACCTCTGGTCTGATGAGGGCTTCCTGAGCCCTCTGAAGGGCTTGTTTCCTCCTTTAATTACCTCTTTCCTCTTGTGGCTCTGAGAAGCTATGGCATGTGCTGTGATGAACTAAAGCAGAGTAACCAGCAGACTTTAAACCTATCCATGACTTTGGGAGGTGAGAACCTACTCATGGTGATGACTTCCCCTGGAGAAGAGTGAAGAGGACAGTTTGTTGCAGTGGCCATGAGGATGGTGCTGTGGAATGTTTGGAGCATGGCTAGACATTAAGGGAGCCAAGGTCTTCCACTGCATCCCAAGCCATCACTAGTCATATCTTGACTTTAAATGGTTATAATTTGCTGACTCTGGGAGAGAGACTGAGATCCACAACTTCATAGAATTCTGCTTCACAAATACATTTTTTGTACAAGTCAGAAGACATCACAAGTGATGTCATTTTGGTCTTCTTAGAGCACTACCACCACCAATATGTCTAAAATAGAGCAAAGGAAAGTACACTTGTAGTTGGGAAGACATGGGTTCAAACTCATCCTCTGATACTTTCTGTATGACCACAACCAAGACCCTTAACCTCAGTCTGCTCCAGTCAACGATCCATGACTTTGTCACAAATGAATTATTGATTTTCATGGAGAGAGGGAGCTGTTACACTGGAAGTTCTCTATACCATTGACTCACATATCTAAATATTTCTCACCCCTGAAGAAAAAATACTGTTTTACTCACTAGATAATTAAGTAATTAAAACAAACAATAGTTAATTAAATAATAAGGTGTCTGATTAAAGAGACTGAGTATATTGACATGTCAGAGCAAGGCAATAATTTGTATGGCTACAGCCAGTTTGTCTATGTTAATATTTATGTTCATTTTATTAAATTTGGGCTAAAAGAAACTACTAAGAATGAGGTCATGTTGTCTTTGTTCCTCTAAAGCTGGAAAAATATCTTTTGTTACTTTTCTCATCTGTAGCATTCACTAGAATACATAACAATCTGATACAATTTTGTCTCCAATAAGAAGCTTTCTTTCTGTAACAATAAAATCTTTTGTCATGCAAAAACTATAAGATCATTTTTGAAGCAGGTAGTACCAGGTTTATTACTTCCTTTTATTCTTCCAAAAGCAATTATATGCCTCTGAAGTGATTCAGCCATTGATACTGATATATACACACAAATCTAAACCTCAGGTATTGGAAAAGATGAGACACTAGCTGGAAAGGTTCAGCATGACTTTTAAAACTTGCCCTATCCTGCTAAATAAGATCTGATTATGGGGGCAGTGAAACAGGAAACTACTTGCAGAAGTGCTGATTAACAATGGTGGTTACAGAATTCTCTTTTTGTCTCCAGCTAGTTATCCTACTAACCCAAAGATCACTCTACTGCAAATATGAATAACATGGAAATAGATTTTGAACAATGATATATGTATAACCCAGTGGAACTGCTCGTCAGCCCGGGGGAGAGGGGGAAGAGAAGGAAAGTGGGGAATCCTGAGTCATGTAACCATTGAAAAATATTCTAAATTAAAAAATAAAGACAAAGACATGGACATGGAACAGACATGAATGACCAAAGTAATAATATAATTATCATAAATAAAAATAAAACAATAGACAATAACAGCTAGATGATACAATGGACAGAGTAAAGAACTCGGAATCAAGAAAACCTGGGTCCAAATACTGCCACAAATGCTTACTAGCCATGTCACTTTGGATAAGTCATTTAACTATCCTCAGCCTCAGTTTCTTCATTTTTAAAGAAAGAATAATAATAGAGCATATGTCGAAGGGTTGTCATAATTATCAAATAAAATAACATACATGGTACTTTTAGAACAATAAATCACTATATAAATGCTACTATATTATTATTAATGACATTTTAATCATATAATATCCTGTAATTATTTCCTTTTTTAAGATTTCTGGTAAGAGTTGCTAATGTGTTTCCTTGTTGTACCTTATAAATTTTTTTCATTGAAGATCAGTTTATCTATTAAAAGTTTCATTTATATGCCTTATCATTTTTCTAAATGCCATTTTCTGCATAACACATCATTAAGGTTGGTTCACATACTACAATTCCACTTCAAGTAAGAAAATTTTGAACTGAAATTGAATTTTATTTCATTGTGTTTAAATGAAACCTTTCCAGCTAATGAAGCAAAACATACCAAACCCTTCATGTTGCCTTTCCTAGGGAGATTTATGAATACCACAAAATTGTATCAACATGAGGTTAAAACAAGCAAAATTCATATAGGATTTAAAACTGGAATGTAATTTTGTTGTTGCTGTTCAGTCGTTTCAGTCCTGTTCAATTCTTCATGATCCCATTTGGGGTTTTCTGTTATAGTAGTTTGTCATTTCCTTCTCCACCTAATTTTCAGATGTGGAAACCAAGGAAAATAGGGTTAAGTGACTTGTCCAGGATCATACAGCTAATTAGTGTCCGAAGCTAGATTTGAACTGAGGTATTCCTGACTCTAGACCTTGAGCTCTATACACTCAATATATAATTGACCCCACTTTCCTGAATAAAGTGCCCTTCTTTACTATTCATGTATATTGACTCTCGAGCATGTATCCCATGACTTCTTTCTAAAATGGTAACTAGAAATTCTGTTTACCTAAACTACAGACTATCTTTCCCTAGATGGTAATTTCCACTCTCCTAGAGGCCAATCTTTACATCCTTCCCTCTATCCTCACAATGCAAACTTCATACCCAAATGTCTAGTTCTCACAGGCTGATCTCCTTCTTTATTCTATAGGGACTCTAATTTCTCCTCAGATTTTTTCCTTTCTCTGAACTTCCTTTTATCCAAACCCACATCCCCCAAATCTTCCTTATCCCTTCAGTGACTACACTCTTCTCCTATAATACCCCTTAATCCTCATCCTCTCAAGACCATCTCTCTCCCTATCCCCTTCTATACCAAATCTCATACTTTGGATCCAATCCTTATTTCTTCTCCCCAAACTCCAATACTTCCACCTCTCTTCTCTCCCATCTTTACCCTGAACTTCATCCTTCTCTCATATTTTTCTCCTCCCTTACTTTTCCTCACAATCCACCCCAATGATTACACTCAATCTTAAGCTTTCTTCCAGTGCCCATGATCCTATATGCTCTCTTACTTCTGCCTCCTGGCTTCCTTCAAGCTCCAGTTAAAATCTCACCTTTTTAAAGGAAACCATTCCTGATTCCCCTTTTTTCTACTTCCTTCCCTCTTTTAATTATTTCAGATTTATCTCATATATAGCTGTTTTAAAACCCTAACGTTTTTGCAAGGCAGAAGAGTGTTAAAGTCTGGGCACATATAGCTTTAAAAAATATTTAGTTGTTTGCATTTTGTCTCCTTTCCTCTCTCTATTAGACTTGGAGCTTCTTAAAAACAGGGATGGTGAATGGCTTTTTCCTGCAGCCCAGGTGCTTCCATTAATTAATTGATTCCTCATCAGGAAAATTGGCTGTGAGTAAATGGAGATGAGTCAGCTTTAATAAAGGGTACCTGCTTATTTAACTTATGTATGATACAAATCACTTTTGCCCAACTTTTGGGACAAAAATCCACTATTTGACAAAAACTGCTGGGAAATTTGGAAAACAATATGGGAAAGATTAGGTTTAGATCAACATCTCACACCCTACACCAAGATAAATTCAGAATGGGTGAATGATTGAATATAAAGAGGGAAACTATAAATAAGTCAAGTGAACATAGAATAGTTTACTTGTCAGATCTCTGGGAAAGGAAAGATTTTAAAACCAAGCAAGAGTTAGAGAAAATTACAAAATGTAAAATAAATGGTTTTAATTATATCAAACTAAAAAGCTTTTGTACAAACAAAAACAATGTAGCCAAAATCAGAAGGGAAACAACAAATTGGAAAAAAAATTTTATAACAAAAAATTCTGACAGGGGTCTAATTACTCAAATATACAAGGAGTTAAACCAATTGTGTAAAAAAAATCAAGCCATTTCCCAATTGATAAATGGGCAAGAGACATGAATAGGCAATTTTCAGATAAAGAAATCAAAAGTATCAATAAGCACATGAGAAAGTGTTGTAAATCTCTAATAATTAGAGAAATGCAAATCAAAACAACTCTATGGTATCACCTCACACCTAGCAGATTGGCTAAAATGATAGCAGGGGAGAGTAATGAATGCTGGAGAGGATGTGGCAAAACTGGGACACTAATGCATTGGTGGTGGAGTTGAGAACTGATCCAACCATTCTGGCTGGCAATCTGGAACTATACTCAAAGGGCTATAAAAGAATGCCTGCCCTTTGATCCAGCCATACCACTGTTGGGTTTGTACCCCAAAGAGATCATAAATAAACAGACTTGTACTAAAATATTTATAGCCATGCTTTTTGTGGTGGCAAAAAACTGGAAAATGAGGGTATGCCCTTCAATTGGGGAATGGTTGAACAAATTGTGGTATATGCTGGTGATGGAATACTATTGTACTCAAAGGAATAATAAACTGGAGGAATTCCATGTGAACTGGAAAGACCTTCAGGAATTGATGCAGAGCAAAAGGAGCAGAGCCAGAAGAACATTGTATACATAGACCAATACACTGTGGTAAAATAGAATGTAATAGACTTCTGTACTGGCAGCAATGCAATGACCCAAGACAATTCTGAGGGATTTATGGAAAAGAATGCTACCCATATTCAGAGGAAGAACTACAGGAGTGGAAACAGAAGAAAAACAACTTGAGGCTGACATGACTGGGTATGTAGTCTGGAAACTACCACACCAATGCAAGTATCAACAATTTGGAAATTGGTCTTGATCAATGACACATGTTAAAACCAGTGGAAATACACATCAGCCATGGGAGGGATTTTGGGGAGGGGGTGAAGGGGAAAGTAAGAGCATGAATTATGTAACCATGTTAACTTTTCTAAAAAATAAATATTAATAAATGTTTAAAAAAATACTCCTTGACTCCATGTCTTCTATTACTGCAACAATCCCCTCCAAAACAGAGGTAATTTATGTATCTCAGAGACACCTGAAAGAGCTCATAAGGCCAAAGGTATCATACTTTTTCTCCTCTCTTATGGCTTCATTCTTTTTCTCTGTTATAACTAAAACCATATTAAGCAAACAGAAACTCTTTTATCCTGACCTTAACTCACTCCCAAATTTTTATTTTCTTGTATTCCCTGATTTCATGCAGGAATGGCACTCCCAGAAAATAAACTCCCTCTACCAAGAAATTGGACTCAATCTATGCCTTGTGGTCTTGGATAACTGCCCAGGGTCAAAACTAGTATTGTCAGAGAAGGTATTGAATCTAGATCTTTCTGAATCAGACAGAAATCTACCTACTGGGGATAGCTAGGTGACTCAAGATATTGAAAGCTAAATCTGGAGACAGGAGTTGATGGGTTCAAATCTGCTATCAGGTACTTCCTACCTGTGTGACCCTAGTTAAGTCACTTAACTGCCATTGATTAGCCCTTATATCTTGGAACCAATTGATAGTTTTGATTCTAATATGAAAGAAGAAAGGAAGGAAGGGAGGGAGGGAGGGAAGGAAGGAGGAAGGAAGGAAGGAAGGAAGAGAAAGAAATAGAAAGAAAGAAAGAAAGAAAGAAAGAAAGAAAGAAAGAAAGAAAGAAAGAGAGAAAGAAAGAAAGAAAAAGAGAAAGAAAGAAAATGCTGCCATTCTGGAAATCAGAGGTTATCCCTTTCTGTAAGTTTTATTAAATACACATACACACACACACACACACACACACACACACACACACACACACAACTGTTGTTGCACATAATAGAATCCTTTGATCTTAGACTAGGGGGAAGGAAGTTACCCATTGAGGAGGAAATTATTATCATAGCCCCAGTGGAAGGAGCCATCCAAATTCAAAACAGCATCAACCTTTTATATAGCAATTCAATTCTCTCATTATAGCTTAATCCCTCCAACTCTGACCTACCAAATGGAAATACTGTGAGAGATTCAACTTTCACATTTCCTGTTATTGATGAATTATGAAGCAAGGAAACCATTTCCATCAGAATATTGGCGTCCAACTTATTATTGAGTCTAAAAAAGCTAAACCTATTAGCTTTAAATTTGATTACAGGACACAGGCATCTGTTAAGTTAGAATCCTAGAGATAAACTCAGTTGCTTCTCTCTCAGACATTCAATGATGATATCTTGTACATACAGGGTAGCTGAGGATCCCAAACAATGCCAAACAATTTATGTTTTATTAGGTTTTCTTTGTGAAATTGGGCTGTACTATTTAGAAATAACCCTATGTCAGAGAGAAGACACAATGAATGAATGAATATAAATAGGAATTGAATTCAGTGATTGGGATCATTTTCTGACAAAGACTATTAGCATTAAAAATATTTGTCTGAACGGGATCTTGAAGCTTTATTGTACCTGGTACAACTTTGGTATAGACACACAGGACTGGACCATATCTTGAAGGGTCATTCAATCTATTCCCTTGCTCCTATATTTTTTCTTTCTCTATTGGCTCCCTGACCTATATGCCATTAGACTATAAAGAGGTAGCAAGTCTTAGTCGAAAAAAAAAACAACAAACAAACTCAAAGGTTAGTGTGAATTCTGCTTCTGATGCTGGCTTCCTGTGTGACCTTGACCAAATCATTTCAATTCCCTCTCAATTTTCTCAGCTGGATAGCTTCTGATATTCTCTCTAGTTCTAGATTTATAATACTATGTCCTAAGATCAAGTGCTTTTCTCATTCCTCACACAAAACACTTCAATACCACACTTGTTTAATGAACACTGATCTCCATTAGTAGAGATAAAATTTTCCTTTTCTTTTTCAAAATAAATTTGTACTGATTCTTTTATATCAATTATAATCTTTCCCCCTTTTCCTTGACCAGATTTAACCTACTTTTTGTATGTTCCTTTCCTGATATTTTCTCATAATAAATGAAACTAAACTGAACCATTCCCCATTTCGTAAGCATGCTTTAAAACTGACTGACTAGTGTTGGACCTCTCTTCAGGGTATTACTTCACCTTGCAATGCTTAATTTCCACTGATCCTCTACCCATCAAAATAATACACCATCTTCCAAGGCTTAAGTCACATACGACCTTATTAATAAAGTATTCCCTTAACAATCCATCTGGAGGTATTTCAAAAAATGTTAAAAATGTATTACTATAAGAGGTCATTAATCCCAACCTCCTTTTTTTACTTCACATAAAATCTAAAGGCCAATCAGTCGAAATATTTTGTTGAAGTCTAAAAAGCAGATGATAGACAGAGATGATACAACCAGGTTTCCTAACGGTTAGTTGGTGTACAGGTATCACTTTCCCTCTTTCCTTTGAGCCTTCTGTAATTCTTCTTTTGTTCCACTCATGTGGCATTTTAAATTGAATTATTTGAATATGCAGCATGTTTTCTCTTCTCAGAAATTAGCTCCTTGAAAATAAGGATTATAATATATAGATTTAGGTATATAGGTACATATACACAAAACACACATATATTTGTATATATACATATATAAATCTGTGTATATATACTCTATGTATACACAAATGCCTTTGTAAAAATACACATTTATAATCCTATAAGTCCTATAACTAACAGTGTAATACTTGTTTTGGAAATACTTGAACTAGTTTGAGAACCTAAGTTTTATTTCAGCTCAGATTAAGAACCAGAAATGGAGAGTGGCATTTTTTAAAGCAGTTTTAAATCTTTCTGGAGAGGGGTCTGGAAAAGAGAAAGAAAAAAGAGACAGTAATAGAAACAGACACAAAAAAGGCAGATGTAGGAGAATAGCTGAACCAAAATAATTGATGGCCCTGTGACTGGGCAAAAGGGGAAAGGAGCAAGCTGTGCAGCAATCAAGGAGGGCCATCAGAGGCATCTTGGGGTGGTCAGTTTGGGCTGTGCTCACTTTTATACCTACATCTTCAAGGACTGAGGGGAATTTCAACAAAAGTTCTCTTGTCTTTTCCCAAGAATCCTTTCTGGTGTCTCTATTAATAGACACTGTAGGATATTCTGTTCACTTTACTCAGATGTTTCTGGTAAGCTGAATTTAGCCTCTACTATGAAGGGGCCAGGATTTAGCTAGAAATAAATATACATTCAAATTAAAGCAGAAAGTCCAACCTCTGCCTAAATATTCAGGATGTTCCTGTCTAGGAGCACTGAGCAATTTTGAGTGCACTCAAAATTTGTTGTTTAATATAAATTCCATAATGTAGCATAGGAGAGAACTACATGAACCTAAGGGACCATTATATTGCCCTTAAGCCAAAAAAGAAAAGAAAGGAAATACCCAAACTAATTGCAATAGCACATGGAAAATCAGATCTCTAGAAACAAAAGAGGGAAGAAGAGGGCAGAGGTGTTGGCCACTTACTTCATCTACCTTAGTTACACTAGCATAGTGATTACTCCAACTAGGTTGTTCATGAATAATTATTAAACTCATAATTTTCTAATATTAAAAATGTGAGAGTTTGAGTTTTCATAAGGTTTATCCACTAGAGTTTTGCATTGAGTGATAAGAGCTAGGCAATTGTATTTAAGGGGCTTGCCCAAGGTCACACAATTAGGAAGTGTCTGTGGGCAGATTTGAACACAGGACATCCCATCTCTAGGCCTGGTTTTCTATTCACTGAGTCATCTAACTTTTTTAATATATAGCAAAATAGTATTCCATCACAAGACATACCACAATTTGTTCAGTCATTCACTCAGTGATGGACATACCGTCAATTTTGATTCTTTGCCACCACAAAAAAGAGCTGCTATAAACTGTTTTGTACAGATAGGTCTTTTCCCCTTTTTTATCTCTTCGGTGTAGAGTCCTAGTAGTGGTATTACTGGATCAAAAGATATCCAATTTTATAACCCTTTGGGCATAGTTCCAAATTGCCCTACAGAATGGTTGGATCAGTTCACAACTCTACCAACAGTGCAATAAACTCATGTCCCGATTTTGCCACATCCTTACCTACATTTATCATTTTCCTTTTTTGTCATATTAACCAGTCCAATAGGTGTGAGATGGTTTATCAGAGCTATTTTAATTTGAATTTCTCTAATCAATTGTGATCTTGAATACTTTTTTCATAGGAATATAGATAGCTTTGCTTTCTTCATGTAAAAACTGCCTCTTCAGATCCTTTGACCATTTGTCAATTGAAGAATGACTTGTATTCTTATAAATTTGACTAAGTTCTCTACATATTTGAGAAATGAAGCCTTTATAAGAGAAATTTGTTGTAAATTTTTTCCCTATTTATTGTTACCCTTCTACATGTGGTTGTATTTGTTTCATATGTAAAAAACCCCTTTAATTTAATGTAATAAAAATCATTAATTTTATATCTCACTGTATATTCCTCTCCATCCTATTTCCCCCTTTTCCCCTGCTCTTTCTCTCTCCTTTCACTCTGTCCCTCCTCACAAATATTTGTATCTAACCATGGCCTCCCACAAATCAGCCCACTTTCTTATAACTGCCCTCCTTTTCTTATTCTCCTCCTTCTTCCCTATTGGATGTGCTAGATTTCTAAAATCAATTGAGTATCATTACCTTTCTGAGCCAGTTTATGAGAGTAAGGTTTAACAATCTCCCCTCATCATCCTCATCTTCCCCTCCACTTTTATGCCTTTTCACCTAAGATAATTTGACCCTACTTTACCTCTCCCTTCCCTCTTTTCTCAGTACCAATCCTCTTTTTTCATACCTTGATTTTTTTGAATTTCATCACAGTTAACTTATTCCTGCACCCTCTGTTTATATATGCTCCTTTCAACTGTCCTATTAATGATAAAATTCTTAAGAGCAACAAGTATTATCATCCCTAATAGAATAGCAATGTAAACAGTTTGATCTCATTGAATTTCTTGTTTTCTCTTCCTTGTTTACTCCTTTATTCTTCTCTTGAATCTTGTATTTGAACACATTTTCTGTTCAGGATTGGTCTTTTCATCAGTAGTGTTTGAAAAACCTCTAATTAAATAACCACTTTTTTTCTCTTGGAAGGATATACTCAGTTTTTCAGGGTAAATGATTCTTGGTTATAAACCTAGCTCCTTTGCCTTCTGGAACATCATATTCCAAACCTTCCAATCCTTCAATATAAAAGATATAAAAGCTATTAAATTCTTTATAATCCTGACTGTGGTTCCATGATATCTAAATTGTTTCTTTCTAGCCACTTGCAGGATTTTCTCCTTGACATGAGACCTCTGGAACTTGACTTTAATATTCCTGGGAGTTTTCCCTTGGAGATTTCTTTTAGGCAGTGATCAGTGAATTTTTTGAATTTCTATTTGGATATTAAGGCTGTTTTCTTTGATAATTTCTTGTAATGTGATGTCTTTGGGTTTTTTTTTAGTATCTTCTATTTTTTTATTCTTTTGAATTTATTTTATTGTATCCTAATGTCCCATGAAGTCATTAGTTTTATTTACCCAATTCTAATTTTTAAAGTATTATTTTCTTCCGTGAGCTTTGAACTTCCATTTCTATTCATCCATCTCCACTTTTTTTAGAAGTTGTTTTCTTCATTGAATTTTTGTAATTCTTTTTCCATTTTTTCAATTCTGTTTTTTAAAGTACTCTCTTCAGTGGATTTTTGTGCCTCCTTTAATATTTCATTAATTATTATTAAGGTATTATTTTTAAGGTATTATTTTCTTGAATTGCTATCACTTCTTTCCCTCATTTTCCCTTTGCTCTCTTATTTTATTTTTTAAATTATTTTTGAGCTCTTCCAGAGCCTGAGACTAATTCTCATTTTTCTTGGAAGTTTTGCATGTAGCTGCTTTGATCTCATTATCCCTTTCTGAATTTGTGTCTCGCTCTACCTTGTCTCCATAATAATTTTATGTGGTTAGGTGTGTAGTTTTTTTTTAATGTTTTCTCACTTTCCCAGACTGTTTCATCATTTTTGTTTTTACCTTAAAGTTCCCAGGGTAGAAAGTGCCCTTTTTGGAACTTCAGTATTTTCTTATTTCTATCCCTAAGATCTAGTTCTGGGTATCTGCAAATTTTAATTCTTCCCAGGTGATAAAATGCCCTGTGGGCTTAGAACTCTAGAAGCCTCTTCCCACTGTTGATTCAGTCTCTGTCAGAGCTTTCCATTGGTTTGAAAGGCCAGGCCTATTGGCAGAGTTCAGGAAATCACTGCAGGCTACAATGGCACTTGGGGTCTCACCAAGGGCCTCACCTCAAGCTTACACCAGTCAGGCACACTGGGTGTCTGTCCTGGGACTTACAAAGTTAAGGACGGGCATGGGGGGACTTTGTTCTTGGCTTAGGAAGGGTACTGGGGTCTTGCTACTGGCTCGGGCCTATTTTCAGAACCTCAAGCAATGATGGAAGATACCTCACTGTTGTTCTGTATTGCTGGTATGGGATTGCTGCAGACTGTGCTACTATTTCACCCCAATGAAAAATATCTTTTATCTCTACCTTCCAAGTTGTCTTCTGAAGAAAAAAAATGCCTCCTGCTGTCCCTTTGTGGGTTCTGCCCCTTTAATATTCATTTTGAAGCTTTATTCTAAAGTTGGTTGGAGTGGGTTTTCAGAGAGATTCAGGCACTCTTGCCTCTATTCCTCCAACGTGGTTCTACCTTCTCTTGGGGATTTATTCTTAGCACTGCATAATGTAAGTTGTATATTGATGTCCCCTTCTGTAGGAGGGCTGAGTGAAAGAAATCAAGAAATGAGAAAAAGCTTGTGGGGGAAGAGAACTGAAAACCATGCCAAGTCCTGGGGGGAGTTGGCAAGTCTGGGAATGATGAATGGAAACAAGAGTACAGGAAGTCAGCCTGGGTCTGAGAGCAATACAGTACAATTCCACAGTTATTAAAATCTACCTGGGCAGAGCACTCTAGTAGGGATTGAGTAGGTTACACAATTTAGATAAGATGTGGTCCATGACTTCATACATATGTGATGCCTATATACATCACAAAGGGCAATGGACTTTGGTCCTGAGGTTATGTCCTAGGAAGAATTTCATCTCTAGTTCCTTGAAGGATAGTAGAGGGATAAAAAATCTATGAAAACTGGTATTTTGCCACAAGAAAAAAAGCCTGTCTCCAGAATATGAAGGGACCTTGTGGAGTATATTATAAATAGAATTTGGGTAGAAAATTAGAGAGAGATAAAAGTTTCTAAAAAGAAACATTTGGTCTCTTTCTCTCCCTTTCCCAGTACCCCCACACCAATGCAGTATTGTCCCCTAGTGAGGAAATGAAACCAAGACATAAATATAAACATTTACTGTTTGACCCACTGATCCTTTTTTTAACCCTTATCTTTTATCTTCAAATTAATACTGCGTATTGATTCCAAGGTGGATGAGAGGTAAGGGCTAGGCAAGGGGAGTTAAGTGACTTACCTAAGGTCACACAGCTAGGAGATGTCTGAGACTAGTTCTGAACCCAGGACTTCCTAAACCAAGCCTGGATTTCAAACACTGAGACACTTAGCTGCCCCTGACATTTTCATTTTAAAAAAAACATGTAGAATTTCACATTTTAGTCACTGTTTGTATTTGAAAATTGAAGTTTTAACAGTATTTTTACAAGAATTTAGAATCTCTAATACCATGAATTACAACTTCTTCAGAAGTAATGGCAAAAAGTGTGTGTGTGTGTGTGTGTGTGTGTGTGTGTGTGTGTGTGTGTGTGTGTGTTGGAGCAAATCTTATCTATATTTCTGCTTTCTCATAGTTTTCAGTATAGCATATCTATATAGGGATGCCTATCAACCCATACCTACTAGCATTATGTGCAACAAAATTCAAGCCTCGGATCTCTGCAATCAGCCTGAGCCTAGATTCATATCATCTGATACTATATAAACTGTTTCATTTAAATCCCACAGATTCAGTTTTAATAAACAGGTATATTTTAAAAAATGTACCATGCATATTCCCTGTGCTCTGCCTGTTCCTTACCTATTTTAACACAAGGTATTCCTGGGACCGGAGGAGCCAACTCAGAATCTAAAGGTGTGGGCTAATGGATGCCCAAGGATATGGTGCATTAATATTCATTAAATATTCTTCCCAATAAACTTATGAGATAGCTATAGGAAGAAGAAGGGCCAAGATCTGTCATTTCATTGGTATAAATTGTTAGTGAGGAAACTCCTATCAATTCCAATTGACACTTTCTCCTCAATTTATATTCTTAGAGAAATGACTAGATTATTGGGTGGTTAAATAACTTGCACAGGGTCACGCAAACAAAATGTACCAGAGGCAGAACTTGAACCTAGGTTTTCATGACTTTGAGGCCAATTCTAGCTACCTTCACCCATCATCTTGACTTTTGTTTTGTCACTGAACTCTGATGACTCTAGAAGAGAGAGTAAGGCTACTACTTTGCACAATTCTGCCTCATTTAAATCCAATTCATGAACAAGTTGAGACATCATCCATTATGCATGATGTCATTGGTCCCATCTAAAACAAAGGATAAACAACAAGAACAACAACACCATCTCTCATGAGGTAGATGATACAAATATTATCCACACTGTAAAAATAAGGAAACTGAAATTCTCAGAACTTAAGTAACTTGCCCAAGACCACACAGCTAGAAAATATACAAGGATTTGAATGTATATTTCCTGGTGCCAAGAGTTGTCATCATATATGCTGTCCCCTTTGATTTACTAGCTCTGGTAGGAACAATATTTTAACCCCATGTCCCATTCAAGTTATGTCACTCTTTCCCTAAAAAGTACTGAGACATTGCTCAACACTGGGTTAGCTCAGAGTTCTAAAGGCTCAGACAGTTGACAATATTTCCTTATTACTTGACTTCCAGGCCAGAGTGGCACTGATGATTGCTATTGGATCATAATGGATAAACAAGGCAAGTTGTCCTCAATTCCTATCCTTATGGCATTATGATATATACTTCTGCTATGGCTCAACAAATTTCCTTTTGATAATTATTAAATGGCCTGTGAATGTTGCATTTTCCTACAGTATCAAACACAAACTACTAGGAAACTGGCCCATTAGACCCAGTCTAGAATATTAGTTGTTAGAGGGAGCATCAGCTACTTCCACCCAAGTTGTCCTCAATGTAAATTCTTGTACGGTATCTTTCTTCCTGCTGTGACTAAATAAATCTTTTTGATAACTATTAAATGACCTGCATGTGTTGTACCTTGCTTCATATCAAACCCAATCTACAAAAGAATTGTTCTTCTAGGCCCAGTCCAGTACACTAATTCAGTTAGACATGACCTAGAAAAAATATAACTTCCAAAGTGACCAAGGTGCCAAAAAAATCCAATTTAATATTTAGCAAAGTAGTCTGCCTATATAACTGTCTCTTAAATTACCAGTGGTTCTTAACTATATTGGGATGGTGGCTCAATAACTAGTGTTGGACTTCAAATCACAGAGGCAAATTTCAATCTAGTCTCAGACACTTACTAGCTGTGTGATCCTGGGCAAGTCACTTCTTTCTTCCTCAATTCCATCATATCTAAATTGGGGATAATAATAGCACCTGCCTCCTAGGGTTTTCTTGAGTTGATCTTTATAAAATGCTGTATAAATATTTTTAAAGTACTGGGTAAATGATAGCTTTTATCATTTTCATATTAATCTGGAATTTATGAACTTATTTTTTGAAAAAATTCTGATAATCATTGATTTCCTATATAATACTATGAATTTTATTTTAAGCATTTAAAAGCATTTTTTCTTAGAAAGGATCCTTGGGCTTTAATTATCTGTCAAAAGGACCCATGACACAATAAAAAGCTATGAACCATGGGCTATATACTTCTTCATCAACTCAAAGGATGGTTATCTCTCTTCTATCAGGAAGACTGTGCTCATATTGCAATTTTAAAATGTTCAATTTGAAGATTTCCTTGTGTAGTATTTCTAGGTGTGTTATTTGGAGTTCTTGGGGTTCCATTTAAAAGTATTTGACAAACTTCCTGTGGACATGTGGGGGACTTTGAAACTACATTTTCCGTGATCCAATGGATTTCCAGTTTTGGACATGGTGCCATCTCCAATGTATAGCGCAGCTTAAATTCGGAGGTCGGCCTTGAGACGACCTCTTTGACTACGCAGACAAGATGGGAGGAGGTATGGACAGGCAGCATTTTTTGAAATAGTCAGGCGTGGTCTTATATTTTTTACCAACATGGCCATGGTAATTAAAATATTATTTTTCTTCATAATATCAACCTTTATCATTTTTAATCATTACATAGGAAAGGAAATGGAAAATCACTCCAATATCTTTGCCCTGAGAACTCCAAATCAGGTCATGAAGACTTGGACATGACTGAAAAATGACTGAACAAAAAGAACATGTGCAATAATTTGGAAAAGTTGATAGAAACATGAATACTTTTACAATTGGCATAGGTCTCATAACAGTGATATCCCTGCCATGATAGAATCCACAAAAGTTATTAGTTTTACCCTAATAGGACTTACAAATCAAGACCTTCCTAGTTAGAGAGAAAAGGTCACAAGGAGATATTAAAAGTGCTTTGTGATAAAATGAATATTAATAAATGTTTAAATTAAAAAAAATAAATAAAAGTGCTTTGTGATCTTTTTTAGTATTCTCACTATAGCTTCTATTTTTTTTTAAAATAAGCTTACTCCTTTTGCCATAACTCAATGATGATTTTGTTTAAAATGACTTTCATTTCTCATAACACAATTTAGGTTAATTATTAAAATAGAAAATCAAATGAGAAAAATGCTAGCATCTAATTTGGAGTAACATGGAATTAACCATTATTCCATACAGTCCCAATTTACAGATTTAGAAGGCCTCATTTATTAAATCCCAAAGATTTCTCTAATCAGAGAGAAGAATTGTTTCCATGGATCTCCTGGATTCAGAAACATACCACTTACCTGAATAATCAGGCCACTTTTCTTTATGAAACTGTTTAGGAACTTTCGAATGAACTAGGTTCCCCCAAACTGAAGAAAGTTACCTGACATTTCCCTACCAGTGATTTTAGTGTTCATCTGACTGTCCATCTAAGTGGTTAACCTCTTCCAGTATGATATGCTTGCCTTCATGACCTTGAAGTTTTAATCAACATCAAGCACTAACCATCTCCTCCACCCTAAATCAGCCCTATAGATTCATAAAAACTTAGGTTTTCTGTGCACTTAGGGAGACATGATATTCTTTGACCTTCTATTACAGGACATATTTCTTGGTTATTTTGTCTCCTCCTGGGTGTGTTTGGTCAGGACCTAGGGGCCCCTCACCTTGGAACATTTATCTTCTTTTGTGATATTCTCACCATGGAACATCCCCTCTCTCATTGGTATATTCCTCCATTTGGGGAGGGACTCAAGCCAGCCAATCTTCATTCGCCTCCTGGCTGTGCTTGTGACTTTCTAAATTTTTGCATCATACCTTCAAGTAGGTGCCCTCTCCCATTCCTTTCCTTTTTATATGTTATTACTCTACAATCCCTTTTAGAATGTAAACTCCTTAAGGACAGGGACCGTTTTTCTTTCTGCTTGTTTGTCTATTTCCAGCACTTCCATATTGCCCGACACAGAGTAAGTACTTCCCGTTCCTGCCCTGACTGTCAGTCTCTATACATCATTTAGATAGAAGCTTCTATCTATCACCTCTTGTTCACCTGGAGACTGATCTCTGGTCCCTTTCCTCTACTCATCTGAATCCATGGATCATTGTCACATCTGAACCATCTCGTATAATTCAGTCAGCCTATATGACCCACCTAATTCCCTGATCAATATTCAATTTCATGGCAATCCATTCCTTTTTTTATAATTCAAATGGATAGAAAATAGAATCTTATCCTGAATTAAATTCTGCCTTCCTATAACTTTCATGTTTAGGTCCCAATGCTTCTGTCTGGAGCAATACAAAACAAGAATTTTTCTTCCATATAATAGCTCTTCAAATTTTTGAAGACAGTGATTTGTCCCTTTTAAATTTTTTCATTTACAGTCTCATTATTTCTGGGCCTTTGGGGAATGTTCCTCACCTAATAATAATTAGAGATCCCTTACCATTTTGTTCTCTGGTTATATTTCATTTTATCAATATCCTTTTAAAAGATGATATTCATCATAGACCACAATGTCCCATTTCTGGTATAACTAGTAGGATGAGGTGATCATCTTCCTTACTTTAAAAGGCTTGCAGCATTCTTCTAGTTTTCTTC
Source organism: Gracilinanus agilis (assembly GCF_016433145.1). Taxonomy (NCBI): domain Eukaryota; kingdom Metazoa; phylum Chordata; class Mammalia; order Didelphimorphia; family Didelphidae; genus Gracilinanus; species Gracilinanus agilis. Next base: position 540,281,833 of record NC_058131.1, read on the forward strand.
CTTAAGTAAAGGTTTCTTGCCTTCTTCCTCTAATATCATATGCTAAGATTGCATTACTTTTTTTTGGCAGCCCCATCATGCTTTCAGTTCATTAAAATCCCAAAGACTATTTCACAGGAGCTGCTCTCTAGTCAAATCTTCTTGTTCCTGTACTTGTGCCAATGACCTTTCAATCTAGGTGCAGGATTTTGCCTTTAACCCAATTAAGATCCATCTTATTAGATTAGGCTTATATTTATAGCCTATTGAGAAATTTTTTTCTATTCCAATTCTGAAATTCACTGCATTCATCATTCCTTTCAGTTTTGATCCAATTTGAAAAATATTAACTTTACGTCTTTTTCTAAACCTTTGAAAAAAATGTTGAACAGAATAGGGCTAGGGAAAGAAACCTTGGACCATGGTTGCAGTGTTTTTGAGGTTTAGTGAATTTCACATAACATTAACTAAACTGAAAAGAAGAAAGAATGGAGGTACTAAAGACATGAGACAAAAAAAAGTTTATAGAAAAACTAGACCTATTCGAATGCATTTATGATAATATGTCATCTCTCCAATACACCACCTTCCCTGGGGGACATCAATTTCCTAATCAGCACACTTTAGAGCCAGTCATTTAAATTTATGAATTTATCTTATCATATTTTTATCTAGCCAACATGTCTCTTCAACTACATGATTATGGATTTATAAGTCGAGGAGACTTTAGCTATCATCAAATCCAATTCTCAAAGTATGATGCAAGTTCTTATGAAGGTCCCTTAGAATGATTCCTAGGATATTTTCCATTAATTCTAGCAAATTCTTGACATGTCCTTTATAATTTTTCTTGAGCATAGCTACATTTATTCTAGATAAATATAAAGATAAAAACTAATTTGATAAGACATTTAAATTGTAATATAATATCAAAAGACATAAACTATATAAACAAAAGTTCTTTAGAGACTCCCTAATATTTTTTAAAAATTGTAAAGGCATCCTAAACTCAGGAATCTGATCATCTGTTGATCTAAACCAAACTTCTCATTTTTAAGGTAAGTGAAGCCCAAGAGTGTAGAACTGCCTAGCCCCAGTGACTCAAAGAAATTAAATGATAGAATGAGGGTTTGAAATCTATTCCTCTGACTCAATCAAAGACCTTACCATTATTACCAACTGCCTCCAAAAACTGACTAATGCTTTTATCCAAAGACTATCAAATGCTTTTCTGAAATCTACTGAATTTTTCTCAATTGTCCTTCTAGAAACTCTGTAAGTAAAGGAAATGAAGTCATTTTTGCATGATTTCTTTTTAATCAATACTATTGGCTTCTAATCTTTACCACTTTTCCCTTTAAATTCAAATCTCAAAATCTAATCTTATTGTTTTTATGAGGATTAACATTATATGTGTGTGCCTGGAATTTATATCTATCTTCATTTTATTATTTAGTTTATTCTACAACTTGTTCTTTATGAGATGTATGATACCTTTCTTACTCATCCATGCCAATGTTTGGTATTCATCTATGCAAATATGCTTCCATTTTTTACAATGTCATTTTAAAATGGTTTAGATAACTCCCTTTAGGGATAACATTTATTTCTCTATATCTTTCTTTCTTTTTTTTTCTTTTCCTCATCTGATTCATTTGAAATTATGTAATCAGAGTTTTATTTTTTTCCCACTTGACCACCTTCCTTTTTTGAGTATTAGGCCAAATGATGATAAGTATCTTTTAACTCATTTTATTGAAATCTGCTTTTTTTAAAAAAAATATAAGATATATGGCTGAATATCCCTTATACTCCCCTTCTTGGCAACAATGAATTCTAAGATGATAGTATCATTTCCTTTTGAAATTCCAATTCAAAACTTCCTCCATCAGACCCTCTAGATTAAGACTTCTCTGCTCATTCCCATCTTCCAAGGAAAGGTAACAATTTCTCATCAAGCATTAGTCTGTCTTTGCTTTTATTTTTTAAAACCTCTCTAACATATTTCATTATAAACCATAATTAAAGTTATAGAATTCAAGATATTCCCTTTCATGCCTATATTCAGGTAAATTTCATAGACTTACAAATTTTAGAGTTGGGAAGAACAAGAGAGGACATGTAGCTCAACCCACTCATTTTAAAGATGAGGAAACTGAGGCACAGAAAAATAAACTAACATCTAATTTACACTGAAAGAAAGACAGTCAGATTGGCTTGATTTTGACAGAAACCACTTCAAGCTTTTTTGCTTCAAACATCACAGCATATTTTGAATGAAACAACCCCTCAAGACCATATTGCTTAGCTTTGCCCTTATCTTTCTCAAGCATACACCTGGTACTTTAGTTCTTCCTGACTTAGATCCTGTGTTCCTAATTGGTGAGAACTATGTCTCTCAGTACTCACAGACCCATCACACTATACTCTTTTTTTCTTTATGATTGTTTATTAAAATGTATGATAATTGAATTGGATCAGGAAAGAGGGTAGTAGGAATTCCTCACTAATACCCAAATGAATTACAAAATCTTCTGCCCTCAGCCATAGCAGAGGTGAGCTTGGAAATCCTCTCTATCTGGACCATCACACTACACTTTGACCACTTCCCAAGCAACATCATTTCTATCCTCTCCATTTTCCAGTTCAAAAATAACTCACTATAAACTACCATTCTTGAAAAGGCATGTCAATTAATTACAGTAGTCAGAAAAAAAACCCATTCCATGGAAGTATAAACAGCCATTTGTTCTACCAGTCATATCTTCTTTTTTCTTCATTTTGGTCTTGAAAATATGTATTCCCCAAATTAAACATTTGTAGATAAAATCAATTACTTAGTGGCACTTAGTGACTTATGTTTTCTGGATTGATGGTTTAGCTGTACTTATTTGAAAATATCAGTTCAACTATTTTAAGTTCTTTTGAGGTAGGGCAAGAGTATGCATCTCTATTGCATAGAATGTCTCTGTCCTGCATTTCCTGAATGCTGGAAATTTTTGTCTCTTTTCCCCATGAGTAACTAGAGAAAATAAAGTGTTTCTGTCACATGAGATATAATGCCAGGTGACAGATGGGCTAATAACTGAGATAGAGGCAATGCCATGTAATGGAAAAATATTTGGAGTCTGAGAGCCTGAATTTTTTTACTTATCATCTATGTGATATTAGGGAAATCTAGTTTTTCTGAGTTTTAGTTTTTTTTCTTTAAAATAAAGAGGTTCAACTAGATGGCACCTAAAGCCTTTTTGATTCTAAAACTAATATTTTTAAGGCAGAGAAGACCAAAGGCCCATGGAGAAAGAACTGTGGCATCCAGAAAAGACTAAATCTGTGGAAGATTTTACTTTCATTTTGTACTGGGGAGAGATATCATTAAAAGGTTTGGAGATTCTAGAGTACTAAGGGATTCCTAATCTGGGATCCATTAACTTAAAATATATATATTTTGAAAACTTTGATTACTAATTCTTTATTTGATGTTATAAACTACCTAACATATACAGACTTATTTTTACTATAATTGGAGAGTAACCTACATGTATCTTTCTAGGTTTCCAAGATTGATACAAGTAAAGAGAGGACAAAGCTTCCCAATAGTAAAACAAGCCTCTTTAAAGATTAAATTTGAAAAATAAAATATTTCTCTCTGCTTTCTTATGAGATTTCCCCTGAAAGTGTTTTGATTGCTGACAAGAGAGGCAACTTTCCATACTAACTTATATCTAATTACCTTTTTAAAAAATATATAGAGGTCAAATTTGAGGCCAGCAAAACTCCTGGGTACAACTAAACCAGATTAATATATAACTGGGGAACATTTAGTAAAATAAATAAACAATATGAAAGATATTGTTAATTTGTGGTTTTCTAAGTGAATAGCACTCCTACTAAGATCATTTCAATTTTAGTTTGACACCACTGATATAAATCATATATATTAGCCATATGATTAGCATTCCTTGAGACAAAGGAGATCTAGTTAGAATACAGTAGAAAAGTTTGCTTTTGTTATTTATCTTAATTCTTCCAAGTAGATTTAGAAAAGCTTCTGTCCTTGCACCCAGGTTTTTTTGTCTTTGGGGTCCAATTCAAATCAATGACAGCATCAAAGATTATTGGTAAGTTACAGTATCAAAAAAGAATAACAAACATCACATAAGGGAGGAAGACATCGTTAAGGTTTCAAAAGGGAAAGGGCTTTCATTCATATAAATCAAATGTGCTTCTCAAAATAATGCACCAGAGATAAGACAGGGATGTGAAAGACTAATTTTTGATACTTCTCTGAAAATAGTGCTATTAAGACAGCTATAGAAAATGAGCAACTTGTGATGGGTCTTTCAAGAGAACAAGAACATTTTCATTGTTAAGAAATTGCAAAACACATTGTGGACTGGTAAGGTGTAAAATTAATTCTTTGCAGCACATTTTTAATCAATAAATGAGTGCTAATCAAGATCCTATAATGTGTCCTACACTGTAAGGTGAAATCAGAACTAAAGTAATTCTCATCTTTTAAGATGAATGTTCTTAACATTTGTGTATATGTATGTGATATATACCTCTTTGGTCCTCTGGTAAAGCCTATGGACCACTTCTCAGAATTATGATCTCTGCCTAATTCTGCAATTGATGGGAAAGGAAAATTTCAGTTAGAAATTGCAGAAAATGATGATGTAATATTTTTCCATTCAAGAACTCCTAGAAATCTACCCATGGATCCCAGGCTGAGAACTTGTACTCTAAGAGATTCTAATTTAAGTGGGAAAATAGCACAAAAGACATGAAACAAGAAGAGCAAGATTAAGTTCTGAGTTTATCATACACTGATGGCTCATATATTGACCCCCAAATCTGTAAGCTCCATCAATAATAATCTCTGGTTACAAGGCCAATTATTTGCTACTCTTCACCTATTTTAATGGACTTTTGGAAGATCATTTTCTTTTAGAATCATTAGTTTGGAAAACATGGTTTATCAGAATAAATTTGGGAGAATTTTCTGACCTATCATTATACTCTAATTAATATGATGTTGTATAGTTTTAATTTAGACTTCTAGTGACCTAGATGGTATCTAAATTATCTTAAGTAATGAATATATTTATGGGGTATGAATAGAAAATTTATTCAATGTAACAAGTATCCTTCAACAGAATTCTGCCAGAAGGATATTGTTGATTCAGATCTGAAAATATATCACTTTCTACCTTTTAAAAATATCCCAATTGCTTCTAAGATTGCATATGTGTGTGAAGTGATAGGCACTCCACTAATTAGACAACTGTATTTATGAAAATTGGCAACTAGTCCCTTACAGTCTTAGATAGTTGATAGGAAGAATGAAAGAATCAGTAACTTTCTCATGGTCAGGTACATACCATGCATCAGAGACATGGTGTGAACACATCTTTTTGTCTTCAAGACTGGCCTTCTTATCCAATCAATATGCCATATTGTTTCTCTCTTGAGGTGAGAATTTACAATCTTACCCATGACTCCCATCTATTTTTCATGTCTTATTTCATACAATCCCTATTCATGTGGTCTCTGTTGCAATTAAGCTAGCCTGCAATTCTCCTCCATACATATAATAATATTATTTCACTTTGCTGTTTGTCTTTTCATTTTTCTGAACTATAAGCTGCATAAGGCGCCAGAGATAACATCTTTTCTAAATCATTCTACACATAGCATGGTCCTCTTCCCAAAGCAGATACTTAATAAATGGCCCATAAATGGACAAATGAGTGACTCTTCAGATAATTTTAATGAATGATGAAGATGCTGTATGTGTATAATAGTGGCTCAGAGGACTAATGAAGGATCTTCACAGTCAGTTTTTGTGAGCGTTTCAAAAGTGCTCTGTTCCATGATTATAACTGTGATTGAGTAGCTCTGGCAAAGAGTCGAACATGTGTTCAAATCTGGTCTCAGACATGTGCTTAACTCTGTGACCCTGACCAAATTGCTTAACTCCATTTGCCTCAGTTTTCTCATATGTAAAATGAGCTGGAGAAAGAAATGGCAAATCATTTTAGTATCTTTTCCACAAAACCCCGAATGAGATTACAAAGAGTTTGACATGTCTGAAAATGATTGAACAACAACTACCAGGTGAGCCTAGCACCTAGAACTCCTGACTTCAACTATAACACTCTTGCCACTATACCATATTGCTTATCAAATGACCAGCCATCAGTTGTTATTTATTAAACAGTGATAGAATGACCAATGAAATGACTGATATTCTATAAGGTATATATTGAGTGTGTGCACAAATCATTAATCTTATTTAGTACAATCCTTGTTATTATATGCTTTGCATGGCACATTCCCTGAATAATCATTTTCAAGCTTTCCAAGCAAATCAAGTATGATTAATATCCTTGACAGCCTTGTATCACTGCTAGCACATGTGGTACAATCCTATATGATAAATGACTTGATGAAACTAATGTGATCATTATGAGTTGGCTCAGATGTCTAAGAACATTTCACTCTCTACCTGGTGTTTACATATTTGATGACAAAAGAAAAGGGGGAAAGGAACAAACATTTATTTTGCACCTTCTATGTGTTGGGTCCCATGATAAGCACTTGAAAAATTTATATCTTTGATATTCTCAACAATCCTAGGAGGTAGGTGTGCTTATTATCTCCATTTTACAATTGAGGAAACTGAGGCAAGCAGAAGTTAAGAGATTTGTCCAGGATCACAAAGACAGTAAGCAGTTAAATCTGGATTTAAACTCAGATCTTCCCAAGTTTGTGTTCAGAACTCCATATACTGAACCACGAATTTCCATGCTCTCAGTCTAAAATTTAGGGATAAATATTGGATAATATTTGTATAGGGAGCATCTAAGAGAAGAAATTCCCTCAACCAATGCATATCAAAACCTTTCCTGAAACTTATATTAGAAGAGTTTTCTAGAGCCTTGAGAGCTAGTGATTTGTAAAGGGTCACATATGTATTGTGTGTGAGAGGCAGGACCTGAAAATATATATATATTTTACTAGCTGTGAGTCCACTTCTCTCTTCACTATATTACACTTTTACTCATTCTAAGATTCAATTTATTTAAATCCTTGGTTTCATCTTTGTTATTGTTTTGCGCATGACTGTCTCTTCATGACATCATTTTGGATTTCTTAGCAAAGATACTAGAGTGGTTTGCCATTTCCTTCTCCAACTCATTTTCCAGATGATGAAGCTGAGGCCAAGAGGGTTAAGAGTCTTGTCCAGATTCACATAGCCAGTAAATGTCTGACCTTGGATTTGAACTCAGATCTTCCTGACTTCAAGCCAAGTGCTCTATCTACTCTATCACTTACCTGCCCATAGGCATCTACATTGCCATTTTAAATTTAATCTTGAATGCATTGCGAGCTAAGTAAAACACAGCATTTTGATATGCAACTCTGCAAAAAGCTTAATATATACCTTAATTCATAGTTTACTCCATTTTTACCTTATAAATAAAAACCAAAAAGGGTTAGCCTTTTCAGCTTTCTTATGTAGATGGAGACTATTTTGCTTTTCTTATAAGGCTACAGGCTTATACTCAGAATGCCAAAGCTGATAAAGGATGTGACTGGCATGTGCTTTAAGTGGGGCTAACAAGCACATATTATTGGTGTTTCAGTGAATTCGCAAAAGCTATCACTGTGCCTGAAATGGACTCTTTCCTCCTAGCTCTCAGAATCTCAGATCTTTGGCTCAAGATCTAGCTCCTCTCTGAAGCCTTCTCCAATTTCTATATACCTTGTTTCTAGTTGTTAAGGTACACTCTCTTTCTCTTTCAAAATCACCTTGAATTTACTTCGTTGGGCATAAGCTCTATGACAATGTAAATGTACAATCCAAGTCTTCTAAATCCCAAACTGTCTTACTTAAACACCAAGATGAGTGTCTCTCCCTAGAACACATGAGGAAATAATGATTTCTCTTGCCTCTAAATAAATAATTTATATTCAAAGTATGAGACTTCAGTACTAAATATGAAAAAAGTTATAATTACTTGTGAAATATAGTCTTTTCAATTCTGTATTGTGATCAAAGACAAAAAATAATGCTTTATATTTGGACAGTATTTGATATTTTTCAAAGCACCTTTTCATGGTACTATTCCTTCATAGAATTTTATTAGAAACAGCAAATAAACGTTATTCATATTTACAATTCTTCTCTAATCTACCATAAAACAGAACCTTTCAAATTCCTCAAATCAAATCTCTGATCTTAGTGAACAAAATAAATACAAATTCTTATTTTTTTGCTTTCTTTCCCTACCCCCTTTTCTAAGCTCTACAAGATAGGCAGGGCAAATATTATTTTACAGATGAAGGAGCTGAGATCCAGAGACTTTAAGGGATTTGCTTAAGAAAACATGAATAATTAATCATATTGGAGGAAGATGAAAATCAAGGTGTTCTAACTCTTATTCCAGGAACGACCTCACAATACCATACTACACACTATTTGCCAAGGCCTAAAGGAAAAAAAAATGAAGAATAGCAACAGCAGTATGGATCCTATATTAAAATTATAGATACTCCTTGGACCCCTGGATTGTCAACAAGGAGAGTGCTCTCTGGCCACCACTGTACACATAGATAATCCGTCAGAAATCTCCTGACCAACTCTCTCATAATGTGGCTGTGTTAACTGAATCGATTACAATTTCTCTTCCTACCAAGACTACAAAATTGCCATTATCCATTTCAAAGAACAACACAGATGCTGATCTTTTCTTTCTAATAGACAAATGCATAATTCCTTGTATCTTTAGCAGCAAATTAAGAAACATGTCATAAGCATTTGAAACACTTATAAGGGATTCTCCAGAATGATGGGAAGTCTGATGGAATACATAATAGATTGTTTATATGCTAACATTGTAACTAACTTTGATTGGAAATGAATTATGCACTGTAGAATCAAGACTGGCCTACATGGTTTAGTGATTAGAAATAGAGAGAACACAGATCATGAGCTAATTTTAGAAGCAATCACACCACTCTTCTTTACTCATGCTAAGACACAGACAACAACATTGCATGCCAATGAATATTTTACCTAATCTATGAAAAGAGTATCAGTATGTCATCTGCAAGAGGTAAGATTTCAACTCAAACTTTAAATGTAAATTCCAAATGACCCCTCCATCAGATTAGTTTTATGATTCACTTTGATACGCATACATATGCAGCTTTTTTGAGGCAAAGGTTGATTTTACTCAAAGTTTCTACAAGGCAAAAGACAGCCAAAGCTTTTTCAAAATCAGTATTTCACTTTACCTGAAACTTTCTTATTTACTTCTACCCTGGACCTATTATAACTAAGCATTTCTTTTCCTTTTTTTATAAAAGGCAGAAGAAAGGTAAGGACTAGGCAATAGGGGTTAAGTGACTTGCCCAAGATCACACAGCTGGGAAGCATCTGAAGCCAGATTTGAACCTAGGACCTCCCGTCTCTAGGCCTGACTCTCAATCCACTGAGCTACCCAGCTGCCCCCAGCTAAGTGTTTCAATAGTATTTCATTTTCTTTTCTTTTTTGTTGTTGTTTTGTTTTATATGAGTCTTCTTCCACAACATGAGCAATATGGAAATACATTTTGCATAATCATACATGTATAACCTAGATCAAATTTCTGACTGTCTCAGGGAAGGGGATGGGGAAGGAGCAGGGAGGAAAAGAATTTGGAATTCATAATTCTGGAAAATAAATGTCAAAAATTGTTATTACATATAATTGGAAAATATTATGTACCAAAAAAAAGAGAAAATAATGGTATCTTTTGGAAACATACTAGTTAGTGAAAGATGCAAATATGTGATATTCAATGATTAATTCAGAGTTGAAATCCTGTCATGAAGACTCACTCTTATCAGCCTCAGATTGATTCTGACTTAATGATAAGTCCCAAGCAGTTTAACACACAGGGTGGTTAAGTGTTTTGTCCAGTGTTACAAGAGTCAGGGGTCTGGATCTGAACTCAGATTTTCTTGACTTTAAGTTCATCACTCTCTCCATGCATTTTCTCCAAAAAATTATGTTGCTAGAGGAATAAGTGAAATAATTCTCTCTCAAACTTTCTTTTAATAATTCAGAGACCTCAGCCACAGTAAAAAAATAAAATAAAGCTTGCAAAGATAAATGTGATTTAAAAAAAACTGTTTAGATGATTTCCATAAGGAAAAACAACTGAACTAACATTTTAAACAAGAGACTTTCTTCTTGCAGATCTGTTTTATCTACAGGATTCTACATGGCTGATGGGGTACCACTGATTTAAATTGGAATTCCTGCTGCTTCATTGAACTATATAAAGGATAGCACTGAAATATGTAGGGAATGGGGACATAGTTAATGTCAATATAATTTAGAACCCTTTATTAAAAATAAACCAACACAGTGGCATCCATCTCAACCAAGATATACAAATATAAGTTATTCATATTTTCAGTATTTATTCCAGCGAAATTCACCTGGGAATGGGAATGGGATAAAAGATTGAAGTCAAGTTTTGGGACTAAATAGAAACTCTTCCATTTTCTAACTTAAATGTTTTAGAAATCTTATTTATTTTTATTTTTTAATTTAACTCAAAGGAGCAATTTATAACATTCTTTCCAACTCACCAGAGAGAAATTAAGCTAGTAGATTCCAGTACTGCCTCAGCTATACCTTTCCCAAACCTAGCATAGGTCAGAGCTATAAATAGCAATTCTATAGCATAGGGGAAACCTAAGGAGTTAGGAGGAGAAGGCCAGGATAGCAGAGAAGAGAAGGCATACTCCCAGATATCAAACATCAGGAGAAAAATCTCCTTGTTCTCCCAAATTATAGCTCTGGTTTAGCCCAATCAATCCTATATTGTGATACTAGGTTCAGTCATAACTATAGGGGTTTGGATAAATGCTAAAGAATGTCAGTATGGGGTTTTTTCATCCATCTTAGATTTTCACAAGTCTTCTGTACCATACATTATCATTGAGCAAGCCTGACTTCAATAAGACAAATGTTCACTATGCAACTACTTCCTGCATCTAGACTACGCAATGTCTACGTAAGTCCATTTTTCCAAAATGAAGTTCCCAGGTATGTGAGGATGAAGTGTCATGTTTTCCCAAGTGTTTAGTATTTTAATATCATATGGAGTATAGGCAGTCCTGAGAATCACAAAGAATTGTCCATACCGCCAGAAGAGTTGATGATATTTACTTGAGGGCTTAAAAAAAGAAAGACAGCAGAAGACAATACCTGCCCTTCAAGTACTCATAACCTAATAGGGAAACAAGAAGAATAAACAAACAAACGAAAAAAAAATATTTTTCATGAATGCATAGCAAAATGCTAAGATCAGATACAAAACTGAGTTTCATGAAAGAAAAATATATGTAGCATACATGAATGCTAAAGTTGCAGTAACTCTAATGATAGTCGTGAGTAGCTTCATGAAAGAGACAAGATTAATCTCTGCGGCTGAATATTACATGTGCAGTTCATGGGCATCAGAAAGAGAAAGCTAGATATATGCAGGGGATAATAAACGGGTCACTTAGGTTCCTGTGAGGGATATCAGCCATGTCTCAGCAGGAGGCTGATGAGTCTAGGAAATGGAGAAATAGTTTTTGGAGAGTCTTAAGCCATGATGAACATTTTCCTTTTTGCTCTCCCTAATATGTTACTGATAGTCATTTTATATTCTTTTGAGCAAAGGAAGAGAGTAAAGGACACTTGAGAAAAATTATTCTGGCTGTTGGATGTAGGATCACTGTAAGATGGGTTATATTTAAGAAAGAATTCCCTAACAAAAAGCTATGATAAATTTAATAGGTTACAGAGAAACTGAACAATTTCTTTGCAGATATGATTAAAAGCATTCTAGACACCTCCTCAGTCTTTGCTGGTGCAAATGTGGTTCTGCCTGAAGTGATGGACTAGCTGATACCCTGAGGTACTTTTCATTCTCAAGACTCTTTAGGCATAAACTTTTTTTGCATCCATTACTTTATGGAATGACTACACAGTGGCATACTTCCAATGGGGAATGTAAAGCTGATTGATTATATCAATTTTATTAATTATTTTGCTTTGATCCAGATGATTTATATGCCACTCAAAAGTGATAATCTTGTGGGGTTTCTTAGGTTTTAGATCACATAATAGATCCCATCTTCCCTATAAAATGTTTCCATTATCATACCACACTTTTACAAATACATTTTAAAATTATTTGCTTATCATGATTAATAATCTTATATCAAGAGAAAAAGAGAAAGTGAGCTCTTTTTTTTTTTTTTTTTTTTTTTTTTTTTTTACTGAGTGCTCTAATTTTACTGAGAGCTCTAATTTTACTGAATGCTTTCTGAAGGAAAGGTGAGGTTTTTTTTTGTCTTCTGCATTTTTCTTATTTATACCCTCCCAAATCATCATATTTCATACTGCATACTCACAAATAAAACTTTTCATCCCAGACTGGATTTAAGTTTCCAAAAATAGTTTTGGTTCTTCTCTTGTTCTTTCCGACTTGAACTGTAACATATGGATCACTTGATCCTGTTTTGTCTTTAGCCTGTAAGCCTTGGGCAGAAACCACTGAAATAAAACCAAAAAAAAAGTCTTTTACTGTTAAGAAATTCATAGGATTATGACATTACGCACTACCCCAATGGTTAGCAGAAGCTTATAAATATAGGTGCATAGAAGCTTGTAAAATAACTAGACCTGGTTATTTCATTGTACTTCTTTATTTCATTTTTAAGAAATATTGTTTACTCTATAACATGGTATGACTTCATTTACCCAAAAGAGAGGTGAAGAACCAGGGGATGCCCCATTGGTTCTTCAAACTCAAAAAATTCCCTAAATCCACTTTTTTTTCCACTATTTTTTGTCAATGTCCCCACTATTCAGTTAATCCTTTATGCTAGAAATGACACCATCTTTTACTGTTCCCTATCCCTCACCACTCATATCCAGGTAGCTAACAAATTCTATCAAGGCTCCTCCTTATCTCACTATCCATCTCTTTCTCTATCTTTTCTCATTATTACCATCATAATACAAGCCCAATTACCTACTGAATGTGCTGTTATGATACATTTCTCAATGTTCTTCCACTGTGTTCTCTCTTTCCATTCCAATTTTTCCTCTCCACACCTTTCAGAGTGATTTTTTTCATGCACAAATCTAATAACATCACTCCTCAACTCAAAATTCTTCATCGATTCCCAATCACATATCACAAATTCAAACTCCTTTGCCAGTCCTACACAAAAAGTTACCCTCCCTATCCATATGTATCTCTTATTTCTCTGTGTATTCTTTGTAAGAATTATATGAGGTTATTTTTTTTGTCCCCAAACACGTCTTACACTTTTCTTCCTCCAAAACTTTGCTCATTCTATTCTCTATGACCACAACCATAGAGCAGAAAGAATAATAGATTTGGAGACAGAAAAAGATTAAAATTCAGCTTCTGACATTTATTATTAATATGATTCAATGCATCATTTTACTAACAAAGGCCCATTTTCTTCCCCTATAGAATGAGGAAATTGGACCAAGATCCCATACAAATCTGAATTCTATCGTTTCTATGTTCTTTTGCCCTCTCCTTAAGTACTGAATTACTAGCTATCTTTAAAAATTTAATGCAAATTAAATTTCTTCCATGAAGCTTTCCCTGATTTCCCCACTCCTATCTATGTCAGTAAAGACATTTTACTCTGTGGGTCTTACATAGTATTTAATTTTCATCTGTTTCACATATTTCTAAATTTATATATTACATTACAAGTTTATCTATGCATGTTTCACATTTTTAAAATCAATAAGAAGTCATAAAATTTAATATTTGGATCTCCTACTATACCTGATATAATGGTCTATACATAGCTATGTTTAACATTTTAAAACTCAGTTGAAATATTGTGCATAGTCTAGTCTGGGAAAGAAATGGCATTGAATAAAATACTGTTTATGTTTATTTATGTTACTATTTTTGGTCTTTGCATATGAAGACGTATTAGATCCATGCCATGTCTATACTTTCATAGATTTAGAACCAGGATAGTGGTCATGCAGTTCTAACCCCTTGTTTTGGGGTTTTTTTTCACAGAAGGAAACTGAGATCCTGAATTCATTCAATGATTTTCTTTTTCTTTTTATTGCTAATGCTGTCACTTTCCAATGATCATTCTTCCTCCCTCCAAAAAAAAAATCTCTCCTAATAATTAAGTATAGCCAAGCAAAATAAATACATTGGACATGTCTGAAAATGTGTGCTTTACTGTAGGTCTAGAATCTACCACATCTCTGCCAAGAGGAAGGAGGCAGGATTCACTAATCAGTTTTCTAAGGTTATTACCATTGGTAATGGCATTGATTACAATTCCAGAGAGTTTAAGAGACTTGTCCCCAGTTGTATTTCAGGTAATAAATGTCATAGCCAGGAAGTGAACCCAATTGATATGACTAAATCCTATATTTTTTCCATTGTAGCACACGGACTCCTCCATGACTGTCAAGAATTAAATGGTACTCATAATTCTTTTCCTATCATCACTTTCCCCAGCTTATCTCTTTCTCATAAACAGGAAAGGAAAAGGTGACAATAGCAATACAACTATAGGGAATGTATATGTATATATTCACACACAAAAATGAATATATATAATACAAAATACACATATAATACATATATTTTATATATCTAATATATATGCATACAGATTTAGCTTATTTTCAAGCCAAAGATAATTATGTATATATAATTATGAAAACATATGCATAACATATGTATTGTGAATCTGTATTTATATTATGTATATGCATATATGTTAAATATACACATATTTTCTATTTTTAGCCTAAGGCAAATATGTGTATGTGTACACATGAAAACACATATAATATGTATACATGCACACAAATGATATATTATATAATTATGCATGGCATGTGTGTTTACATGTGTTTTCGTGTGTGTATATACATCCATGAAAACATTTATAATATGTAGATGTGGATATAAACACATAAACTTATATGCTTATATAGTATATGTAACGTAACATATATATATATATATATAATATACATTACTTTTTACCAAAAAAATAAGCAAATTCCTAATTTTGCCTTAAATCCAAAGGGATTTATATTTCTCTTTGGGAAGAATGGGGGTCTTAAGAACAGTCATTTATCTTTAACTAGATTTAGGAGTAAAATCAAGATGGATGCTAGGTTTTGTTTATAATTTATAATCTTGATAAGGAGAAAAAATTAGAACTAGATTTCTGTTATTTCAATATGGACCAAATGAAGAAATGACAAGTGACATAGATACTCCAAATCACCATAACATCCAGGAAGTTCCCATTGGCCTAGGCCTTGCCACCTAAATACTTTCAGTCCATCAAGCATAATTCTACAAATTCGATTATCTGAAATAACTACTTCTCATGTTTGTTAGGAAGTCAAATAGATGATACATGCAAAGCACTTTGCAAATCTATTATTTTCTATGAAAATTTATGGCTTTCTACTCCTTCCAATATGATGGCAATAAGAAACAGGGAAGTAAGCCTAACCCAAGAAATTCATAGAGCAATATTTTAACTGAGAAATTAGTGGTGTGTTTTCCTCACATACATAAAATAAGCAAAACTATCTCCAGGTTCTAATTATAATCCAATATTTATTTGTTTGCTGACAATTTTAATAATAAATTAAATATATATTATTACCAGTCATTACCAATAGGTTAATATTTAGCATTAACCTGAAGGGGCTGTTTAACATTCAGAGAACTCCAGAACACAATGGCCTTCCTTTCCCTTGAGCCAGTTTAATTCACTCAGTAATAAATAAACCTATGAACTGAAGGTTCATGAATTTCACAAATGGGTAGTTTTGGATGTTTTCTTTTATACTAAATATTAGAAAGCTCCTCTGACAATACTTGATATTAGCCTTTTTTATGCATCACTTATACAAGCATCAATCATCTTCACCTCAAGAGATACATGTATAGAAAAAATATTTGAATATGAAAAGATCCCCTTTCCACTTTTTTTAAAAGGCTAAATCTTAATCTTGTCGTTTTTAATGAGAAAAATCAGAATGCATAAGTATTGTAACAAAATGGAAAGAAGGCTCATAAGTTTTTCTTGAAGATGCCAATAAAGAAATTAAGAAGACTGGTTTGGCCCTGTGGCTAGTGGCAATGAAAAATGTTCAATAGGCTATCTGGTTGTCTCCTATTGCAATGTTCCCAAGTACCTGCAAAAAGACTACCATGAAAATGATTGCTACCTATCACTAATTTTGAGTATATTAAATTGAAAAGTGTTTGTATAAATAAAACAAATGTTGCCAAGATTAAAAGGAAAATAGAATATAGGGGGGAAATTATAGATAGCCTCTCAGATAGAGGTCTCATATCTAATCTATAGAGAATTTTGTCAAATTTATAAGAATAAGAGCCATCCGCCAATTGATAAATGGAAAAAAGACATGAACCGACAATTTTCAGATCAAATTCATATGTAGGTATATGAAAAAATGCTATAAATCACTACTGATTGAAGAAATACAAACCAAAAGAATTCTGAGATATCATCTCAAACACATCAGACTGGCTAACATGACAAAAGGGAAAAATGACAAATTTTAAAGGAGATGTGGAAAAATGGGGACACTGCCTGGTAGAGTTGTGAACTGATCCAACCATTTTGGAAAGCAATTTGCAATTATATTGAGAGAGTAACAAAACAGTGTGTGCCCTTAGGCCTAGCAATACAATTGCTGGATCTGTTTCCCAAGGAGACCAAGAAAAAAAAAAGAAAAAACCCATATGTTACAAAATATTTATAGCAATTCTCTTTGGCAAAGAATTGGAAATTGAGGGGATGGCCATCAACTGGGAAATGGTTAAGCAAACTGTGATACATGATGTGATGGATGCACCATAAGAAGCAATGAGCAGGCTAATTAAACAAACAAACAACTTGGAAAGAACTACAAGGGAATGGATAGTGAAATGAGTAGAACCAAGAAAACATTTTACAGAGCCACAGAACTAATGCTGGATGAATAAACTGTGAATGCTACCTCCAGAGAGTGAATTGAAAGGTGAAAATATGAAAGACTTAATTTGTATGAACATGTTGGTCTCCCAGATGATACTATCTATAATGTGGGCAGGGTGGGGAGTAGTTGGGACACTTGTGGAGTGGGATTTATTATATAGATATGAAGAAAAGTAAGCTAAAGATATGAGATTTTGGTTTTCATTTACATAAAATCTTTTCCTTTATACATGGAAATGCTTGTTTTATTTGGTTTTTGCAAAATTTAGAATAAAAAGAAACTACTCCCAATATAATAATATGTGTTGCAGAGAATTAAGAGACACAAAAATTCTAAGAATATCTTTATAAAACCCTTGTTCCTCAGTGACTTCAACATTGAGTAGTATAGATAAGGAATTTGAGAACAGTGAGTGGCAAAATATGGATCAGGAATACATAATGAGAGAGGCCAAAGATTTGTAGACTCCAATAAGCCTCATAGCTATCTGGTATAAGTCAAATATTTCCACTAAGAAAATTTGAAGATATAGGACTTTCAGAGATTTTGAATAAAATCATTAAAAATGAAATTAATTATATTTTAGTATGTATGAAATTACTCATTATAAAATGGGAATAATTTCAGAATCATCAATGTACTGTCAGACTATTGACTTGTTGGCTCAAAGATAAAAATTAATTCAAAGGGAAAAGAATAAAAATGAGAAAAAATGTGGCAAGCAATTAAAATAATATCAATCGTCAGGTACTGGAACAAGTTCTTGTTACAAAAATGGATATTAGGAGTAAATGGAAGATTTTCACAGACAATTTTTCACAATAGATCATATATTTGACATTATATAATTGACAGAAAAATATAGCAAAAATAAATCTCACTGTGCTGATTGTGTTTTAGTGATATAAAATAAAACATTTTCTTTGGAGGAGTACTTTAAAGGCCCTCTTTTAACAAAATGTCAAAATATATCAAAATTGCTTGAGATTCTTTGTAATATAAATACAGAACATTGATGAAAATATAAAGAGAGGCATTCAAAAAGGCAACCCAGAAGTTCCTTAATAGCATCTGTCATTGTTATAGTATTTAACCAAGAAAGGGTCCATAGTAAAAAAGGATTCTTTATATTTTGTTTATCCCTCCCAATGCTCCTCTACATGGGTAAGAATGTGCTTGTTGCATCAAGTCTGAGAAAATTATAGAACCTTCAACATAAGATTTGAAAACAAAACATTTTGACCTAAATATCCACATATAAGGATAAAGAATTCCTATCACCTAGATTATGGCATGCTGTTGGATGGATTGACCTCTGAAGATCATCCTTCAGTACCTATATCTTGTATTGACACTACAAGTGGATAATGATTGGGGCCTAGAATTTAGGAGGAGGAGGAGAGAAGATTGGATTATCTAAGGAAGATCACAAATTTCCATTAATGGCCTTAAACTTCTTCCAGAAAGAAAGGCCTGACTTTAAAGTATTTGTGTCAGTAACATTTCCCCTTAGAACCATTATTGTTTCTAAAGAATTAAACTTGAAAGTCACCCAGAAGGCAATTTAAAGGTGAATGGTGGAAATTAGCAGTTGATAATATACAATAAATAAGGAACTAAAAAGAATTGGAGAAAAAGATATCATCAAAGAAAACACAATGATAAAAATGATGTGTTAGTAAATGACCAGCATATATGTTCCATTTGAATCCTTGTTTATATCAGAAAAAAAATGAAGTGCATTTCCAGCACATTGGGTGGTCTCTTTGTACAAATCTATGGGAACACATGAAGTAACTACATGGGTAATTACATGATAATGAGGCACAGACTGGTCTATCATGGCAGAAAACATAACTGATGATATCACAGATTAATTTAAGTTTTTATCAATAAGCAGTGAAATAAAATGGGTTTGTTGATGGATAATACACTAGATATGGAGTTAAAGGATTTGTTTTCAACCTCTACCTCTGTACCTAACTACCTATGTAATAATGGGCAAGTAATTAAATTTTCCTGGGCTAATTTTATATAATATGTAAAATGAAGTATCTAATATTGGGTCACTAAAATCTCTTTCCAGTCCTAACTCCTATGTTTTTCCTGTATCTATGAATTAGATAGTTTTACGGTCTTTGATTAAATTAACCAGGTAAGAATAAAATCTTCATGTTATTTTCCACTATGTAAATTCATTCAACAAGATGTGATTTATGAACTTTGAGTAGAGTTTTCAAAATGTAACAGCAGCTGTTCTTAGGGACATAGAAAAATGCAGAAGATTCTAAATATCAGATTCAAGTAGTAAAAACAGATAGAGAATCTTGACCTTCAAGTGCTAAGTGGAGATGGCTTTTTTTTTTAAATTAAGAAATTCACTTAAAACATCAGTTACTCTTACAATTTAGCAATGGCACAAAAAAGGGGTGTGTTTTATAATCTTTCTGGTGCTCAAAGTAAGCAGAAGAGGATTTGGGGGGGGGAATGCCCTGGCTTCAAAACAGAATAATATATTTAGGCTAGAAAGATAGAAAGAGTGTCTTTCTTTTCTTTACTTATGGTTCATGTTAGAGTCTGATCATATAAAAGCTTCTGTTTGATGCACTATGATAACCATGCATATTTTATGTGTTAGTTTTAAAACCATTGCATTTCAAAATCACAAAATATTAGAACTCCTTATCTTTCATTTTTAACACTACCCCCATCTTATCTTTCCTATCAAAATAGAGGACAACACCATCCACCAAGTTTCTCAGGCTCGCAACTTTAGAATCATCCTCAATTCCTCACTATTGCTCATGCCTCATATCCAATCTCTTGCCAGCGCCTGTTGATTTTACCTTTGCTACCTCTCTCCAATATGCCTCCTTCTCTCCTCTCATACTGCCACCACTCTGATGCAGGCCCTCTTAACCTCATGCTTGGATCATTTCAATAGTTTGGTGGGGGTGGGGAGTGGGAATCTGCCTGCCTCAAATCTCTCTCCACTACAATCCATCTTTCATTCAGTCAATAAAGTTACATTCCTAAAGTTCAGGTCTAATTCTGTCACCACATATACAATAAACCCCATGGCTCCTCTTTCCTCTAGAATGAAATACAAAAGAACTTTTAACATTAAAAAGCCCATGTAGCCTAGCCCCTTCCTTCCTGTCCAGGATTTTTACTCCAAAACAGGTACTTAAACAAAACAATCCATGTCTAGGCTCCCCATACGTGGAAACCTCTCACTCCTCCAAGCCAACTGCTGACCTCCTTGATTCCTTTAAGTCCTAACTCAAATCCTACCTTATGAAGGAGGTTTTTGTCAACTCATCTTAATTCTAGTGCTATCCCCCATTAATTATCCCCCTTCAATATTGTATCTAGCTTGCTTTGTTTGTATTTATTTGTATCTAGTCTTCTCAATTAGAATGTAAGCTCCTTGAGGACAAGGGTTAGCTTTTATCTCTTTTTATATTCCCAGTGCATAGCATAGTGTCTAGTACATAGTAAGTGCTTAATATTGATTGAACCCACTTTGGGCTAGTTTTGTATGGAATCTGTTTATTTCTCTGACATTAATCTTGATTTCTTCTCTTAAGCATCTGTCCCTCCTTGCTCCTGGTTCTGCCCTTTGGAGTCAATTGGAACAAATCTAAATTTGTCTTTTATAACGCAGCCTGTTAAGATAATTAGAAACTCATACTTCCCGTCTGACTACCCTATGTTTTTCCTGGGCTAAATATCCCCAACTACAAACTAGCATGATATGAAGGCATTTTGTTATTCTGCCAGTCTTTGTTCGGATATTTTCTAACTTCTAAATGTCCTTCCTCAAATGTGGTACCGAGAAGTGATCACAATATTCCACATATTCTCTGACCAAAAGATAACACAGCAGCAAAGTCTTCTCCCTTAATCTGGATTATATTAATGTTATTGTTTTTTTCTATTCGCTATTTGCTTTTTGCCATCATTTCCAAGGCTTAGGACAAAAATCTCATTATGAAATAAAAAGAATAGTCCACATTTATACAACACTTTAAAGTTTGCAAAGTGCTTTACATATATTTTTGTTCCTCACATATATACATTTGATCATGACAACCTAAGAGATGGCTGTTTTTATTATCTCTGTTCTACAGAGGAGAAAAATTGAAGATAGAAAAGGCAAAGTCATATGCTTAGTAAGATTTTGAGGCAGGTTGTGAACTCTAGCCTTCCCAAATTCAAATCCAAAATGATACATATTTTAGTGAATCTTCTTACCTGTGATGGTTATTTTTGCTGACCACTTAGATGTCCCATCCAATACACTCTGTTTGGCTGCTTTTGTATATTGTACAAAATCTTCTTTGGAAACCTGGAACATTTCCTGAATAACTTCAAACACTTCTGGTCTATTTCTCTCTCTTATTTTCATTCGTTCTTTCATGGCAGTAATGATGGTCTGAGTTTTATCTTCTGCACCATGCTTAGAACTCTTCTCTGCAGCTCCTACATTAAAAAATTAAGCATTATCAGTATTTATATAGTAGCATTTTTGGATCATTATATATCCATTTTGCATTTGCT
This sequence comes from Gracilinanus agilis, assembly GCF_016433145.1. Lineage (NCBI taxonomy): Eukaryota > Metazoa > Chordata > Mammalia > Didelphimorphia > Didelphidae > Gracilinanus > Gracilinanus agilis. The sequence continues at coordinate 540,303,486 of NC_058131.1, forward strand.
GCTCTGCCTGATTTCAATTCCATCAAACATGATACTCCTTCTTTGGGTATCCTCTGGTGTTCCATTTTCCCTCTTTCCTGCATTCTTATGCATGTTCCCTTTTTCTTCCAATTCCAAGCTCCTTGAGAGTAGAAGCTGCCTTTATTTTCATTAACTGTATCTGCAGCACTTACTACACTGTTTGGCATATAGGAGGTGTTAATAAAAGTTTATTGAATTGGCTTGATGGTAGAAGTTAACATGGATGGATGAATAAGACTATCCTCTTATGAAGGAACATAAATAATATCATTAAAATGCCAATTATATCGTTAGAGAGATGTTATAAGTTCCTCAAGGGCAGGGACTGTCTCGTACCTTTCTTTGTATTCTCATTGTCTAGTCTAATGTCAGACTCATGGTAGGCACATAGTAAATGTTTACTGACTGAATGAGATTTAAGACTAGAAAGGAAGCATATCAGTCACCTAGTAAAAGTGAGAAAGGGATAATTTGTAAACTCTACTGTATTTGCATACACTAATACTTGATATCAATAGATTTCAAGGAAGGTCACTGGGTAGATGCTCATGAAGCACTTATGGAATAATATGTATGAGCTATACTAGATGGGATGGAATAAGTAGGTTTTCATCTGTTTGGAAGGAATGTTTACATCAGTGAGATGATAGAGACACTGAAGTATAGAAATATGATGGGACAACATGATGCAATAAGAAGAATAACAGTTTGAGATGCAAGAAACCAGAAAGTATAACTAATTAGCCTTAGAACACAGTATAAGTGTTTGTTTTTTATTTAATTATCAATCCTGGAATGAGATATTTTATCTTTCTAAGTCTCATTTTTTAAAACCTAGAAAATGAGGGAATGAGACCACCTTTCCAGTTTAAAAACATATGATAATTCCCTCTGGAGCTTTTGACGTGGAAAAACAGCATTCTGCAAAACTCCTTGACTTGATTGCTTTATATTTTCTGTCCATGTTCCTCTGAATTTCACTTTTCACATATTCTTTCCCTAAAATATAACATCTAGAGACTAGAAGATTCTCAAGGCCAACTGTCAGTTTCCTGTTCTTTCTTTCATTTCCAAGATGATGAGTTTTACTTTTATTATTCTTCTGTCTTTAATATATAGAAGGGAGGAAAAGGAATAAGCATTTTTATGGCACCCAATATCAAGAGGTGCTGTGCTAAGTACTTTACAAACAGTATCTCTTTTGTTCCTCAAAACAACCATGTGAGATGGATATAGATATTATTATCTCCATTTTATAGTTTAAGAAACTGAGGGAAATAGAGATCAAATGACTTATTCAGTGTTACATCAGCCAATAAGTTTCTGACACTGGATTTGAACCCAGGTCTTCCTGATTCTAGTATCATCACCATTCACTATATTGCCTAGCTGCCAAGAAATGATACATATGAACTCATCTACCAATGAAATGCCTCCATCTAGTCACACAAAGACCTCTGTTTACATAAAACTGTGACAATGATATAGTTAAAACAAGTTGAATCTAATAAAAATAAATCTACTTATCTTCACATCCCCTTCCCTGAAACTACTCAGCAAGGGTGAAGAGAAGAAAGAATGAGTTCACTCAATTATAACTATTTCCTAATGATATCTTTATGTTTACTGGCCACATTAACCAAAATATTAAATACAGGATATTACAATAAAAGGTTAAATATTTACCTCCCTTTTGATTTGTTAAAATACCACTTCTTAGGAAATACACAATTTAAATTTTTAAGTTTTGATAGCCACAGTATTTATTTTCTAAAGTGAACAGATTTTTTAAAAAATGAAACTACTGAATGATTAGAACCGCTTCGAAGTGGTGAATATTATGACTATAAAAAGAGCTGATTACCCGGTTTTTTTTATCTTTGCTTAACCTTTGGGAATTTTACACTGACATTTAAAAAGCAAAAGAAAGTTTAAAATGAAAGCATCCCATTGAAACTAATTTGAAAGAGCACACTAAATGCCCTTATCATCCATTTTAATGTGCATTAGAATAGTCACACAATCACAACTTGTGGATACTAAAATATTAAGCTTATTTGTAAGAAGTTGATAATGTAATGCATGCATTTATATGCCATAATCATTTTATACTGGCTTTAAATTGCTGCAATTACACAACTAATGGTCTTTAAGATGGTGGTAGAGTGAAAAGTTCTGGTCAAATCTTTTTCTCTTTACTTCCATTTCAATAACAGTAAAAAATGTACCAAATGTAGTAAAAGACAAGTATTTTAAAAGGTAGGTAAAAGGTCTTCATAAGATATCAGCTTAAAAACAACAAAAACAAAACTATTATCATAATGTTCTGCTTCTCCCTCTAGTGTCATGTTGGTGAACCTATGGAATGCATGCTAGAGCATGCCAGAGGGGGTTTCTCCCTTCCTCCTCTCCATGAGGGTCTAAGAATATTTCTCACATGACCTGTCTCTCTGCCCAGCAGCCCAATGGGAGCACTTACTCCCTCCCTTGTCTGGGGTATGGAGAGGGGAATCACATTCTGTGTAAAGGTTGCAATTTGGGCATTCCATTTCTAACATCTCTAAAAGATTCGCCATCACTGCTCTGGTGCTCACTCTAACTCTGGTCCTGAACTGGATAGACCTTGTGCCTGGTGGTTACAGTGCTACTGATGGAAGAGTTTGAAACTAACTGCAAGAGGGACCAATTATCATCAAAGGGTCCTCACTATGAATTGCCCCAGAATTCATCATAATTTGGGGGGAAAAGAAGTTTCTCACCATGAAAAATCACAACAATACAAAAAAGAAATATTAAAGCTTAGTCAGAACCCAGAAAACTAGAAGTTCCTTTGAGAAATGTACCATAAAAATAACTGACTGAGGAATAAGGACATAGAGAAAAGAATCTAAGAATTTCAAGAACATAATGCAGTAAAACCACAACACCAAACATCTCAGTACTATTTTTCAAGAAACATAAAAGTAAAAATATCTATAATTACTGGAATCTAAGATTGGCATGTATATTCTAAAATCTATAGGTGAAAACCAAAGAGAAAAGCAAAATATAGTATACCAAGTAATGAAACTTTCAAACTCCAGTAAAGTAGGAATAACACTTTTTTTCAGAAAAGATAATACTTTGTATTAACACAGTTGAAAGAAATAGTCAAGGGATCTGAACTATATTTAATGGTATAGCAAACAATTAAAAATATCAATATTAACTATATATATATGTATACTAAATATATGCACATCTGCACACACTGCACACACCACACACACACACACACAAAGACTAAATGGTGAATCAAGTATTAAAGTTAAAACTAATTAAATTGTAGAAAGGCCAGGATAGTGAGTCAATATTTATTGAGGATGTTAATGTGCCTCTTTCAAACTTAGTATACTTTATAGTATTTCTATACTATAAAGGCTAACTGGGAAAGATAATAATCTGAATAAAATATTCAAAATAGATATGAAATATTTTTGGTGATTAACAATTGAGAAATTAATATCATGTTTGTTTTTCAGCATGTTACTATGCATTTATAAAAACTGGCCATGTACTAGAATATGAAGAATTCATAAATAAAAAGGCCATAAATTTAAACATATTTTTCACAAATAATAAAAGAAAATATGACCACAATGGAAATGTTAACAAATGACTCAGGTATATAATGGGACAGTCAAAAGACAATTTGATGAGATAAGCAATTTTAGTGAAGAAAATGAAAATAATAAGATTACATGCTAAAATTTGGGGAGTGGTAATAAAGAGGTACTTAGGGGAAAATCTGTATCTCCAAAGTCATATTAATGAAAGTTGACAGAAATGGTCAATGAACTAAGTATTTATTTAAAAATAATATAAGCTACAAAAATTGGTAATTTATAGCTTACAATCAAGAAAAAAGTAGAAATAAAAACTAAAAAGTAAAATATCTATTGAGGTAATAGCACTAAATTGCTCTAAAAGGCCAATATAAAAGCAAACCATTAGCTAATTTGATTAATGATTATGGATAAAAATCAAATTATCAATTTAATAAAAAAGAAGGAAGAATTTACATAAATGAAAAGGAACTTTAAAAATTATCAGAATGATTATACTCAATTATGCCTAAACGTATAAAAGAAATATATCAATCTTCAAAATGACACAAAATGCACAGACTAACCACAAAGGAAATTGGATACATTAAGCACAATGCCAGAAAGATAAGTTAAGCAAGCAATAAATGAACTTCTGTAGAGGCAAAAACAAACAAACAAACAAATAAAAACTGTCAACTACTCTGGTACTATATGGATTTATAGTGAAATACTACCAACATTTTAATAGCAATGAATTCCTTTTCTACATAGATAGTTCATAAAATTGAGAAATTAGGTCCTTTATTGAATTTTTAATGAATTAAATAGTATCATGCTGTCTGAACTAGGAAAAGCTAAAACAGAGAAAGAAAATAAACAATACAAGCAACATTAGTCATAAATATTTATTAAAATATTATTAAAGAGACCACACCAATATAACAAAAAGTCAAAATTAACCAGCGGATAGAATTATAAGCCCAGTGGAAATATTTCCTATCAAATACTAAATTAATATTTAAGTAAAATATTAGTTTGAAGGGAATCAATTGTCTTTGTTCCAAGGAACATATAATCAAAAACTCCTAAATTTTAGTAGAAAAATAAATGGTTACAGAGGTCTAGGGTTTTCTTTTTTGGGGATGTGTGGGGGTTTGAGGGTTCTTAACAGTTTTCTTTTGACAAAGGATGATTCCGTAAAGAAGAAGGATATCAACAAAAGTGGCATAGTACCTGTCACATAGTAGGTGCTTACAATGCTAGTTGACTGCCTGTCATGTAGTATACATTTAATAAATACTTAATGACGTGAAAAAACAACCAGCATCAATAAAATAAAATAAAATGCAGGATATTAATAAAATAATGATAATAAAATAATAAAGTACTGTGGAGACTATATTAACATTATATGTGATTATATATATATATATAACATACATATAAAAAGCATATATATTGTGATATATATAAAACATATATATTTTGCGATATATATGTGTATATATCACAATACTAATGTTCCCAATGTTCACCAAAGTTACAATTGCCTTCTTGGTTCTGATATAGTATGTAGAAAAAAACCTTGAGAACAATATTGAAATTCTAAAATCTACCAAACCTATTTGAAAAGGATAGTATCTATTAAAGATAGTGTCTTCAGCACTGTCATATGATCACAAGTACTTGTTTTTATTTTTTTACCAATAATTTAAAAAAAAGATATAAAAGGATATCATGAGATTTCTATCTGAGATTAAGTAGAATCTGGTAAAATGGGCAGAATATTTCAAGAAATTCTTCTTTTATAAAAATTTTACAAAACATTGCTTTAGATGAATAAATACTTGCAAAGAGATCACATTTTTGGATGCCATCTGCAATTACTCTCATTATAATCAATAGTGGTCTGCAGGAATCTTTTAGTTTTAGTTTTTTAAATTATGTTATAGAACCATTGGATAGCAGATTTTTGAGAGAACTGTGCATTTATTTAATCCAACCCCTTATCTTAATGTACCTTTTTTATAGTATGTTTGTAAGAGGTCTTCCATCCACTCTCTGAAGACCTCCAGGATTTTTTGATGCAGTTATAGTTTTGGACAGCTCTTAATTGTTAGGAGGGCTTGCCCCACTAAAAACAGATTTTTAAAAATCTAATATTCTATAGTTCTACCCATTTTTCCTATACCACTACCTGAGAATGCATAGGACAAGTATAATCCTTTTTCCAAAAGATAGTCCTCTTTTGAGGACAATCCAAAAGATAAGACAAGCTCTCCTGTTACACCTAAATGTTCCCTACACTAAAAATATCATGTTCTTTCATCCTATCCTCAAATAGCAAAGTCTCCAGTATATGCACATCAGGCAACCTTTTCTAGCTGTTAGTAAAAGTGATTATAAGATGGTGCAATTCATCTTAACATAGGAATCAGAGTAAGGATACATCTAAACTAAAAGCAAAAGACTCAATGGAATAATAGAAAATAAAAATAAAAAAATAAATAATTGTATACTATTGTGCCATAAGAAATGATGAACAAGAGGATCATAAAAAAATCTGGAGAGACATATGAAGTAATGCAAAGTAAAATGAACAAAACCAGGAGAATGTTGTACAAAGTAACAGCAATAATGTATGATGATTAACTGTGAATGAATTAACTATTATCAGTAATTTAAGGATCCAAGACAACTTCAAGGGATCACAAAATAATAATCTAGAGCCATGAAGGAGATATGTTACATTTGAGGTGAAATACAGGGAGAATGCATGGGTGCAGGTGAGATTTCCATGCTGTTCAGAGTCTGGCAACTGCTTTGGATGTGGGGTATTTGGATGTGGTGTTATTGAGAGTATTGTCACCAAGGTAGAAGATGCATGTCTCAAAATTGTGCCATTATCACTTTCTAGATATCAGTGTCAGGTGACAAAGTTCAAGTTACTCCATCTTAGAGCTACCTCTATATCAAACATAGATCAATAGAAAAGTTAGAGTCATGGCTAGCACTGGCAAATGACCAGATTCTTGCAAACTATGGTCCTGGTGCCTCTCTCTAGCCTATTAATTAATTAAATCTCTAATCAATTAATTTGCTAATTAATTGATTGAAACTATTAATGATGGTTTCAATTTAATGTGACAAACACTACTGAACTAGTAAAATTAATTTTAATGGACTTGTGATTTAAATGATATAGAGCAGTGATGGCAAACCTATGCCATGGGTGCCAAAGATGGCATGTAGAGAACTCTCTGTGGTCACATGCTGTCCCACCCCATAGCCCAGAGTTCATTACTAGAAAGGCAGAGGGACTCAGGTGGAGCTGCTCCCTTCTCCTTCTCCATCATGCCTGACAACTTTTTTTCACATCCCCCACCCCTCTGCCCAGCAGCCAAATAGAAGGTTTTCTCCCTCCCCTGTGTGGGGTAAAGGCGGGGATGAGGGAGCATGCCTGGCACACAGTAGGGTGGCAGGGTATGGAACATGGTCTCTAAAAGTTTCACCATCACTGGAATAGAGTATTCTTAGTATTCTCCATAAGGAAACTTCATCTGTCAATCCACTCTTGCAATGACTATTCAGATCTTCAAGACTTTCTCATTTTTTCTTTTTTTTTTCCTTTTAAAAAAAATTTTATTTTTTAGAAAAATTTTCCATGGTTACATGATTCATGTTTTTACTTTCACCTTCACCTCCCCTAACCCTCTCCCCCAAAGCCTCCACGCATTTTCACTAGTATTAACATGTGTCATCAATCAAGACTTATTTCCATATTATTGATAGGTGCATTGGTGTGGTCCTTTCCAATCTACATGCCCAATCATGTCCGCATCAACCCATATGTTCAAGCAATTGTATTTCTTCTGTGTTTATACTCCTGTAGTTCTTCCTCTGAATCTGGGTAGCGTGCTTCCACAGTTATGCACCCCTCCGCACTGGGTCCCCATCCAAGATCTGCGCCTGAGCTCAAGGTTCACACCTGCACTCAAAGTCTGTGTTGAAAGTTCACGTGTTCTTTAGCCTCTTGGGGTCTTAAGTCTTGTTTCTCTCAGAAGCAGTCCCTGGTGATCCCAGGCAGCTGCCAAGAACTTAATGAATACCCCAAACTTGCTCTAACTCTTGTGTGCTGGCTTTGGCATTGTTGGTGGTGTGGGGGGAAAGGGGGTGCTCAACTCACATTTTAGTGAGAGCTATTTCATCCCCTTATAGCATGGAAATGCCCAGATCCCACGTACCTTCAATGCTGCACCCTGTTGTAGGGTACCCTTCCTTTGTCTGGATTAGGTTTTTGTGTCCTCTTAAGGTGTCCTATATATGTGGGTTAGGAGAGGTTAAGCATCCTGCTTCTACTCTGCTGTCATTTTAACCCAGAAGTCCCCTCAAGAGTTTCTTGATGGCACTAACAAATTAAGTAATTTTCAAAGGACTTCACATTCAGGATGGGTCAGAGGTAAGATCTGAACCCAAGCCTTCTAATTCTAAAGGACTCATGATCTTATCCACCTCCAGAGGGGGGAAAAAACTGATGGTTTCTGGATGAAGATTGAAGAATAACATTTTTCACTTTCTTTTTTTATTTTTCTTTGGTCTGTGTTTTCTTTTACAACATGACTAATATGGAAATATGTTTCATGATCACATATATGTAACCTACATCAAATTGCTTCCCATCTGAGGAAGAGAGTAGAAGAAGGAAGAAGGGAGAGGATTTGAAACTCAAAACTATGTAAAAAAGAATGTTAAAATTGTTTTATATGGAATTAGTGAAAAGATTTGTTTCTAGTATATTGAATTATTTCTCTTATCAGTTTTGAATTGAGGATTATATTTATTCTCTCAGACTGTTTTACTCATTCCTGTTACTAACAAATTCTAGGAATGTCCCACTCTAGAATATCTTCCACTGTAGGGTGATAGAAAAGTGAGATGATGGTCTCTATCATGTCTGGTAATTAGAAACCAGCATGGGCCAGGTGTATCTATGAATAACAGGACAGAAACTTTTCTCACATTGGAAAGTATAGAACAGGGGGCAGCTGAGTAGCTCAGTGGATTGAGAGCCAGGCCTAAAGACGGGAGGTTCTAGGTTCAAATCTGGCCTCAGACACTTCCCAGTTGTGTGACCCTGGGCAAGTCACTTGACCCCCATTGCCCACCATTACCACTCTTCCACCAAGGAGCTAACACACAAAAGTTAAGGGTTTAAAAAAAGAAAAAGAAAAAAAAAGAAAAGTATAGAACAAAGATACTCCTAACCAGAAAGAATTTGATTTTTCCTTCTAGATTACGGGTTCAAAGAACCAGGCAAATGACTTTCTTCCATTAATCAACGAATTGGGGAGGGCCTGAGAGAATGATGGACAACTTCTTCATTGACTATTCACCAAATAATGATGTCTTGGGATGTCTAGGCGAGAGCCAAATAATGAGCTTCCAAAATTGTATTTAAAGATCCAAGAGACTTTCTTTTGGGGTCTTTGATCACTGATTATTTCTAGTCTAATAAACAAGTTGATTTTCTTACCTAGAACCTAGTCTCTTGGAATTTTTAATTGACACTTTAGGAAAAGTAAAATATTATTATTATTTTAAAAAGGAACCCAAATCCTCTTGACCTTTGGGCCAGCTCTCTATTTCACTATGCTATTTCTCTGAACCAATATGATCACAAATTTAAATTTGGCTCTTAGTTTTAGACTTGTGTCTTTCAAGAAAAAGAGGTCATGTGTACATGATTAGAAAGCAGAATTTGGCCCATATGCTGCATGTACTAAAAAAGCCAGCACAAAAGTTTGGAACCAGCCTGATGCTTAGAGTGATTAAGAGGAGATACATTAAGAAATAAACTACTTTTGGACTAGCAAACCCAGGAAGGAAAGGAAGGGAGGGTAAGCAGAAGGAGGAAGGTGTAAAACTGCTCTAATTGAAAAATAATTTCAAGGTTTTTTTTCTTTATAATGACTCCAAGTCTCTTAGAACACTTTAAAAAGAACCCCTAGTACATAGTGGGTATTGAATAAATTTACATTAAATTAAAAATTGAAAAAGTAGAGATTTGGCATCTGAAGAAGCTGGGTGGGGGGGCTGGGGAGGATATTACATTATTGGTTTGGAATCTTACTTACATTTTAGTTTCCCAGAGAGTAACAGTAACATTGCCCTACATATGTGGTATATCTCAGATCATCATATCATCCACATGAATTTTTCTTTATTTAGGTCACTATATTTTAAAGTATATTTTTGCTTTTCTTTACATTTCTTGAGAAAGCCTGTAGGTGGGTGAATACTTGGTGTTTTCTCCCCTTTCCTTTAATTGCCTCATACCCAAATGATCTCATCTACTCCTCCTTTAACTTGTTTTCAAATTCTTCTGAAGAACAGAGTTGCAACTCCCTCATTCCCGAATTCATCCTCCCCCTCCTCCTCATGAAATCAAAGCAAAAAAAGCCCCCACATGTTTTCTTGAAAACAAAAGAAGACTCCAGTTTTGTACTGAGGGTGACTGTATTTATGTTTTAAACAGGCAGAGTACTTAGACATTATGACCCAGAATGACATCTGGCACTATCTGATAGTGTCAAATGCACAGGAAAACAAAAGAAAAAGGGCCACTTATTGGCCCTTTTAAGGAACCATCATTTTAACAAAAACAAATTCAGTATTAATAAACACGGTTCTCCCTCCACAGAAAAACAAAAACAAAATGAAGCAAAAGCCACATTTTCATCACATTCATCGCATGTACTACTGTTATAACTATTTCACTATTATATGTCAACAACCTTGAGTCTGGAAAGTCATCTGAATGTAAAAAGTACAAAATTTCAAATGTGTTTTCCAGTATTGTCAGCTGAAGGTTTTTAACCTGTGGTCCATGAACTTCTTTTAGAAGTATTTAGATTTATTAATTTTAACATAATTGGTTTCCTTAATAACCTTTTGTACTAGAAGAATTTAAAAACCTTATTATGAAAAAGGTGCCACAATACTAAGGGAGGCTAAGAATGTCTGTTGCTCCAGTGTTCAAATGTTTCTACATTCTCCTTGATGTGGGCATTCCTTCTATTAATGAATATTACAGTCCTTTCATGTTGGGGCATCTTGTGTGCTTTTTGTCCATGTTCTCCTATCAAATTTTCATCCAGTCTATTTAGCACATCCTGAGGGCCTTCCTTGTTATCTTATGAAAATAAAATGATACTGATGGATTTCACACATTCCCCTTAGTTATCCTTAATCATGCACAATGACTATTTTCTTCAGAGCTATAAATTGATTTGATGGAATCCTTTACACTGCTCCTCCTTTGTAATTTCTTGTTTATAATTGGTAATGGATTACTCAAACCCAAGAGGACCCTCCCTCTTTATTGCCCTTTAAGTGATATTCAACTTCAGTTTCTGGGCAACTGTAGCTATGATGATAGCCTGACAATATAAAAAGTTAGAAATGATGAAAATATTTTGAAAACAAGAAAAGTGATCGATAAAATCAGCATTAAATAAAAAAGAATTATAGAGAATAAACAGTTGGTCACGACAGACTAACTTTACTGCTCTTATGAGAAAAAAGGAAAGAAGAAATGAGACAGAAACTGAACAAAGAAAACAAAGTTAAAAAGAAAGAGAAATGAGATAGAAGAGGCAATCTATGAATCATTTAAAGAAATTAGAGATGCTTAACCCAACAAATAACCTTAGTATTCTAAGGATCCTGAGATGTAAGAGAGATTAGACTTCCTCTCTCTGGTCACAAAGGCAAGCAGTAGGTGGCAACAAGAGCAGGCAGATCTAGGTTTAATAGACAAAAAAACTGCTGAAACTGTTGAACTGTGCTGAATTAATGAGTTCTGTATCACAAGAAGTCTTCAAATAAAAGCTAGATGACCATTTATTAGGGGTCTTTCCTCCTAGATTCTTATCCATGTATAGATTAAGTGAATGTGATGAATTATGAAATCATGTGATCAATTATGTGATCAATTATGAAATCTGCCTAGGATATTTACTGATTGCAATCCTGAGAAAGTCACTTAACTTATTTTGGCATGAGTTTTTCTATCTATAAAATGAAGATAATAATATATGACCCACAGTTATTATCAAATATAAATATTACTTGGCAAAACAAAAAGTGCTATGTAAAGATTAGTTGTCATCATCATCAACTTCATCATCTTCCTTTATGTCACTTCCTACCCTGATATTTTCTATGTTGCTGAAACAACAATCTAGGAATTTGGGAGTCACTTTAACTGTAATCTTTAAACTCCTAATTTTCAAAATATTGTAGAAGCCTAGAAACATAAATTCAATGAGGCTTTAGTGGAAGTCATCTAGTCTAAATGTTTCATTTTATATATGAGAAAACTGAGGGCAGCTGGGTAGCTCAGTGGAGTGAGAGTCAGGCCTAGAGACAGGAGGTCCTAGGTTCAAACCCGGCCTCAGCCACTTCCCAGCTGTGTGACCCTGGGCCAGTCACTTGACCCCCATTGCCCACCCTTACCAATCTTCCACCTATGAGACAATACACCAAAGTACAAGAGTTTAAAAAAAATTTAACAATTATATATGAGAAAACTGAGGCCCAATTATGATAGATGACATTTTCTAGGTTAGGTAATAAGTGATGGAACTTAGAGTGATTATTATCCTTTAAAACAGGACTTTTTTCAGATAATATGATGAAAAATTTTAGCAATTAGGGAAATAAATTATAGATGTAGTCCTTTAGTTTAAGGCACTATGTCCTGATTATTAGACTATTTACCTCCCAATGAAAGTAAATAGAGGCAATTAGGATATATGATAGTTAAGCTTTTATGCTGGAGTAAGTAGTCTGGACTTTGAAGAACAGCCTGGGTTGAGTAGGTCTTGAAAAGTTCCCAGATTAGGAGGGGATCTCTGAGCAGCTGTTTTGGGGCAACATAAGGGTTAAGTAAGCAGAGAAAAATTATTATCAAAAAGGAAGTAAGAAAGCACTGAATAGAAAATTTGCTTACATGATCATTTGGCTACATAACAATAAGAAGAATTACTAGTCACTTACAAGTGACTTACATAGTAACTATCTTAGGCACAATTCACACTCATATCTTCCTGACTCTAAGTTTAACATGACATCCATTTAATTTAATAATTAAATAGGAATCTTGATAGTACAAAGGATAGGATACTGGCCCTGGAGTCTGGAAGACTCACCTTCCTGGGTTCAAATATGGCCTCAGACCCTTACTAGCTTTGTGATTCAAGACAAGTCACTTAATCCCATTTGCCTCAGTTTCCTCAGCTGTAAAATGAGCTGGAAAAGGAAAGGGCAAACACTCCAATATCTTTGCCAAGAAAACCCCAAATGGCATCACAACTTGTTGGACAGAACTGAAAAATGACTAAACAATAATAAATAGGAATCTTGCAGAAAAGATCCCCCCAAAATGATCATAGAGAATCCACCACTGCTGCATAGCTCAACAGCTTATGTAATTTATCACATATGGTCCTACCAGTATTCCTTAGTTTATTGGATACCTTTCAAAAATACTCCTGAATTTGGGGTTGCTCAATGGTTAGAGACCCAGACCAAGAGAGATGGGAGATCCTGGATTCAAATCTGTCCTCAGACACTTCCTAGCTGTGTCTGGTCAAGTCACTTAACCCCTACTGTATAGTCTTTACTGCTGATCTGTCTTAGAAAAGATACTTAAAATCAATCCTAAGATAAAAGGTAAGGGTTTAAAAAATACTCCAGAGTTCAAGCCTGTCTCTTGCTAATAGATATAAAATGAGGAAAACTGTAGTCTCTACCTCACAAGATTGCTATTAAAGTAAAATAAGCTAATACTTGCAAAATATTTTATAAACTTATTAAAAACCCTTACAATTTTAACACAGAAAGGTATGGGCTAGTTAAATGGGGATAAGTAACATGTCCACATTCAAACAGCTAGGAAGTATCTCAGGTCAAATTTGAACCCAGGACCTTCTACCTCCAAGCCTAGCTGAGCCACCTAACTGGCCCTTTTAAAAACTTTAAATGTTAGCTAATATAATTTTATTACAATTATTATTATTGGCAGTAGCAACTGTGTTACCATTGGAAAGTCATTTAATCTCATTCTCTCACTTTACTCATCTATAAATCAGGGTAATTAATACCATGTCTGGCTACTTAATAGGAATATTGAAAGATCATCAGATCATGTATGAGAAAGTACTTTGGAAATTGCCAGACATCATACCAAATCAGGTATTTGAAAATCATGATCTCCCAGGGAACCAATAGATGAACAACAATATCCTATCTAAGGTAAAATGTCCTTCAGTTCATTAAATTGGCTGACTCATCATTTAGCTTAATTTTTTACTCATTTTTAAAAACACTGAAGTTAGCAATATTTTATTCTGGAAAATGTCACTTGCACTAAGCTGAAGTATAATTATTTCTTAAATATTAATAAAGCATAGGATGGAATCAGAACTCTGAACTTGCAACTTATTGAAATAATGGCTATAAAGGTGAATATTAATAATATACTTAAGTGACATGTCTTATGGACTTTTTTTGCAAACATGAAAATACAACAATGCTTCATCCCAAATGTCTACCCAGAAAATAACAGAACCTGTTAACTGTAGCATAACCAGCCCATGTTCACTCCAATGAATGAACAGCATTTATCAGGGGCTTGTGTCATGTGCTACATTCTTTGCTAAGCTCTAAGAAGAGCAGCAATTACTTCCTCTCATTATGTTCTATTTCATTGATGCAGGAAGATGGCCAAGCTGAAGCTTCCTGTATGTATCAATGCACCAGATATACAATTCATAGTTCTGAGAGAGTATCCTGGAGCAATGAGAGGTTAAAGAACTTTTTCATTGTTGTTCAGTTATTTCAGTCTTGCTGAATTCTTTGCCACCCCATCTGGGGTTTTCTTGGTAAAGATCCTAAAGTGGTTTGCCATTTCCTTCTCTGGCTTAATTTACAGATGAGAAAACTGAGGCAAACAGGAAAACTAAGTCACAGCTAGTGACTAAGGCCAAATTTGAATCTAGGTTTTCCTGATTTTAGGCACTGTGTTCTATTCACTGCACCATTGCCTCTCTGGAGCTTACATTTTAATAGTGCAGAGAAAGATACTGTGTAAGTGTATGTTTATGTATGTATATGTATATAAATATGTGTGAGCATATATGTATGTATATATATATATTCTTCTGGAATATATTATAGAATATACTATATATAAATATATCTTATAGAATATATTTTATATTATATAATATATTACATTATTATATATTATACTATATTACAGAATATATACTAGATATATTGTGATAATGAGATTAAATCTACCTTGCCCATTCTCAAATCTAAACACCAAAAGTGTAACAACTCCACTTAACTCACAAGTTGAGAGGTCTATGACCCACGTATGCTAGAGTGAGTAATGAATCAGAATTTACTGACTGCCTCTTGGGCAGTCCTAAGAAAAGCATCTGTTGTGATTGGACAGGTAAACCAAGAGGAAGGCACAGGAAGTGAAGCAAAAGAAGTCCCTTTAAAAGAGAGTTCCAGTGAGTTCAGCTATTCTCTCTTCTTTGTGTCTTGGACCTGAAGGAACTCTTCTTGTTCATGACTTGGACCTGGAGGAACTCTGGAACTGGGACCCTAAGACCTTGGTGAGACTGTTCTTAAATCTTTCCCTTAGAATTATAGGTGGTGAGTGTAAAGACTAAATCTTCTTGGACTTCTCTAAAGGAACAGCTCTTTAAAAAGAAATTCTGAGACTGAAGCTTTTGCTTCATTCATCCCCAGGTTTTAGGCCTGGGGCCTCGGGCTGAAGACTAGTTAGATCTGCTTAGGCTAAACCAGAGACCAGAGTGAATTATTCAGTGTGACAGATTAGTTATCTTACCTTATCCCCTCTCTAATTTTCTTACTTTCTGACTCTGTTTTTGTTTGTAAATAAGCTTCCATAAAAGTAATTTTGTCTTGAAGTTATTCTTTAACTGGGGATTGATAATTATTTAATTCCCTGGCAACCAAACCTTTTAATATTCACCCAACTAAAACCTCTTTTAGCCCCTTACAATATATAAAAGAATTGTAGTCAGATGAAAGGAAATTAGTTTCAGAAGTTACAAAGATAGTAAGTGCAACTAAAGGGGCAGTTCGCTAGCAAAATCTTTTCAGAGTCATTAATAGTATTGATTTAATTACAATTTTTATTGGAAAGAGTTGGAAGAGGGATGGGAGGTCCTTTGTAATATTGGGAAATGATTGAGTGAAGAAGTCTTACTGGTCCAGGGAATGCTGAATTGAGTGACTTGGACCCTTGCTCAAGATATCAAAAGGAAGACTGATCCACAGAGGAATCCACCAAATGAAACTGACATCCCTTTAAACTGGAGTTCATTCTCTTGCACCAGAAAACAGTCTTATTTGTGATAGTTGTTGTTGTCCTTCTATTGTTTCATTCTGGAGTTAGGAAAAGCTTCTGGTAGAAGGTGGAGTTTGATTTTGGACCTGCAGAAATCTATGGAGGTCAGGAGTTGGAATGGAGGAAGGATAGTATTCATGGCAGGAAGCACAGCCAGAGAAAATGGCGAGAGATGGAGTGTCCTATTAAAGAAAGAACCTGGAGGCCATAATCACTTCATCAAAGAGTATGTACTGGGGAGAAATGTGTGAGAAGACTAGGAATGTAGAATGGGGCTAGATCAAGAAAGCCTCTGAATGCTAAACAGAGCATTAGATGCCAAATTTCTGAGGACATCAGAATTGTTACTTATACTTCCGCTGAAATGCCTTATTATGTTTTCCCATGTCAAGCTGACAGTTCTCCTTTCAAACTAAGTCAAATCTCATCTTTTCTTCAATAAGTAAAACTTAGTACTCAGCATGGCACATAGGATAAAGCACTGGCTGTACAATCAGAGGAACCAAGTTAAACTCCCACTTCTGCTGCCTACTATCTATGCAACTGATGTTACTTTATTTGTCAAGTCCATAGTGTTCTCATTAAAAAAGTGAGACTTCAGAAAATTAAGTGACTCAATAAGGTGACACAGAGAGTAAGCATCAGACATGGGATTTGAAATAAGGTGCTTGGTTTTCACTGTACCATGCTGACTACCTAGGCATTACTCATTTAAATGAGGTGTATTTTGAGTAAAGTTTGGAAGGAGGAGAACTAGGCTGCAGAACAAAAAGGTAGTAATGCATTTTTTAAAATTTAGAATATTTTTTCATTGTTACATGATTCATGATCCCCCCTTTTCCTCCTCTCTCCTGAAACTGACAAGCAGTTCCACTGGGTTATACATATATCATTGTTCAAAACCTATTTCCATGTTATTCATATTTGCAGTTGAGTGATCTTTTAATATCAAAACCCTAATCATATCCCCATCGAACTACATGATTGATCATATGTTTTTCTTCTGCATTTCTGTTCCCACAGTTCTTTCTCTGGATGTGGATAGCATTCTTTCTCATAAGTTCCTCTGGATTATCCTGCATCATTGCATTGCTGCTAGTAGAAAAGTCTAATACATTCAATTGTGCCATAATGTTTTGCTTTATGTGTACAAGGTTCTCTTAGTTCTGCTCCTTTCACTCTGCATCAATTCCTGGAGGTATTTCCAGTTCACATGGAATTCCTCCAGTTCATTATTCCTTTCAGCACAATAATATTCTATCACCATTAGATACCATAATTTGTTCAGTCATTCCCCAATCGATGGACACCTTCTTTTTCAATTTTTTGTCACCACAAAGAGCATAGCTATGAATATTTTTGTGCAAGTATTTTTCCTTATTATCTCTTTGGGGTACAAACCCAACAGTCCTATGGCTGGGACAAAAGGTAGGCATTCTTTTAAAGCCGTTTGGGCATAGTTCCAAATTGCCCTCTGGAACGGTTGGACCCATTCACAGCTCCACCAGTAGTGTACCAACTTTGGCACATCCCCTCCAACATTTATCACTTTCCTTTGCTGCCATATTGGCCAGTCTGATAGGTGTGAGGTGGTACCTCAGAGTCATTTTAATTTGCATTTTTCTAATTAGGAGAGATTCAGAACACTTTTTCATGTGCTTATTGATAGTTTTGATTTCATCATATGAAAAATGCCTATTCATGTCCTTTGACCATTTGTTGATTCGGGAATGGCTTAATTTTTTTATAAATTTGAGTTAGTTCCTTATAAATTTGGGAAATTAAACCTTTGTCAAAGAGTTTTGTTATAAAATATTCTCCCAGTTTGTTGCTTTCCTTCTAATTTTGCTTGCATTGGTTTGCTTGTGACATCTTTTGGGGTTTCCTTTGCAGGGATATTGGAAGTCACAAAGAATTGCACATGACTGAAATAACAGAATAACAAAACCTTATTTTCTCTTCAGATTACACATTAGATGACAAGATTCTGTCCTTGCTAACTACAAACTGTATGTTGCATGTATTGAGTATCAGTTTTATGGTGATACTTCATACATGCTAGCTGATGGACTTAAAGTGGTATTGTTGTAGAATATACTAATCAGGGAAGTAAAAATAAATTGAAACTAATCTCTGATTTAAAAAAAGGAGTGTTATCAAACAGATGTCACTAATTTATCAAACTCTAGACCATTATACTATTACAATGCATTATAAGTGCTAAGACCATTAAATAATATATGCTGAATATTATCTATTACATGGTATTAGATAAATGTTATATTTTATAACATTATATATTGTAAAATATGTTTTATGCACATAAAGACTTTAAGATGTTAGGGGATGCATACATTGAGGAACAAGTCTTGTTCCTATATCTTTGATGGTATTATTTCTATCTAGAGGCAAGTGCTTGGACTTAATCTATGTTGTACATGAGATGTGAACTAGGACCAATAAGTTTTTCAGTTGTTTCAGTTATGTCTGTCTCTTCATGATCCCATTTGAGGTTTTCTTTGGCAAAGATACTAGAGTATTTTGCCATTTCCTTCTTCAGATCATTCTACAGAAGAGGAAACTGAGGCAAAGGTGGTTAAGTAACTTGCTCAAGGTCACACAGCTAGTTAGGCCTGATTTTAACTCAAGGCTTCTTGACTTCAAACCTGGCACTTCATTCACTATGCCACCAATAAAAAAAAAAGGAATAGAAAGGAAAAGTTTGGCTTAATATAAGAAGTATTAGCCAAGTTTATCCAATGGTAGAACTATTTCATGAGATATCAGATCCCCTACTACTGAAAATATTAAAGCATCAGCCAGATGATTAATCTGTCCAAGGTATCACAGTAGGGATACTTACATTGAAAGACCTAGACTAGATACTCCTTCCAACTTTCATTTGCTCATCATCAGACTAGCTCATTAATCTTCATAGAAGTTCTCTATTTATTCCTTGGTTGAAACAAGGAATGAGAAGAATTCCAGAAAGGACGTTTATCAGGAAACTCAAATTTCAATTAACTTTGCTCCCAATTACTGCATCGCTTCGCATCAAATTTGTTAGTAAATAGGAAAGAGAATCTCCAGGATTAATGAAGGTTTCAGTGGGTGGTGGAAGAACCAGGACAAAGATGTTCAACAAATTCTTCGTTGCTACCATATTAGTGTGAATATGAGCCCCAAACAAAAACAAAATAGGACGGAGCAAAAGTTGAATAGACATAATTTTTTGAAAAGTTCTGAGGTCCCCTCCTTTCAGTTTCACAATAATTTTGTGAAGTCAATCCCACAGAGAGGTGTATACAAAGTGAAATCCTGTGCTTGTAAGTTAAACAGAAGTAAAATACTATCATTTTGTATTTTTGTTCTTTTTTAGTTGTGTCCAACTCTTTGTGACTCTAGTTAGGGTTTTCTTGGCAAAGATACTGGAGTGGTTTGCCATTTGCCTCTCCAGCTCATTTTAGAGGTGAGAGAACTCAGGTCCACAGCTAATAAGTACCTAAGGCTGGATTTGAATTCATATCTTCCTGACTCCAGGCCCAGCATTCTATGCACTACTCCATCTATCTGTCCTTATCTCTTGTACATCTTTTTCCAATTGGGGTAAGGAAAGTCAGGCCTTAGGGAGAGATGTAGGAAAACTAATACTTTTTTATGTTTTGAGAATACAGCTCTTGCAAAGGAGGTACTTGGGCATTTTCTGAAAGGGAAAGTATTTTATTTCCACTCTCTTATTCTTCTACAACATGGGTTGGATTATTCTTATATTAAGAGTGAAAAGGATACAAAAAGATCTATTAAAAAATTAAAGCTGGCTTTCAAAAGCAAAGGGAAAAATGATTCCTCCCCAGTTGCCAGGCTAAATCTCCTTTCCAATTCTATTCTTCCTTATATTAATATCACATATAGAAGTTTGGCATGGGCTTAATTGACCTAAGGACTTTTGTCCATAACAACACATTTCTTAGGAAGGAAATCTCTTCTGGCTCTTATGTGGCCCAAGTCACAGAAAAGAGGCTTACTTTTTGGAAGGCGATCTGTGATCCCTGCAATGTTCTGCCAAAGCCATGCTCCATCTCCCAAACAGTCAAATGTAAACACTAACACTGCTTAACTGACAGATTATAGGGATATCACCAACACTGTCATTTTCATTCATGTTCCCTTTTGAATCCTACTATTTTCTCTGAACAGCAATTACTGAGTACAAAAGAAGGCTATGAAATGAAACTGAGAGCTCAGACCACTTTCCAGCTGAGATCTGCTGCCTTCTTGCTGCCTGTAAACAGGTGTAGGGAAGATGCAAGATGAGATCTAAGGTGCCCTCTAACTCTTGTCTTCTATGCTTTACCTTATTCTTTCCCATAGAGAGAACACTGAGAAGGTTATCTGCCATAGTGACACCAAGTAAACAGCCTAGTTATTATAGGTTAGATATTTGCTTCTCTTGCTCCTGTCCCTCCCCACTACCATTATAGGCTAAACCTTTTGAACACAGGAACCATCTCTTCCAAACATTTGAATCCCCTCAGCAACCAGGACTCAGCCTAGCACATAGTAAGTACTTAATACCTCTTGTCTAGATTAGTGCATGCATTCATTCATACATGCATGAATTTATGAATGAATGAATGAATGTTGGTCTAGATAACAAAGTAGCCTGTCATTCTCTCTGGTGTGTTACACACGTTTATGTTCCATTTACATTTTAATTTGTATTTATTTATTTTTTCATTTAAACCCTTACCTTCCATCTTAGAATAGATACTAAGTATTGGTTGCAAAGACAGAAGAGTGGCAAAGACTAAACAATGAGGCTTAAGCAACTTGCCCTGGCTCACACAGGTAGGAAGTATCTGAGGCCAGATTTGAACCTAGGACCTCCAATATCTAGGTCTGACTCTCTATCCACGGATTTACCTAGCTACCCATGCATTTGATTTTAATCCTCTTCCTTGAATTTTTTCTCAAGTTCTGTCCTTTGGCCTGAACAAGGCTTTGTCTTTACACACACACACACACACACACACACACACACACACACACACACACACACATATATTTCTTAATATTATCTATAGCTATTTTGGAGATTGGGGAGATGATAGAACAACATTCCTACCAATAAGGAAACCTATCATAATGAACTTTAGATATTCAAGTAAAGTAGGAAATGTTTCATCTATTTAAAATTTACTTGTAAGATTATCATAAGTAACATGACAAAATCATATTTATCAGAAGAATTATCAAATGGCTCGTTGGTTAAATCTCTGGGTCACTCTTCAAAGATGTGTTTAGACTATAACTTAAGTTAGTTTTGTTCTTCCCTTCCTTCTCCCATAGACGTTGTTCATATAATAGAAACTGATAGATCTCAAACCTGCCAGCAAAATTGCCTTCATAGTTGGCTCCCAAAAGTTCTTGACAATGAATATAGATTGCCACAAAATGAGCAGTTGTGGTTACCTGTATCCATCCTGAAGTCAGGCTCAGAAAACTGTATGTACCATAAAGACCACTTTACTGACAGTACAATTCAAGAAAATGTTTTCATGCATACTGGTGTATTTTACTTAAATAATCCATTTTTCTCAAAAATTCTAGCACCAGCTAGGTGGCATAATATATATGTATGTATATATATATATGTATTTAGATATATATGTATTTAGATATATATGTAGATAGATAGATAGATAGATAGATAGATAGATAGATAGATAGATAGATAGATAGAGTGCCAAGCCTAGTCAGGAAAAACTTAAGTTCAGATCTGACCTCTGACACTTTACTAGTTGTATAACACTGGGGAAGTAACTTAACCTCTATTTGCCTCAGTTTCTTCAACTGTAAAATTGAGATAATACCAGCACCTGGTTGTAAGAATCAAATGAGATCATAATTATAGAGCACTTAGCACAGTGCCTGGTATATAGTAAGTCCTACACAAATGTCAGGTATTACTATTTTCTCTTTCATTGTATTTGCCAAAATGCTCCCTAATGAAGCAGATGGTCATTTGGCATGGGTACATAGAGTGGCAATATGGTATGGGGGAAAGAGATGACTAAGTTCCAAGAAATCTTAGTTTGAATTCCAGTTCTGCCAAGTGGCCTTGAGCAAGTGATTTCATTTATGTCAGTTTCAAGTTTCTCATCTAAAAATGGGAACATACTACTTCCTAAGAAAAAAAATGGGTATTTTGGAACACACTTTTAAATCCAATACACTATTAACATGACAGATTTTATTTCAGTTCAGTTTTTATGAAAGTCAAATTTCATATTGTCATTGATGTTATTTGGCTTAGTGTTCACTCTTCATTGTCATTGCTGAGGTCTTGTATGGATAGATTTTCAGGTTGCTGCTGTTCCTGTATGATTGAGGTTTCTGCCTGATCTATGTCAATATTTTGACTATCTTGCTCCCACTGTTGATCTATGACTTGGCTATCTGTTTGGTGCTGTGTTTCGTCTATGGTTAGGTCTTTCTGTTGAGTTTTGTCTATGTCTGTGGTTAGGTCTTTCTGTGGAGGCTCTTTGTCTATGTCTGGTTCTTTCTGTTGAGGCTCTTCTTTTTTTTAACTCTTAATTTCTGTGTATTGGCTCTTATGTGGAAGAGTGGTAAGGGTGGGCAATGGGAGTCAAGTGACTTGCCCAGGGTCACACAGCTAGGAAATGTCTGAGGCTGGGTTTGAACCTAGACTCTAGACCTGTGAGGCTCTTCTTTGAAGGACTTTATGTGTGTATAATGGTACCATGCTTCTTTGCCCTTAACTTTTGCTGCTGTGGGTGTGACTAAAATTATTTCATGAAGTCCTAACCATTTTTGGTTCTAGTACTGACATTCTGGTAAAGTTCCTGATGTAAATTGTGTCTTGAGGTTTGAAATTGTGCAAGCTGTAGTCTAATGGAATTCTTTGTTGGATCAAGGCTAAGTGGTGTAGGTCATCTAGCCTTTCCTTCAGTAGAGTGATGTACTCATAGATCTTGCATTCTATACCAAGGTGTGACAGATAATTGATGTCTTGTGGAGCTTTTCCATGCTATGGCAGTTGCCTATATAGTAACTCAAATGGAGATAACTGAGTTGAACTATTTGGTTGGCTATGGATATGAAAAAGTGTCATGGGTAGAACATCTGGCAATTTGAGATGTTTTTTCCAAACATCGCTCCCCTATCATAGTTTTAAGAGTTTTGTCGATCCTTTCAATATGTATTATTGGTTTGCCAATGGTATTATTTTTGTGCAAAGGAAGCAACT
This sequence comes from Gracilinanus agilis, assembly GCF_016433145.1. Classification (NCBI taxonomy): domain Eukaryota; kingdom Metazoa; phylum Chordata; class Mammalia; order Didelphimorphia; family Didelphidae; genus Gracilinanus; species Gracilinanus agilis. Next base: position 540,326,818 of record NC_058131.1, read on the forward strand.
GCGGGGCAGCTAGGTAGCTCAGTGGATTGAGAGCCAGACCTAGAGACAGGAGGTCCTAGGTTCAAATCCGGCCTTATACACTTCCCAGCTGTGTGACTCTAGGCAAGTCACTTGACCCCCATTGCCCACCCTTACCACTCTTCCACCAAGGAGCCAATACACAGAAGTTAAGTTTTAAAAGAAAAAAAAAGAAAAATAAAGGAAGTAACTGGTTTACTTGTCTTTGTGGCTTAAAATCAGTGGTATCAGATTCCAATGTCACTATATTAGAAGGATTATGGTAATCCAATATGGCTGCCTCCACTGTCATGGCTGCCCCCATGAACAGGTTGCTGGAACATTCTAATCCTGTCTCTTCCCCCAGCTCATGTGTCTCCCTGCTTACTGTGCCTGGCTTAGAATTTTCAGGGACTTTTTCCGGGTCAAGATGGCAGCAGAGTAAAAAGCAGCTGCTTGACCTCTCCTAACTCACACATATAGGACTCCTCAAGAAGACATAAAAACAAATCCAGACGAACGAAGAGACCCCACAACAGGGTACAGCATTGAAGATACGTGGAATCAAAGCATTTCCATACTATAAAGAAGTGAAACAGCTCTCACTAAAACACGAGCTGAGCAACCCCCTCCCCCCACATACACACACCACCTACAGTGCCAAAGCCAGTGCAAAAGAGTCAGAGTGAATTTGGGGCAATCATTAAGTCCTTGGCAGCCACCTGGGGTCACCAGGGCCAGCTCCTGAGAGCAGCAAGACTTAAGACCCCAAGAGGCTAAAGAACGTGTGGATTTTGAACACAGACTCTGAGCGCAGGCTCTCACGTGGATCATGAGCTCAGCTGTGGGCATGGATCCTGAGAGCAGGCGGTGGGTGGGGACCCAGTGCAGAGGGGTGCACGATTGTGGAAACAGCTCCCTGAGACTGTTAAAGGAGCTTCAGGGAGAGGAACAGGCAAGGGGACCACCAGGAGGTTTGACCCTGAGAACAACTAGACCAGAGACATCAGGAGCCTAAAAAGCACAGACAGACCCTGGGCGTAAGGATAAAGCTGAGAGGGCTCTGGGCTAACAATGGCAAGCTAGACTCAGGAAACCCAGAAGAGAAAGATCATCAAGAAGAAATCATTAATACGAGAACTTTTACACAGAGAAAATCCAGACAACAGAGCAAATAGCAGAGAACAAACAAATAATAATATCCAAACCTTCCCAAAACAATAAAAATTGATCACAAGCTCTTAAAGAGTTCAAATCTGAGATGATAAAAAAGATCAAAGAGATCTGGCAAGAAAATAACAGTTTAAAAGGCAGATTTTTGCAATTGGTAAAGGAAAACCAGACTCTGAAAGCTAGAATTGGGCATTTTGAAAAAGATACCCCCAAATCAAAAGAATTGATAAGCAAATTGGAGACCAAAAACAAACAGCTGGAAAACAGGATAGACCAAATTGAAAAGGAAAAATCAAAACCTTATAGCAGAAAACCAGTCTCTAAAGACAAGAATTGGGCAATTAGAAGCCAATGATCTCTCAAGACAAGAAGAACAAATAAAGCAAAGTCAAAAGACTGATAAAATAGAAGGAAACATGAAATATCTCACTGAGAAATTGACAGATCAAGAAAACAGGTCTACAATAGACAATTTGAGAATTATTGGTCTTCCTGAAAAAGCAGAAATTAATAGAAATTGGGACTCCATACTAAAAGAGTCCAAAGCCAGGTAGATCAAAAACAGAGAAAGAAAACTACAGACCAATCTCCCTAATGAACAAAGATGCAAAAATCTTAAATAGAATACCAGCAAAGAGACTCCAGCAAGTGATCAAGAGGGTTATCCATCATGATCAGGTGGGATTTATGCCAGGAATTCAAGGATGGTTCAACATTAGGAAAACCATCCACATAATTGACCATTTCAACAATCTAACAAACAAAAATCACATGATTATCTCAATAGATGCTGAAAAAGCCTTTGACAAAATACAGCACCCATTCCTATTGAAAACACTGGAAAGTATAGGAATAGAAGGACCCTTCCTAAAAATAATAAATAGCATATACCTAAAATCATCAACAAGCATCATATGCAATGGGGATAAATTAGAAGCCTTCTCAATAAGATCAGGAGTGAAACAAGGATGCCCATTATCCCCTCTATTATTCAAAATAGTACTAGAAACACCAGCAGTAGCAATTATAGAAGAAAGAGAAATTGAAGGTATTAAAATCAGGAATGAGGAGACAAAGCTATCACTCTTTGCAGATGATATGATGGTCTACTTATAAAAATCCTTGAGAATCAACTAAGAAGCTTGTAGAAATAATCAACAACTTTAGCAAAGTTGCAGGATACAAATTAAATGCACATAAATCATCAGCATGTCTATATATTTCCAACACATCACAGCAGCAAGAGGTAGAAAGAGAAACAACATTTAAAATCACCCTAGACAATATAAAATACTTAGGAATCTACCTACCAAAACAAACACAGCAATTATATGAAAACAACTACAAAACACTTTCCAAACAAATAAAACTGGATCTAAACAACTGGAAAACCATTGATTCCTCATGGGTAGGACAAGCTAACATAATAAAAATGACCACTCTGCCCAAATTAATTTACCTATTAAGCGCCATACCTATCAAACTACCAAAAAAGTTCTTTACTGAATTGGGAAAAACTATAACAAATTTCATTTGGAATAACAAAAGATCAAGAATATCAAGGGAAATAATGAAAAAAAATGTGAAGGATGGTGGCCTAGCAGTACCAGATATTAAACCATACTATAAAGCAGCGGCCATCAAAGAGGTATGGTACTGGCTAAGAGACAGAAGGGAGGATTGGTGGTAAGTGACATCAGCAAGACACTGTATGAGAAACCCAAAGAGCCCAACTTTTGCGACATGAATCCACTATTTGACAAAAACTGCTGGGAAATTTGGAAAACAATATGGGAGAGTTTAGGTTTAGATCAACATCTCACACCCTACACCAAGATAAATTCAGAATGGGTGAATGACTTGAATATAAAGAGGGAAACTATAAACAAGTTAATTGAACACAGAATAGTATTCTTGTCAGATGTCTGGGAAAGGAAAATTTTAAAACCAAGCAAGAGTTAGAAAAAATTACAAAATGTAAATTAAATGATTTTGATTATATTAAACTAAAAATCTTTTGTATAAACAAAAACAATGCAGATAAAATCAGAAGGGAAACAACAAATTGGGAAAAAATCTTTATAACAAAAAACTCTGACAGGGGTCTAATTACTCAAATATACAAGGAGTTAAATCAATTGTATAAAAAATCAAGCCATTCTCCACTTGATAAATGGGTAAAGGACATGAATAGGTAATTTTCAGATAAAGAAATCAAAGGTATCAATAAACACATGAAAAAGTGTTCTAAATCTCTAATAATTAGAGAAATAAAAATTAGAACAACTCTGAGGTACCACCTCACACCGAGCAGATTGGCTAAAATGATAGAAAGGGGGAATAATGAATGTTGGAGGGGATGTGGCAAAATTGGGACTTTAATGCAGTGCTGCTGGAGTTGTGAAATGATCCAACCATTCTGGATGGCAATTTGGAACTGTGCTCAAAGGGCTATAAAAGAATGCCTGTCCTTTGATCCAGCCATACCATTGTTGGGTTTGTACCCCAAAGAGATCATAGATAAACAGACTTGTACTAAAATATTTATAGCCTTGCTTTTTGTGGTGGCAAAAAACTGGGAAATGAGGGTATGCCCTTCAACTGGGGAATGGCTGAACAAATTGTGGTATATGCTGGTAATGGAATACTATTGAACTAAAAGGAATAATAAACTGGAGGAATTTCATGTGAACTGGAAAGACCTCCAGGAATTGATGCAGAGTGAAAGGAGCAGAGCCAGAAGAACATTGTACAGAGACCAATACACTGTGGTAAAATAGAATGTGGTGGACTTCTGTACTGGCAGCAATGCAATGATCCATAACAATTCTGAGGGACTTATGGAAAAGAGCAATGCACACATTCAGGGGAAGAACTGCGGGAGTGGAAACACAGAAGAGGGGCAACTGCTTGAACATATGGGTTGAAGCGGACATGATTGGGTATGTAGTCTGGAAACTACCACACCAATGCAACTATCAACAATTTGGAAATGGGTCTTGATCAATGACACATGTTAAAACCAAGGGAAATGCACAGCAGCTATGGGAGGGGTGTGTGTGGAGGTCAGGGGGGTTAAGGGGAAAGTAAGAGCATGAATCATGTAACCATGTTAACTTTTCTAAAAAATAAATATTTAAAAAAATAATTTTCAGGGACTGTTCTCCTTGGGCAACATGGCTGACTTGGAAAGTCAGTTACAACCTGGTCTTTTATTTTCAAAGCTAGAGACTTATGAGAGTACCCTTTTACAGCTTCGGGGTAAGAGTTTGTTGTAATATCTTGTCCTTTCACTATGCCAGGGTGTCTCTGCTCTGACTTTGGGCTTATTTGATGGTAATTTTTGTCCCAAGCGAACTTAATTTTTTCCTTTGGTCCCTCAGAATTCTCAGGCAAGCTGGTGGGGTTCGGTTTAAGAACAGCCTCATCTGAAAACACTTTGGGTTTTGACTCATTCTCTGCTTGGATTTTTGGTATGAAATCACAAGCCTTGGGGTTAAGATCACATACCATGTTACAGTTTCTGATTGGGGAGGTTGGCAAGCCTGCCATTTCTATTAGAGGTTTTTCTTGACTACTTTGTACTTTGAGTGAAGTTGAGGGTAAAAATGTTTATTTTTCCTCTCTGGTAGAACACTGCTCCCTGAGCTGGGATACATATGGCTTTTCTCTTTTGTCAATATGTCCCCCTATGTGTTTTTCTTTATTCAGAATAGGCTCTTGACTCCTCTTTGAAATAAAGTCTTTTCCCAACACAGGTATTGCTATTCGGCTGGTTGCTGTTAAGGTTATGCTGCTCTTGACCAAACCCTTGCCTCCATGTCCCACAACCCCATTTTGTAATGGAGCATGTACTTATTCAGTGTTCCCCATAAGAGTGTGATTATCCCCAAAGATTTCTCTCTTCATTTGAGATATTTCTTTGTACATTTCTAATTCCTCAGCAGTCTGTCTATGTTCCTTAATATTGTATGTTGATTATCATTGTTGTCTTTGCCTAACCAAAGGTATATATGACAGAATAAAAAAATGCACAGATATCCACAAGCAAAACTCATATGGTAAGAAAAGATAACTTTGGCTAGCAAAATACCGATACTTGTCTGGTAACAAATGATTGTAGCCATAAACTTGGCTCCAATTTATTATCTTTTTATTTATTTTTATTTTTTAATAATTTTTATCTTTTAAAAAAGTTATCATGGTTACATGATTCATGTTCTTACTTTCCCCTTAACCCCCCCCACCCCGGCCTCTATCCCCCCTTCCCCTGCCCATAGCCGATGCGCATATACCCTGGTTTTAACCTGTGTCATCAATCAAGACTTATTTCCAAATTGTTAATAGTTGCATTGATGTGGTAGTTTCCAGACTACATACCCAATCATGTCCTCCTCAACCCATGTGTTCAAGCAGTTGCCCCTCTTCTGTGTTTCCTCTCCTGTAGTTCTTCCTCTGAATGTGGGTAGGGTTCTTTTCCATATGTCCCTCAGAATTGATATGGATCATTGCATTGCTGCTAGTAGAGAAGTCCATTACATTCTATTTTACCACAGTGTATTGGTCTCTGTGTACAATGTTCTTTTGGCTCAGCTCTTTTCACTCTGCATCAATTCCTGGAGGTCTTGCCAGTTCACATGGAATTCCTCCAGTTTATTATTCATTTTAGAGCAATAATATTCCATCACCAGCATATACCACAGTTTGTTCAGCCATTCCCCAATAGAAAGGCATACCCTCATTTTCCAGTTTTTTGCCACCACAAAAAGCGTGACTATAAATATTTTAGTACAAGTCTGTTTATCTATGATCTCTGGGGTACAGACCCAAAAATGGTATGGCTGGATCAAAGGGAAAGTAATCTTTTATAGCCCTTTGAGCATAGTTCCAAATTGCTATCCAGAATGTTTGGATCATTTCAGAACTCCAGCAGCACTGCATTAAAGTCCCAATTTTGCCACATCCCCTCCAACATTCATTTCTCTCCCCTACTATCATTTTAGCCAATCTGCTAGGTGTGAGATGATACTCCAATGTTATTTTGATTTGCATTTCTCTCATTTTTAGAGATTTAGAGCACTTTCTCATGTGCTTATTGATAGTTTGATTTCTTTATCTGAAAATTGTCTATTCATGTCCCTTGCCCATTTATCAATCAGGGAATGGCTTGATTTTTTCATACAATTGATTTAAATCCTTTTATATTTGAGTAATTAGACCCCTGTCAGAGTTTTTTGTTATAAAGATTTTTCCCCAGTTTGTTGTTTCCCTTCTGATTTTGGTTGCATTGTTTTCGTTTATACGAAAGCTTTTTAATTTAGTATAATCAATCATCCCATTCACATTCAGAGTTATAATTATCAGTTGTGTATTCCCCAACATTTTGGTATCCTCTCTTAGTTCTACCCCTTCTTCTTAGGCTATTTCCTTTTAAACCAGTGATTTGTTTTAAAGCAGTAACCCTTGTCCCCTCCCTTGATTTACTACCTTTTTACCCTCTCCTTTGTTATTCCCCTCTTTTTATTTTTAAAGCCTAATGAATTCCTTCTCCCTTCTCCTCCACTCCCTTTTTTGACCTCCCCACTCCTCTGATCCCCTTGGTTTATCCCTTCTGACTTTCTCAGTAGAGTTAGATAGAGTTCTATATCTCAATGGATATAGCTACTCTTCCCTCTCAGGGTTAATTCCACTGAGAGTAAGGTTTAATGCTCTTAATGTTCTCTTCCTCTCCTTCTTATAATAGTATTCATCCCCTCCCCTTCCTATGCCCTCTTTGTGTGTAAGAGAATATCCTATTTTTCTTATTTATTCAAGTTTCTCTTGGTGTCCTCTACTATTCACCCCCCTTTTCCCCATCCACCACCTTATCATCTTAGACCATTTAGTACTCCAACCTCTCCCTGGGAATAATTCTTCTAATTACTATAATAGTGGATACTATAATAGTGAATAGAGTTCACTACAGAGAATTATACATAACATTTCTCCACATAGGAATACAAATAATTAGATCTTATTGAAGCCCTTAAAGAGGCAAATTTAAAAATAAGAGTTTTCTTTCTTTCCCCTCTGTTTCTTATTTACCTTTTCATGTTTCTCTTGGTTTTTGCAGTTGGATATCGAACTTTCCATTTAGTCCTGGTCTTTTCTGTGAAAATACTTGGAAATCTTCTATCTTACTGAATGCCCATACTTTCCCCTGGAAGTATATAGTCAGTTTTGATGGGTAGGTGATCCTTGGTTGTAGACCCAGTTCTCTTGCCTTCCTGAATATCATATTCCAAGCGTTGCAGTCTTGTAGTGTGGAGGCTGCCAGATCCTGTGTGATCCTGATTGGTGCTCCTTGATATCTAAATTGTCTCTTTTTGGCTTCTTGTAAAATTTTTCTTTTCCTTGGAAGCTTTTGAATTTGGCTATTATATTCCTGGAGGTTGTCTTTTCAGGGTTTAGTGTAAAGGTTGATATATGGATCCTTTCAATGTCTAGATTTGCCCTCTTGTTGTAGAACTTCAGGGCAATTTTGCTGAATAATTTCCTTTAGTAAGGAGTCCAAATTTCTATTAATTTTTGCTTTTTCAGGAAGACCAATGATTCTCAAATTGTCTATTGTAGACCTGTTTTCTTGATCTGTCAATTTCTCAGTGAGATATTTCATGTTTCCTTCTATTTTATCAATTTTTTGACTTTGCTTTATTTGTTTTTGTTGTCTTGAGAGATCATTGGCTTCTAATTGCCCAATTCTTGTTTTTAGAGACTGGTTTTCTTCTATAATGTTTTGATGTTCCTTTTTGATTTGGTCTATCCTGTTTTCCAGCTGTTTGATTTTGGCTCCAAGTTGCTCATCAATTCTTTTGATTACGGGGCATCTTTTTCTAATTGCCCAATTCTAGCCTTTAGAGACTGGTTTTTGGCTATAATCTTTTGGTTTTCCTTTTGAATCTGGTCTGTTTGGTTCTTCAAGGCTTCCAGCTTGGTCATTTCTGGTCTTCAATTTGCTTATCAATTCATTTGATTTCTGAGTCTCACTTTCTAATTAGAAAATTCTGCCTTTTAAACTGTTATTTTCTTGCCAGTTCTCTACCATCTTTCTCATAATCTCAGATTTTGAACTCTTCAATAGCTTGTGACCAGTTTTTTTTTTTTTTTTGCGAAGGTCTGGATATGATTACTTGTTTGTTCTCCTCTGCTGTTTGCTCTGTTGTCTGGATTTTTTCTGTGTAAATGTTGGCGAGAGTTAAAGATTTCTTCTTGATCTTTCTTTTCTGGGGTTCTTGTCTCTGGCTTGCCATTGTTACCCCAGTGCCCTCTCAGCTTTATCCTCACGCCCAGGGTCTGTCTGTGCTCTTTGGGCTCCTGAGGTCTCAGGTCTAGTTGTTCTCAGGGTCAAGCCTCCTGGGGTCCCCTTGCTTGTTCCTCTGCCTGAAGCTCCTTTAACAATCTCAAGGTGCTGCTTCCACAGTCGTGTACCCCTCTGCACTGGGTCCGTACCCACGGTCCACGCCTGTGCTCAGAATCTGAGTCTGCAGCTGTGACCAAGCCTGGGCTCAGGGTCTATGTTCAAAGTCCGCACATTCTTTAGCCTCTTGGGGTTTTAAGTCTTGCTGCTCTCAGGAGCTGGCCCTGGTGACCTCAGGTACCTGTCAAGGATTTAATGGATGCCCCAAACTTGCTCTAACTCTTGTGTGCTGGCTTTGGCTCTTTAGGTGGTGGTGGGGGGAGGGGTTGCTCATCTCTCGTTTTAGTGAGAGCTGTTTCACCCCCTTATAGCATGGAAATGCTCCAACCTCACATACCTTTAATGCTGCGTCCTGTTGTGGGGTCCCTTTATTCATCTGGATTTGTTTTCATGTCCCCTTGAGGAGTCATATATGTTTAGGTTAGGAGAGGTTAAGCAGCTGCTTTTTACTCTACCGCCATCTTAACCTGGAAGCTTATTGTCTTTTTAGAAGAGCTCGTTATTCTTGTTTTTTGAGTCCATTTCTATTTTAGACACAATATTCTACCTCTGGCCCTTTTAGTGCTACAAACTTGGTTATTCCTTTCATAAGAACATTGACAAAGAGCCTTATATATCATCTATTCGAACCCTATACTTTTATGGGTGAAGAAACAGTACAACCAGATTCACATTTGAACCCAGGACCTCTTGGTTTATTGAACCGAAATTCTAATCTCTACAGCTATTTCTATATCATTTTCTCAGTTCCTGATAATCGACAGCACAACTGTCTAAACCAGGCAGGGTTCATTTAACTTCGTGAAGACTCCTCAGTCATAACCCTGGCAGTCTTTGACCTCAGTCATGCTCAGGGGAAGAATGGGAGAGAAATATAACAATTTAGAACTGAGAGTTGATTTAGTTTAACCTGAATACAAATACTAATTCTACTACAATATCCTAAATAATGACTTCTAAGGATGGAGAACATTCTACATACCGAGGAAATCATTTTACTTTAGGTCAGTTCTATTTTTAATAATTTTCCCTCATTTTGAGCTCAAATCTGCCATTCTGTGACCTCTATCCACTTCTCCTAGGGCAGGGATGGTCAACATATGGCTCTCGAGCCATATCTGGCTCTTTTGAGGGCCAGATATGGCTCTTTCAGCAGGAGCCATAAAGTCAACTGCAGCACAGTACTAACAGTTTACGCATGACATCATGCGTCATGTGATATGTCATGTGATCCTTTTGGTACAGTGACTATCTTCTAAGATAGAAGGCTCCCTCATTGATATTGCCACACAAGACAAATCCTGGTCTTTAGTTTAGCTTGGTAAGTGTGCTGCATGTTCCTCCTCCTGCCCTCCTTTTACTCTTTCCACACCTGTTACTGACATCTTGGGGTTCTGTATAGTGATTGATCACTTTTGTCTACATTCTCTACCTCTCTGCCTCTGATTTACATGGCTTTATCTCAGTGCATTCGTGGGGGTCTGCACTCCCTGTTTGTGGGATTGTTATTGTTTTTAACTTTCTACCTGCTCTTAAAGGGGAACTATAGTCAGATTACATCTTTACATATGCTTCATTAGTGAGAAGCATTTCCTCCCCAGTAGTTGTTTCATTTGATACAGAATGATTGAGTAGGCAGCACTGATAAACACCTGTACCGGGAAATGTGTGTGATGTGTCCCGGTCAGTTTTCCATGAAAAGGTCCCATCCTCCCCACTACTTACTAATGCCTGCACACAAGTCATGTTATTTTCTGTAATCTCCTGATCTCCTACTTAATTTATGTGGTCAAATGGCTTAACCAGCAGGCTGGCAGCTTTTTCTTTTCCTGTTGCCTGACTTGAGAGAGGGAGAGGAAAAGTATTCTTCCCTGAATTTTTCTTTATTTCAGCAATTTTCTTAATGTAAAGGAGTTTTATATGTATGTGTGCAGTTGTATCAGTACTATAGTACCCCATTAAGTCTTGTTTTTTGATTAATAATCAAGATAATTTTGATTAATAATCAGCAAAACCATGCAGCACCAGAAGTCACATTAATGTACTTTATTTATCATTGGTTAGCACATAATAATGTTATTAAAAATAGTTCAGAGACTTATTGTACTTTAAAAGTGTTGTTCTTACATAAAATGCACATATTTACTTGTATTCAGTGTTAAACATATTGTACGGCTCTCACGAAATTACATTTTAAAAAATGTGGCGTTTATGGCTCTCAAGGGCCAAAAAGGTTGCAGATCCCTGTCCTAGGGCAATAAAGAAGTTAATTCTCTCTTACACTTAACAAATATTTAAATATTTAAAGGAGTCTAATGATGTCCTCTCTAAATCTATTCCTTTTATAGAGTTCACAAACCAATTTTTTTTTTTAACAAAAGCTATCACCAAATAATACAACCACCTTGTGCTGGTGCCTGTATCCTGGCACAGAAAATCTAAGAAGTTTGGGGCCCCAATATCCATACTTACTATGAGAAATCCTATTGTTAAATAGGCCATTATTTGGTGTTTTTGAAATAAATTTGATCTATCTATTCACACCAGCTATTATCTTATCTCTTCTCCTTGATACTCTCTAGATTTTTTGTAATACTACTTTCTCTCTGGGTTTCCCTACTACTGGATTGCTCCTTCTCTTTCTTGCTAGAGTTCTCTTGTAAATCATCAGAACTAAGATTCTTTACTAAGAATATAAATATCAGTCAGATGTCAATACAAAAAGTTCTCCTTTCTTTTGTTGCTGAATCCCTTGGAAGACTTCTTGAATAGATATCTCCACCTCCTATCCCCTCACTCACTTTTAATTCTCTAGAGACGGAATACTGACTTCATCTTTCATTTGAAACTGCTTTCTCCAAAGCTACTGTGATCTCTTAACTGACAAATCTAATGGCCTTTTAAAAATTCTAATGCTTTTTGACATCTTTCTAGCTTTGATCATTCTTTTGTTCTTGATACTCTCTTCTCTCTGGGTTTTTGTGACCCTACTCTCTCCTGGTTCTCCTCTTACCTTAGGGCTACTCAGTATCCTTTGGTAGATTTTCATATAGATCACACCCATCAACCATAGGTGTCCCACAGGGCTTTGTCTGGGACCTCTTCTCTTCTTTAGTTTATTATTTCACTTGGTGAATTCATTAGCTTCTATATATTCAATAATCATGTCAGCATAGATAAATTCTAAAGTGCTTATCTATTCTTAACCTCCCTACTGATCTCCAATCTCAATATCCAACTCCCTACTAGACATTTCAAGCTATATGTCTCATATAAATCTTTTTTAAAAAAAACATTAATTTCTATCTTAGAATCAATACTGTGTATTGGTTCCAAGGCAGAAGGGTGATAAGTGTTAGGCAATAGAAGTTAAGTGACTTGCCTAGGGTCACATAGCTATGATGTGTCTGAAGTCAGATTTTAATCCAGGACCTCCTATCTCTAGACCTGAATTTCAATCTACTGAGCTACCTAGCTGGAAATTTTATTTTGTTTTAAAAAGAAATGTACTTATTTATTAAAAATAAAGATATGGTTGGGCCATTTGTTAATGTGAGAAAAAATTAAGTTAAAACTAAGAGATGAGATTATTTGTGATAGATAAAGTATTAGATTTTTTTTTTACTAGACTGGTTTACCTAGGTATTGCTGCTGCATATGATACAGCTTTTTGGAGCCACTAGTGAGAGTTGAGTGACAAGTGGACATCAAAGAAGAATAAACAGCTCTGAAAAGAGTTTGGTAAGTTCTCACACCAAAGGTGCTAGTCCTCTCTGAATACCCCATCTCTTTATATACATGTATGTACATATACATGCAAAACAGATGTGTGACTATTTGAATTCCATCTTTGTTCTTTTTTATTCTTTTCATTTCCTATAAGAGATACAGGATATATTTATATACTAATTCTATAGATTAAAAAAAAACAAGCAGTGAAGGGTAGTGACTTACCAAAGAATGAATAATACAAAATTAGTGGTAATGCTAGAACTGAGACTTTCAGTCAAAACTTCCTATAGTACAAATACTGTTTTATTTTTGAGTTTCATATATGCATTTTAAAATGAATATATCACCATCCTCAAATATTCTGAGTTCATTCCATTAGTCTTTTAAAGAACTGTACAATTTATTCGACCAATATAAAATATTTCTCACTTAGAAATGATGAATACTAGGGTAATATGCAGGGCTTTATGAAATTTAATGAGCAAGGTATTATCTCTTCTACATGAAAGAATGAGAAAGCAACAAGCTAATTACTTATGTGTGATCTTCACCATCTTTCTTTAAAGACACTAGTCATTTATTATATGCTACAAATCCTTTTTTCCACTCCCTTCTATTGACTTTACCTCATCCTACCACTCTGATTGGAGTATTTCTTAAATCTACTAGATACAATTAATCATTTTTATACAGTGGATAAGATTTTAATTGCATCTCTCGTCCTCCAAATAAATTGGATGAGTAATAGCAATTGTAAAAAGGCTTTGTCTCCTCTTTACATTGGCAATCCAAATGGCACATTTTTAAGAGCAATACTATTGCTTCAGGTGAAAATATATTCATATGTATTCATTACCATTAACATAGCTTCTGTGTGATCATGCGGAGAGAATTTTAATCAGGTAAAAAGGTTGTAGGACTTAGATGGCTGAGATTATGATAAGCACTGGAAGTATTTCTGATTTTCTGATTTTATCTACCCTTTGGCATTATTCTGTTTTTTCCACAGAGGATTCTGCTCAGTTCACCTAAGTCCTCTGTTAGACATTCCACATAAATGGAAATGGAACAGGTAGTGAGCAGATGAGTTAAAGAACTCATGATTTGTGGATATATTTCAGTGTTTAAACAGAGGGTCCTGGAAATAGTTTTGCTAATGTTGTAGGTTAGAAAGGGCCTTTAGTTTTCCATATAGATACAACTGAGCACATCACCAGAAAGTTAAAAAAGAACACCACTTTTCGTAGTGCAATATTGTGGTGGTTCAGCAGCTGGACAAAGGTTAGCTAAGGCGAAGAGATTGCATGAATGCTTTAAAATATACAATTTAAGATAATCTCTTATAAAAGGGCACAGCAGGTACTCATGCAGCACTAGAAGAACTGGCTGTGGTGGGATCATAGCTGCCAAGTGAGGAAATTATTCCTCTGTTCTCAAACTAGGAAGTTCAGGCAAGAATTTATGCCATTACAATTCAACGGGAATAACTTGGTCACTGATGATGGACTGTACATTCCACCTATCTACTTCCTCACAGGGCTATTGAGTTAAGAACACATAAAAGAGGTTAATATGCTTTAGAGGAGGAAATAAAGTATAAAACATTATGCAAATGCAAAGTACCAGGTATAACCCTCAGTGCCAATTCCAGTGCCAACACATGGCTAAACAGTTGTTTCTGGGGCCACTTTGTTTTTATGAATTTCTATTTCATGGAGTGGAAACCAAAATCCTTCATAACAGCTTTTCATGTTTTGCCAGCCCTTTTCTGCTATAAAACCTGGATACTGTAATAGAATAGTTTTGGTGCTTAGGACAGGTAGAAAATGTTCCTTCAGACCAGATTTTTAAAACAAATTCAGTTGGTAGTAGAAAGATCCTGAGACACAAGAGAAGGAGAAGCAGGGATAGAAGCCTCTGTAAGCTGGAACTCTAAGAGAAAGTAATGTTGCTGCTAAATAGGCTTTTTAAGGATGAGGAAATAGGGCAAGGTCAAGCCCAAGTAATAAGTTCAATTTTTGTATTTATTGAAGAAGTGCAGGTGTGTTCAGAGCCCTCTAAATCCTAGTGGTAGTATGGGATGGAATCTGGGTCATCCCACCTTAATTATTATGACTTTGCCCTTCCATGAGCATGACAAAACAAAATCAATTGATTACCTCATGAACAGAGCCAAATCTCCATTTAGTGGCTCTTCATCCAGCAAAAATAAATTTTAAGGTTCTACCTAAGCAGCATTCTGGTACCATATTACTTGAACACATCGAATATTTGATTGAATACTTACTCTGCAAACAGTCAGCATTGAGAAGGTCCTGACACTTTTCATGACATTTGACACCACATTCCATACACTTCATGCCTTGTCTCGCTATCCCCCACAGTAGACCTTCACATTCATAGCAGTAGGTTGGGGTGGTAGCTGTCCACACCTCAAAATTGTGAGGAGTGGTGGATGACATTGGGTAGATCAATGCTTGCAGGGTCTTTTTGAAGACGTGCATTTTCTGTTGAGTAGGAGGAACAAGAAAATATGAAATGATAAAAATCAGTCTTTTGGGGGGAAATTTGCAAAATGATGTTGTACAGAGACTTTAAATAAAGCATTACAATGAACCAATTTCCCATTTTGCTTCAGAAATGTTGCTCTGAAAGAGCTCATACTTATACATGAATCTCACACATAATAAGAACAAGAAGAGGATGAGTGCACACTTTCTCATTCTAATATATTTGCAAGTGGTCCCAATTCAGTTATCATTTGAAAATAAAGCTATATAATTATTTCATACATGGCCCAAATTAATCTGTTTTCTAGGTTATTCTTTCCACCTCCCATATCAATGACTAGATTCTCTTTCTTCATGTATTCCAAGGACTTTCATGATATTCCCTGGCTGTCTAAAAAAGACTGAACATAAAGCCTTTTTAGGTCCATATACTCTGGATTTGTCTTCTCTCTTATTGAAATTCTTTGATGAATTTTTAGGAACCAGATCTCAAAAACTTGTCATTTGGAAAAACTGATAAACAATCACAAAAGGGAATAATTGCTAAGGTTTATTCTCTCATTCCTACAAGCACTAACTGCAACCTAATGTGAATGTTTCTTAATAATCTGAAAGAATTACTCTCTAATGGTTGAATTTTACTATCAGGAACAAGATGATGGGGGAAAGAGATATTTTTGAAGGGGCTGCTCTGGTGCTTCACAAATCATACTATGTAGATGATATACTGCAATTGAGTTCAATCCTATCCTAAGTCACAGTTAAAGGTAGTTTTACACAATATCTAACATCCAACTAGGGAATATATAATTTTTAAAGTGACTTTACTGATACACAAAGCTAATAAGGAAAGTAATATTTCATTGATCTAAGAATTACATTGATCTTTTAAAAACTTTTTTTTTCTAATTCTTTTCTATTACCTTCAAATCTTTCCCCAACCCAGTGAACCACACCTTATTACAAAAGAAGAAGGGGAGGGGAGATGGTTCAGCAAAACTAATCAACATATCAACAAGTATAATGGTATGAATATTCAGTGTTATATACAAATAGTCCCCCAACTCTATGAAGAAGGAAGAGAAAGGATTCTAGATTGTCTTCTTTAGGAATAAACTCAAACCACTTACAGTATTTACTTTTATTTTTAGCTTATTTCCATTTACCATGTTGTAGTTGTCTATCTTGTCATGGTTCTGCTCACTTTACATCAGTTCATGTAAATCTTTCCATGCATCACTGTATCTTCTATTAATTATTTCATATTAAATTGTAATGGTTCCCTATAGTCATATAGATTAATTTATCCAGCCATTCCCATGTTAGTGGGCTTCAACATTTTTCAGTTTAATTTTTTAATACTAACGAGTGCTTTGGAATAGTTTGGGGTTTAAGTCACCTTTTTCCTACTTTTTATCCTGTTGGCAATATACAGTTAGGTATGAAAATTTTAGAATGACCAAGTTTAAATGATTTCATCAGCCTAATTTCTCTATAATAATGTTAGCTAGAAATTTCTTTCTCTTCATTGTGCTAACTTAGATTTTATTCATTTGTGATGCTGCCAAGGAATCTATTCGCCATACAAACTTTAGCTTTATACACAGAGATGCAATTTTCTTATTATATGAATGTTTTCCAAGTCTTCCATATATTATTCCAGTAAATTGTAAATGTCTTGTGGGCAGGGATTAGCCTTCACTTTTTATCTTTGTATTTCCAGAACAAGAGCAAATACTTAATGAATCCTTAATTAATTAAATTATGTACTTAAACATAATACCTCAACATTTCAAAGGAGCAATAATATCACTGTTGTAGCCACCCCCCACAACAGAGGCAACCTATCCATGACTTCTCATCCAATGTAAATTCTTGTCCATGCATTTCTACAAATTCTCCATGGAGAATGATGAAAATCTGGATATCTGTGTGCATATTCTATTTTCCCTACTAAACTGTAAACTTCTTGAGAATAGAATTCATGTTTGTCTTCCTAGTCTTTTTCTTGAGCTCCAGCTCAAAACCAATAACTGCATATTGGTTATTTCTAATTTCTAATAAGCATCTCAAACTCAAAAGGTCAGAAGCAGATCTTGTCATCTTTCCTTATAATCCCATCATGTATTGAAACTTTCTTTTCTAATTCCTCTTGGAAGCTCAGGGTTACCCTCCAATTCGACTTTTCCCTCATCCCCTCATATCCAATCAGTTTCTAAATTGTGTCTACCTCCAAAACATTTTTACACAAATTATCTTCTCCCCATTCACAAGGTTACCAAACTAATTAGGGCCCCTAATCACCTTTAGATTGTATCAGCCCATCATTTAAACAACTTGTTCATTTCGTCCCTTTACTTTATTACTCATATGATTGCTGAAGTGAACATTTTAAAACATGGCTTAACCCTGTCAAGCCTTCTGTGTAAGAAATTCTAGTGACTCCTTATTGTCTCTAAGACAAAATACAAACTCCCCTGTTAGGCATTTAAAGCCCTTCACAGTCTGGCTTTGACTTTCCTTTCAGACTTTTTTGATATTAGTCCCCTTCATACTCTCTGTGCTCTAATAAACTGTCCTATTTACTTTTATTTATGCACAACATTTCATCTATATCTTTGCCTTTACATATTCTGTCCCCCTTTACCTGGAATGTGTTGTTCCTTGCCTTTGCCTTTTCTTTAAAGCTCAGCTTAAATAGTACATTTGAAATGAGATTTTTCTTGATTTTTGACACTAGAACTTCTCCTATGAAAAAGTATTTTGTATTTTACATAAATGTGCATGTTTTCTCCCTACAGAATGTAGGCCTTTTGAGGGCAAGGACTACTTTACATTTGCAGCAGTATAACTGGCATCTAACATAATGCCTAGAACAATGTTATTACTAATAGCTGCTCATGGATTGATTTCTCATTTCCTAACAGAGTTCTATTCATATTACAGACACAATGTTTGTTTAATGAATATGTCGTGCTAAACTTTTCAAGTGATTGTGTTGAACTCGTATTAGAGAAAATCTTTCAGCTATAAAAGTTGCTTACTAGAGTATAAAATGTCATCAAACTTTTCATTTAGATATTGTTTCATAGAGTTTCAGCCAGTCTTTAGCAAAATCTCATTTATGGTGTTACCTTTTGGGAATTTAGCTATTGTGCACTGAGATAAGAATGGAGTCAAGATCTCTCCAGACCTGTCTGCTAGAACATCATTGTGATCATTTGGGGAAAAAATACCACTGTAGCAATCCTAAAGTATGTTGCTATAGGATACCCAATGGGTGTAGACCCAGAAGCAGAGCCCAAGGAGGGACATGTATCTGGAGTTTAAGTATCTAAAAGAACCATACCAGGTAAAGAGATGTTCTTGGTCAGCCTTGCCTCATCTTTTAAGATTAAGAAATCTATATTCTTTCATATGTTTTACAAATTAATTTTATTTTAAGTGACATATTTTGTTTTACATAGAAGCAACTGCTTTAGGAGGGAGTACTCATTTAACAATAGAAGCAATTGTTATATCATCACAGGTGATGGAGAAAAGAAACAAAGGGAATTCTAAATAAAAAACTAAGGTGCTACTGTTTGCTGGTTGTATTTTCTTTTGATTAAGCACCATGACCTATTATATTCAAGAAAGTAAGTTAATTTTTAAGAGGAACATGGAAAATCAACTAGAAAGTACATTGAAAATCAATTGAATAGGACACTAAAGCTAATTTCAACATTTAAAAGTACTGAAACTAGTGAGAAAAACATTAGGCAATTAACTGGAGAAAATTCATCCTCAATGGCAGGGAAGATGAATAATCTAAAAAATCTTTTCTACTTTTGAGTTTGGGAAATTATAAGCACTAGTTAACCAAAACTGATGCTGACTGAAAATAGATGGCTTAGAGAGATGGGTAGCACTTCAGTGAAAAAGTAGGGAATATGAGATGGATAAAAGGTCAGTCAACTCAAATATCTATACTGTGGCATGAGAGTGATACTGGACAAAGACTCTGCCAGGACAATACAAGCATGGCAAGTTCTACAATACTGAAAAGGCTTTAAGTATTCCTGTTGAAATATAACTGAAAATAAGTTCTTTTGGGGAATGAAGGAATAGGTAGGGAATGAGAGGGAAAACACCAGAACTGCTGGGGTAACAGTGACCCACAGCTGATTAGGGAGAGGTAACACAATATCACTCTTAGCTGGAGAAACAAAATAACAGAAACCAACATAGCCAGGGAAACAGTTTAAATTAAGTAGGTTCTTGAAGACTGGAAAGGAGACTACCAGGAAGTTTATAAGAAAGGGTTGTTCAATGTTTAACAAGGGCAGATGAGGAAGTTAGATGGCTAACTGAAAACCTTAAGTCTATGGCCAAGGAATGTTGACTAGGGAAAATGGCTATTCTACTCTATCTAAAAACAGCCAGTTCTGGCAGGG
This sequence comes from Gracilinanus agilis, assembly GCF_016433145.1. Lineage (NCBI taxonomy): Eukaryota > Metazoa > Chordata > Mammalia > Didelphimorphia > Didelphidae > Gracilinanus > Gracilinanus agilis. Next base: position 540,346,122 of record NC_058131.1, read on the forward strand.
CTGCCAAGGCAAAGGGAATTTGGGAACCTCACATAATAATGTCCCAGGATGGTATCCAGATGAAATCAGGTCACAGGAACACTTCAGGAAACAGCAAATTAAATCCAATAAGTTAGGGTGTAGAGGGCTTTCTGTAGTTGTCCACCAACAAGAACAGAACCCCTAACTCAACCTAGATCCTGATTGAAGATCCCTCAGTGAATTAGGTCCTCTTTGAGATTCCAAATAAGTCCCCAAGCTAGTTGAAGAGTAGCCTCAGCCTCTAGCTTCATTCCTCCTCTCTAGGACAAAACCATTGTCAACTTCTCTTAGTCTCTGAGGACAAACCTCTCTCAACAATCTGGGTTTGGAATGTTCACAGCCTCAGCCAGGTTTTTGCTTGGTCTGCTTGGTCTCACTATAATAAGTCCTATCTACAAATTTCCTACAACTCTGTTAAGATATTATGTCTGCTTGGCAAGGAAAAGTCAGTAAGCATGGAAGGGCTTATTACCACCTGGCTCGTTACTTAATGATAAGTTCCTTGGCCATTACAACGGATGAAACAGAAATATTTATAATTGCTGTATACTATTTAATTTCTACTTCTAGAGTACATGAGAGAATTTTGCAAAAGGGAGGAGATAGTGTGAATAGTCACAGTTTTGACATTGTCTTAAAATGCAAACCTAGTAGAAGGATTGAATCATATTAATATGAACATCCATCCCATAAAACAGGGGTCAGCAACGTATGGCTCTTTCTGCAGGAGCCATAAAGTCAATTTTTTTTCAGGTGTTGTTACAGGAGCGCACACTGTTATAGGAGCATGCACTGTGAGCACTATACGGCTCTCACGAAATTACATTTTAAAAAATGTGGCATTTATGGCTCTCACACCCAAAAAGGTTGCAGACCCCTGCTATAAAAGAAACCAGGACAAAAAAAATAATTTGCAACTAAATGAAAAGATGGCTCCAAGTCTTTCTTGATAAAGCAAATAAAGTTCTGGCAGTTACTTTACATTAGGTCATCTTTCATTGATATGTTCATGATGACCATTTATAGAAGGCCCCAATAAAGATAATGGCATCTTTAGGACAATACTCATTGACATAAAGATGGGCACAATGTAGAAAAGTGATTAAAAAAGTTGAATACTGTGGCAAAAAAAAATGAAAGTAAAAACAGGAGAGCAAAGGTCTCTTGTTTACATAGATGTCTCATGCCCATTCATCATAAATGCTTTCATAAAGAAGACAGTATAGAAGTTGTAGTATATAGTTGTAATGGAATAATATTATGGCATAAGAAATAATGAGTAGAATGATTTCAGAAAAACCTAGAAAGACTTATACGAACTGATGCAAAGTGAAGTGAGTAGAACCTATGGAACATTCCATACAGTAACAGAAAAATTATATGATGATCAACTGTGAAAAACTAAGCATTGCAAGGATCCAAGATAAATTCAAGAGATTCATGATGAAAATGCTATCCACACCCATAGAAAGGACAGTTGGAATCTGAATGCAGAATGAAGCATATTATTTTTCATTTTATTTTCTTCATGAGTTTTTTCTTGTTTGTGTGATATGTGTTTTCTGTCATGGCATAAGGAATATGGAAATATGTATTGCATATTGGCACTGGAAGAAACTATATGAGATTATCCCCAGTCTCATGAAGAGGGAAAAAGAGATGGAGGGAGAAAGAAAAATTATTTTAAATTCTTTTAAAGAAAATGAAAAAATGAAGGTAGTGTAGAGCCACTCCATTTGGAAAAACTATAATATAATAATTAAAACTGATGAGTACTTAATAGAAAAATATTGGTTATCAATTTAGGTTTCATTTCTGAATTATCTATATATATTTATATCATTAGATTGTCAATCTGTTAGAGCAAAGACAAAAATCAATATAAAATTAGAAGAAAAAAAGAGAAGAGATAGAGCACAATTGAAATAACTCCAACTTGTCCTATATAAATTAATTATTGATGCCAAAATTGGGAAAAGGACTTTTAAAAAGACCCAGATATTGATTCTAATTATCACAGTTTCCTCAATACATTTCAATGAGGTAAATTAAATATCACAATGAGAAGAACAAAAGAGCCCAACATGGCCTTACCTGGAAAATATTTGATCTCTTGGCCAAGTTTAGACACAGGGAAGCAATGTTTGGAGAATTTAAACTCACTCATAAAATCTAATAGCAGAAGATGGTAGAATAATATGAGCTATCTTAGCTCATAAAACAAAAACAATGAAAGGAGAAACAGTTAGAGAAAGCTTGAAAGAAGACTCAGTTGGACTAAACCATTTTCAGAAATAAAATCTGAATGACAACAAGCAGGTGAAAATGGAAAGTTGTATCATAATTATTAAAGCCAACTAGTCGTTCCATTTGAGATAATTAAGTCACCCTATTTATATTAACCATGAACCTCAGTGTGATTCACAACATAGAAATGAAGTTTTTAAAAATGAGAATAATAGCTGGACTGGATAAATCATATGCAGAGAACATGGACAATCAGGGTCCATTCTGAAGGCAGTAATGGCAAGAATATTGAGGCATTCATTTTAAAAATATCTGTCATACTTGCAAAAATACATTAAATATAAACTCTTTTAATTTGCACATGTATTAAGGATATCCTTAATGAAGTTATGGGAAAAGAAAAGGTGGGTTTTTCCAAATAATATTATAGAAAAACTACATTTTTACAGTCGATGAAACTATCTAAAGAGTGTAGCTAAATCCTAACATGTTTATTGACTATTTTTAAAAAGAATTTGACTTCATAGAGCAAAATTCAGCCTTAAAGGTTTTCATCCAACAAGGTGTCTGAATTCATATTTTAAAGCCTATAAAACACACTTTTTTGAGGCAAATTTAAAAGATAAGGTATGCTTGCCAAAGACATTTCTTACTGTTCTGGAGGATTCACTCCAGAGTTCAAATAAAAAAGGAATTCCCTATAGAAAATAAGGCCCTATTTGTAGATGACATTGCATTTGCTATATTAATCTCTGAGTATTATAGAACCTCCTTATTTAGCTCCATAATCACTGAAAAACAAAACAGGAGAAAAAACAAGTGAGAGAAGAATCCCTATTGCCCAGACTATGATAAGAACCTGGGTGGGGTGACCCATAGATTTGTCTTATACATATATATGTCTGTTTATGTATATTTGTTATATGCAATATTTGCACGATATATGTACATATTTATAAACATGTCTATGTATATATTATGTATAATTGCTATTTGTGCATGTATGTATATATACATGCATATATTCATGCATACATATGGAGCTGTACAGGCTTTTTCTTCTCGATTAGGTAGGAGAGTGTAATAGATAGGATGCTGAATTTGGGATTCAAGAAGACCTCCCTATCTTGCTGTATGACCAGCCGTTGTTAAATCATTTTTCAGTCATATCTGACTCTTTGTGACTCTACTTGGACTGTTCTTGTCAAAGATACTAAAGTGATTTGCTATTTCCTTCTCCAGCTCATTTTACATATCAGGAAACTGAGACAAACTGGGTTAAGTAATGTGCCCATGGTCACACAATTAGTGTCTGAGGCTAAACTTGAACTCAGGAAGATGAGTCTTCCTGACTCCAGGTCTGTTCTCTATCCACTGCACTACCTAGCTGTCCCCTATATGACCAAAGGGAAGTAACCCAACATCTTTTGCCTTCTTTTCCTCATCTGTAACATGAGGATAATACTTTTATATATATGTGTGTGTTTATACACACAAATATTTATATATATAGGTATATGTATAGATGCATACATTATGCATCACATATGTGCATCATTTAATAAACAGCATTTCAATTGTATGACAAAAGGGATCCACAATTTAATGGAAGGAAGAAACCAAATTAGATTACCTTTGAGAAGTTTCACAATGTTTTTATTAACACTGACACAGGGCAATGTCAACATGATCATAGTCAAACAAGTTTATATTAGCAATCTCTTTCAGGCTACCAAATTAGTACTGAATACAAATAATCGAGACTATGGTATGGACTTTGAGATAATCCATCAAAACATAGAGAGGGTGTCCCTGCAGTTTTAGTGCCATGTTAAGCTTTAATAAGTTAAGTAGATTCAAAGTATAAGTTTCTTTAATAGCTTAAAATGTCACTGAGTTTTCAGGATGCTATGTCTTGGGTAGATACTCCAAAAAGAAAACAGGAGCAGGAGGATACAAAGTTATATTTCATTTGGGAAATGGGCAATGCTTCTGAAAATCCTGACCTACTTCCTGTAGTCAAAATATCCCTAGAATACCAAATGCCTATGAATCATGGGATACTATTAGCTGTAAACTCTCCAAATTATAGGAAAGCTAAATGATCTTACAAAAAACATGATGTGTATAAACTAGGAAAATTATATTACTAATAACCGCATATTACTAGTGATGATTGATGCATGATAAGTAGCATTTAAGATATTCTCTATAACCTATATCCCCAGAAAAAGGCAGACCAGTCAAATAACAACAACAACAAAAAAAAACAGATGGATGATTCAAATAATATATTGATGTTCATTTTAAAAAAAGAAAAGCATTCAAAGTAAATTCTCCAGTATGTAATGTAGTTCTGTGGGAAAATTGAGGGGATTAGGTCAGCAAATGGTTAATTGTGCAAACTGAGTGAATCACACTGACTCCATCTTATGACACAATTCTTGAGCAAATTTAGTTCCCTTTCAATTCAGTTATGAGTCTAGTCCAACTTCTATCCTATGAGAACGGTTTGTTTAACTGTGGGAGAATTAGGAGAAAAACTAATTGCATTATTTGAACCTGGTCCTATGTGCCTGGGAAACTACGCCATCCATACTTGTTGATGAGAGACCCTTAAACAAAGCATCTAGGTTTTATTGATCCAAAACACAGATCCTAAGATTGATACAAGGAGTTTTCTCATAATTGTACATCTAAATCAACTAATATGTCTGATCTGAAAACTGGCCCCAGACTGATCAATCAGTTATTGTTTCCATGTTCCTTTGATTACTGTTGAAAGGGTAAAAGAGAAACACAGATCTTTGTAGTATTGATAATAGAAGGGCTATGCCTCTCCCAGCCTGACAGGCTCTACTGGACTAAGTCTATCAAGCTGTCTCCTTTAACAGTTGCCCAAGCAAGTAACCAATAAGGAGTTGCCTGTGTTATCAATTTCTCTAGTTCCTTACCCTGGGGTTGGCCTTGATGTTTGATATGGGCTAATATTAGGATGCTGGTTGGATAATGCTATGAGTCTGACTGCATGAATAAATTTCCCTTCCCAATAGCTTTAGATATTTCACCAATCAGGAAAGTTACTCCAAATTTTGACTTGAACCTAAACAACAGTATTTAATTCCTGCTCAACAAGGGATTAGGAACAAGGGAAAGGGAAGAGGATTTGGGGATGCTATTGCGAACTAATTCAAGGAGATGATCAGAAACTATAGATGTTGTTGGATCAAATATAGGCTGGAGATTCTTCACCCTCTCACTAACTCTGGCTTGACTTGGCTGGAGCCAAGCCAAAGCATAGGGAAGGCTTATTGATGTTCTTGCTGTCAATAAACTGCTCTCTCACAGCTCTATTGATTGTAGTTATGATAGTCTCCTAAAGCTCTTAACAAGGATGCTAGATTGCAGGTATGGGCCTACCTACGCTCCCAGATCCACCCTCCACCCAGCAATACTCAAAATTGAGTTTCTTTTGTACTGTGCATCATGGGTATTTATAGGGGTGGGTCCAAATGCCTTTAGGCCCTGGTTCTTGCCACCTGGGTACATTCCAAGGTCTCAATAGATGACCCTGTCACTCAAGGTGTCCTTCATCTTGTCCCAGGAGTTCCTTATTACATTACTTACAGAGACTTAGAAGGATTCAATACCTCTTTTCCTGAATTCAGGGAATTGAATTTGTTCATTCTCCTCTTCATAACTTGGAAAGCCCCTAATATTTACTCCAATTACAAATCAGATTACCTAATTTTGTATTGTTTTCTTTTAATTAATTAGTCTTATTTAATTGACTTTAATGTATAAAAGTTTTTCCCCTCCACCATATTTGGAGTCCAGCCCTAAGCTGAGGAAAGAGACTACTCCTGATCTGTTGGGTAACTGTAATGCACTGTTAAATAAATCAATATGCTCAGAAGATCAAATCTTTGTTTTCTCAATCATTTCATCTTTTGTTCATTACAGCCCCTTTAAAAAGGAAGTTAGGTTATACCTTGGATAGAGTTCTTTGTCTGGAGTCAGGAAGGCCTGAGTTTAAATTCAGCCTCAAATATTTATGTGATCCTAGGCAAGTTACTTAACCTCTGTCTGCCTCAGTTTCCTCAACTATAAAATGGAAAATAAAAGCATCTAACTCAGTAAAATTATGAGGAACAAATGAAATAATATTTGTAAAGTACCAGGTGTTAATAAGTATTTGTTCCCTTTCCTCTCCCAGGGAGCTTATGAAAAATATAATAAACAAAGTTATAAGACATGATGAGAAGACATGAATCAATTATATAATAATAACTGGCATTTAGTAAACATTTTAAGTTGTACAAAGTACTTTAAATATTACTTCATTTGTGCCTCAAAACAGCTCTCTAAAATAGATGCTCCATTATAATCCTCATTGTGTAGATGAGGAAATTGAGGCATAGAAGAAACCTAAGTTATTTCCTTGTAGTTATATACTAATTGGGATCCAAGGTCAGATTTGAATTCTGGTCTTCTTGACTTCAAGTCTATCATACTCTCCACTGTATCAGTCTGCCTTTTTAACAAAGGATCTAATAATGATCCATTAATACATGATCTAAGAAAAGTTTTCAAGTATCAATATGAACTTTATGACCATGAATGGCATTATGCAAACTGAACACACCCATCTTATTTATTAGAATTGCCTCCAAGTGACTTAGATATTTTGCCATCAATTAAAATGTTTATTTTTTAAAAAAATAAACACCCTTATCTTCTACCTTAGAATCAGTAGTAAGTATCAATTCCATTGCAGAGGAGTCTTATGGGTCAGGCAATTGGGGTTAAGTGACTTGCCTAGGGCCACACAGTTATTTTAGAGTCACAGGGTATCTGTTGGAATAGATGCTCAAATAGCTAGGACTAGAGTCAGGATGTTGGTCTCTGAGGGTAGAAGTGGTTTATATTTGCATATATTGATACATTGTGAGGAATAGTAGAATGCTATAAACGTTTTTATGCATACACCAATGGATCAGCCTTCTCCTTGAAAATGAATGTTCTCTCAAGTGATGCAGATTATAATTCAAAATTCCTGCTCATTTCATATGAATGTCATCCATTTCTTTCCATAAATTTTCCACAAGTAATCCACAAATGAACTACCATGTTTTTCTATGATCACTTTATACTTAATAGGAAGCACTAAGCACTGTAACTATTTACCAATTCATTGGTTCTCGATAAGTTATACATTTTAATTATACGTTCAGTTAAACTTTAGTAAAAGAGAGGTACTGTGTTATAGCATCAAGCACTGGAGTCAGAAAGGCCTGGGTTCAAATTTGGTCTCTGACAAATGTGTGTTACCTTTGTGACTCTAAACAAGTCCATTAACATCTAGGTTCTTCTATCAACTCCCTAGGACTCTCTTAAGTTATAAATAGACTGTATCTGTGTTGATGTATCACATGTGAAGTTTCCTATTATTATGAAAAAGATTGAAATCATTCATCTTGATTTTGCCCATCTTAACAAACAAATCAAATCGATTTTAGAGCTAACTCCATTACACGTGCTACAATTGGGCACTTAGATATTCACCTCCCCACAAAATTTGATTCAAATCAATTTTGTAGACATCTATAGATATTATCTTAAAGAATAAACTTCCAAAATGTAGGAAATGTCATTATTTTGCTTCAACTCTACAAATAAGTATATATTATGGAACTACACATAGATTTATTGAGCTTAACAACAACAAAATCTCTCCCAAATTATTCAACACAGAACCAATATTTAAGAAAGGCATTAACCTAACACCCAGCATATTAAGATTATAGGAAAAAATTGGTCATAAATACAGAACTCAAAATAAATCCAAGAATTAAATAGTAACAGCTAGCATTTGTAAAATTCTTTAAGATTTGCCAAGGCTTTAAAGTAGACCTTATCTTATTTGATCCTCCCCATAAATCCATGAGGTAGGTCTTATAGTGGTAGGTCATGAGTCAGAAAGATCTGATTTCCAATCTAGCCTCAGATAATTTCTAGCAATGTGACCCTCGGCAAATCATTTAATTCATTTACCTCAGTTTTCCCATCTGTAAAATAAGGATAATAATAGAACTTTCTCCCCAGGATTGTTATTAGGATCAAAGGAGATGTAAAGTACTTTGCATTATGTCTGACATATAGTAAACATTATAAAATGTTATTATTATTGCTGATAATAGTAGTCATAGTAGTTTTTATTATGTTTTCCCAATTTCATGCAGATATACTTTTTAATAATTGTTTTCTGCAATTTTTGCAATCCATGTTCTCTCCTTCCCTCTCTAAGTCAGCAGATAAAATGATATAGGTTATATATGTGCTATTGTGCAATGTATATTTCCATGTTCATCACATTATGAAAGAGTAGTAGTAGTAGTAGTAGTAGTAGTAGTAGTAGTAGTAGCAGCAGCAGCAGCAGCAGCAGCAGCAGCAACAACAGAAGCAGTAGCAACAGAAGAAGAACAAGAACAAGAACAAGAACAAGAAGAAGAACAAGAAGAAGTATTTTATAGATAAAGAATCTGAGATTCAGAGAGTTGGCATGATTTAACCTAGGGTCAAAAACTCTCATGTCTGAATTGGGATTTAAACCCAGAGCATCCTGACTCCAAGCACAATAATTTATGCACCATGCCACACTATCTGTTTAGAGTACAAAAATTTTAAGCACATTGAATAGTAAGGATTTTTATCAAAACTAATTGTAGGCTCTTTTATAACATATTGGGATTAATATCCAATCTTCCAAAAGTTGAGTTGTTATTGATATGGTGACAGTCTTCCTTGGATTTAGTATTTCATTTTCTCTAACTCCTTTAAGAGTGAGTCAATGAACAGAGTTCCCCTTTCTTCCTCAGGAGCCATGTAATATAATGATATATTGTAGAGCATTGGAATTAGGAGAGCCACATTTATGTTCTAACTGAAACCCTTAACTAGCTGTGTATTAGGACAAGTAAGTCATTCAAATTCTGTTACTGATTTTCTCAACAGTAAAAGGAAAATAATATTTGTACAACCTACCTCATAAGGATACAAGAGAAAAATACTCTTTAAATTTCTTTTTAATATTATTAATTTGCTACTAGATATACAGATTTATTTGATCATTTCTTTTCCTGGGTTCCCAGAACCAAGCTCCTAAGACCTTGGGATCAGCCAGATAACCTATTCTAAAGCTTTGGTTTAATAGTTTAGTTGTTTTCATGACCTGGTTTTATATTGTAAGACTAGTAGGTTGGAGGGAGGAGATAGGAGGGAGAAGGTAGTACAGGAAGAGGAAAAGAAACACCTTTAAATTATTTCCTGGACTACAATACATGTCAGAATTGTAGTGCTTTTGGCCAGAGGCTGTACAAGACTAACAGAGTAAAGATTTTGTATGATGTGACCTTTAAATTAAGTTATAAAGATCAAAACAGGAAAAAGATTGAATTTCAAAGTGTTAAAATGGATAACATTTCAGAGTTGGTTTCACAAAAGAAGCTAAGTCAACACATCACTTTGTGAATTCAAGGGCAGTGTCTAAAACACATTGAGTTGTAATTTCTGAAGTAGTTGATACAAAGAGTGACTAAAAACTATATTCATGTCATACATTAATGAATACATTCTCAACACCATTCTAGAGTGAATTTAACCAATATTCCTCTGAGAATTATAAGGGGTTCAAGATATGTAAGGTAGATTGAGAGGTAAGGTAGATAATCCTCTAATTCAGTCTTAAAGAAGCTAGGAGAGTTTGGTGATCTTCATTCAATCAATTAATCAAGAACCACTTATTCATCATCTATTATATATCAGACCCAAATACTTGACTTCAGTCATGGTCAGAAACATGAGTATAAATTTATTTCCTAAAAGGTTTGATATTCCTCTAAGGACTTTCACTATGGTGAATTTTTCCCCTTCATATTCAAACTTTCAAAGAAAATATATGCATATTCAGAGGTTACAAATTGTGTTTAGTTATATTTTTAGACGTGTAAAATGTTAAGCCTACCATATAAAAGAAACATAATTGGTCGATTGGAGGAAACTGTATTTATTTTTAATTATATAAATCCAATTTCTTAAACCCAGAGCCTGGGTTATTGCATATACACATACATGCAGGTATATACACGTGCACACACATACGCAGTACAAGCCCTCTAGATATCCATACCAAGGTAGAGGTATAAAGGGCATACATAGGAAGGGAACGATAGAAAGAGATTTTCTTTCCTTTTCCCCAAAACGTAGTAGAGAAAATACAACTTTTCATTTATGTCCACAAAAGCAGATGCCTACATATGAAATGTAGGGCTAAAGAGCAATAGAAGAGTAAAGCCAGTAGCGTTTATAACTAGAACTTCTTTTAGTCAGACAGCTGCTCACACTGTGTTGTTGTTGGGCCATTTTACAGTTATGTTTAACTCTCTGTGGCCCTATTTGGGAGTCTTCTTGGCTGAGATGCTAGAGTATTTTGCCATTTCCTTGTCCAGTTATTTCACAAATGTAGAAACTGAGGCAAAAAGAATGAAGTGACTTGCTCAGGGTCACACAACTAGCAAGTGTTTGAGGCCAGATTTGAATTCAGGAAGATGAGGCTTCCTAACTCAAGGCCCAGGACTCTTATCCACTGAGCCACCTAGATGTCTGCTGACACTGTACTACTACTACTAATACCTTCTTTTAGTAGCACTGGAATTATTTACAGGTCCTGTGACTGGCTGAGAATCCAGTGATTTTTGGTTCACATGGATACAGAGCATCCTATCTACAGATGGTCCTTCTTTCTGACCTTCCTATTGTGAAGATAGAATTAACTCTCCCTTTGTCTATTTTAAGTTAATCAAATCAAGAACCTACTTAGCACTCAGCGAGCCATTAAGTAAGAGAGTTCACAGATTACTTACTAGAGAAAGCTCACACCTCCATAGGCCACTAAAGAGGGGGAGAGACAAGAAGTGACATGGAAAAAAGGGTATAAAAGGTCAAGCTCAAAGACTGATTCATTGATTCTGCCTTGGTGAGCTTGGCTGAAGCTTGACTCTTGGAGGCAGTCACTTTTTCCTGGATTTTTCCTTGACTGGAGCTTTCTGTGCTGAAGAGGCTTGCTGCGTGAGTGACTGGAGCTGAAGGAGGAGGCTTGAGTTTGGTGGACTTTTGGCTGAGGACTACAGGGACTTCCATGTGGAGATCAGGACTTAAGGGAGCCCTTGCCAGGCGATGAGCTGGACTTCACCAGAGCAGTACTTGACAATTCTCTACCTTCTTCCTACATTTCCCACTTTAATATGTCTACCTTGTTGTAAATAAAAGCTACTAACAGTCGTTTTGACTTAAAGGCTAATATTTTATAAATAGCGACCACAATCCTTTTTTAACTCATAAATATTTTGTCAAACCAACTTTTTGCCCTTCCACTCTGAGAACCTACCACTCCACACTAGGGGATTCGAAATTCCACTCTTTTTAATTCTAGTTACATGAGACTCAAGGTAGGGAGTGATAAGTGGAAATTTGGGAAGAAAGTAACCAGAGTGGAGACACAGAGAGAGGGGATGGAATGAAAGACACCAAGGAGTGCAAGGGAAGCTCTCAGAATCCTGGGGTAGAATTCTGAGGAAAATAACTGCCATCCAGGAGTTGAGTTTGAACTCGGGAGAGGGAAACATCCCCTAAACCCAGCTCTTGCATCCTAGCTTCTTTTAACAGGCTCCTGAGAGAAAACAGTTATTTCAGAACACCTTTGGTCCTCTACTCTGCTATAACATCTGAAGAAGTCTCAAGGAAGAATTACCAGTGTCTATGACTGAACTGTTCAGTTGCTTTGGGGAGCTTTGGCTCACTGAAGTGACTTAAGTCACGCCTGGCATCTATTCTGACTCCACAACTATCTGTATTTTCTCACAAAGACTTCAATCATTGTGGGCTTAGCATAGGTAGTTAGAATAGATGGGGAATTTGCGACAGAGAGAGGAAGTTAATATAGCCTCAGCTTTGCTGAGGGCAGAAGAGACCCTGCATAGTGTCAGTTGGTGGGAGTAAACAAGTTTTCATTAAGATTAGAGAAATCCTCAGCCCACTTACCTTACCCATTCCAATTCAATATCTTACAATAAATCTGTTTTCTGATAATAGTAGAGTCAGATAGTGTGATTACTAGCCTGGGACAGAAAGATTCTTCATCTTACTCTCTGTACCCATGAAGATCATCATCACCCTAGCCTGAGTTCAGCAAATCCAGTCGCTCATTAATTTATCACCCTTACAATTCCCCCATTCTTACAGGATGGAGTGGGGGAAATGAGGTTCCTGATAGCAGGAACTGATTTTGAGTTTCTTTGCCTCCCAACTGCTTAGTCCAGTGTTGGGCACATAGTAAGCATTAAAAAATTCTTGTTGACTAAGCTAAATACTTTACTGAAAATGTAAATAAAAGTGTTGCCAGCTTTATGTTACAGGAATGATGGCAATATAGTGTGCATGATGTCACATGTTTAATGGATATCCTATTGCTTTCCTTCTCAATGGTTTGGTTGAGGCTGGAGGGAGAGAATTGAAACTCAAACATTTTTAAATGAATAATAAATGAGAAAGTAACGTCTATGAAAAATAAAATTTCACTTTCTAATGATTATTCCTTATAGGCTTTTTTATTATTGTTCAGATCTGGGATTATTATTATCTGCATAGAGAACTCTGAGTAGAAAGTTCTTCCATTAAATTACATTAGTTATCCTCTGTAAACTTCAGCTTTAAGAGATCAGCTTATCAGTAGGTAAAATGATTTGTCTGAAGTCATGAACTTAAAACTTGACCTTCTGCCTCTGAGGCTGCTTCTCCACCAATGTGAATTCATCTCCCATACTAGCAAAGTGAGAAAAAAAGCCTTACATTAAAATTTAGTAAAGAGCATCTTTGGAGAATATAGTCCATTAACTTCTGCCAAACTTAACAACATTATTTACTCGTAAAAGGGATGAATTACAGACAGGAAGTACTTGACCTTACTTCCTTTTATTCTCAGAATAATTTTAAAGAAGACTCCATAGTGTTACTTATCATTTTGGATCATTAAATCTTCTACTTCCTTAGAAGACATAACTTTGTTTTTACTGTACTTTGCTTTTATTAAAATGGAAAATCAATCACTTGCTATTTTTTCACCTGGTCAGTTTTTTTTTTCTTTAATGGTATAGCAAATACTTTCTGCCAGCTCTTTTCACCCTGAGGATGCCACCAAAGAGTTCAACATTGAAGAACTGATTTTATTCTATTTAACATTTATCGTTGGTTTTCATGTAACAACTGAATGTGACAGCTTGTCAAGTCTGACACTGAAATGGGGTTGAGGTACAGAAGTCACATTTCATTTACATTGCCAGACATGTGTCCTTAGGAAATGGACATTTGAAGGTTTTGAAAGGGTGTTCTGTGGATTCTGACCTCACCTCTACCACCCCATAAACCAGAAGCTTTCAGTCATTCCTTTAGCCATATCACAAAGCTGACTGGTCATTTCTAGAGTAAAATATAGCACAGTGTATATTGTAACCAAAAAAAATGAATAAAATACCATGAAATTCACAAACTCAAAGCTGAAATTTAATAGTCTTAGTATATCATTTTCTTCTCCCTTTTGTTTTGTCTTCATGAGAAAACATGTATAGGGTAAAAAATCAAACTCCATTTTTCCAAAGACAATAAAAAGTAACTCCTCAAAGCCTTCTTTTACTTTCATTTAAGGTACAACCAATGAGGTAGAATTTGGATGAATTTCTTCCATAAGCTTTTTGAAAATATTTTTTATTTAAAATACTTTTCCATGGTTCCATGATTCATGATTCCTTCCTCTCCCCCATTCTTTCCTCCCCTCTCCTGAAGGTGACAAGCAGTTCCACTGGGTTATAACAGTATCATTGTTCAAATCCCATTCCCATGTTGTTCATATTTGCACTATAGTGATCTTTCAACATCAAACTCTAATCATATCCATGCTGAACTACATGACTGATCATATGTTTTTCTTCTGCATGTCTGTTCCCATAGTACTTTCTCCGGATGTGGATAATGTTCTTTCTCCTAAGTTCCTCTGGATTGTCCTGAGTCATTGCATTGCTGCTAGTCAAAAAGTCCATTATATTCAATTGTGCCATAATGTATCAGTCTCTGTGTACAATGTTGTCCTGGTTCTGCTCCTTTTGCTCTGCATCAATTTGTGAAGATGGGATTAACTCTACACTGCCCATTTTTAGATTTAATCACCACAAATGTACATACCCCACTTATCATTAAGGATGGGGAGGTCTGAGACCCACGTGTATGAAAGTGGGTGATGAATCAGAATCCACAGACTCCCCCCCTGAGCAGTCCTAAGCAAAGCTTGAACTGTAACTGGTACATGTAAAGTGGGAGGAAAGCACAGAAAGTGACAAAAGGAATAGTCTTTATAAATTGCAAGAACCTCCTGTGAAGGGAGGTCTTTTCACCTTCAACTTGACCCTGGAGGAACTCTGGCTGAGGACCTCTTTTCCTTAGAACTACCATGTGGGTGAGTGAAAAAGGCTGAATCCCTTCCTTAGCTTTCCTAGAGGTTCTAGGCTCCAGAGGGGCCCCTTGTCTGGGAGGAGGCCTTATAGCTAAAACCCTTGTTAACTGACCTTTAGGCTCTCTCGCTGGGGCTTCTGGAGCCCTGCTGGAGTAAAGTCAGGGCTTGAGCACATAGTCTAGCTCAGTGATGGGCAAACTATGGCCTGTGGGCCAGATGCAGTGACCCCTGAAATGTTCTATCTGGTTGCTCAACATTATTCCTAATCTGAAGAATACAATGAGTAAGATATAATACAATGAAACTTCGAAAGAGTTGCCTTAGAAACAGGCTGACAGATGAGCATTTTCTTTCCTTTGGCCCTCTCTTTAAAAAGTTTGCCCATCACTGGTCTAGCTCATTAAACTAGATCTCCTACTCTGCCTTCTTTCTGAGTTTCTTACTTTTATTCTTTCTCTATTTTATAAATAAATGGCTAAAAAAATCATTTGTAATTAATTAATTAAATTCCTGGCAACCATACTCTTATTTTTTTTACAGATTATTTATTTATTAATATTTGTTTTTAACCTGTTTACATACTTTAGCCCCCTACTTTCTCCTTCACACCCCACTCTCCTCCCACTGATGGCCAATGTACAATTCCACTGGTTGTAACATGTGTCCTTGTTAAGGGTCTATTTCCCATTCATGTCCCCCTCAGCCCATGCATTCAAGCAATTGTTTATCTTATACGTTTCCTTTCCTGCAGTCCTTCCTCTGAATGTGGGTAGCATCTTTACCATAAATCCCTCAGAGCTGTCTTGTGTCATTGCAGTGCTGCTGATACAGGAGCCCATTACATTTGATTTTACCATAGTATATCAGACTCTGTGTACAATGTTCATGTGGCTCTGCTCCTTTCACTCTGCATCACTTCCTGGAGGTCTCTCCAATTTACATGGAATTCCTCCAGTTTATTATTCCTTTTAGCACAATAGTATTCCATCACCCGCATATACCACAATTTGTTCAGCCATTCCCCAATTGAAGGACATCCCCTCATTTTCCAGTTTTTTGCCACTACAAAAAGCGCAGCTATAAATATTTTCGTACAAGTCTGTTTATCTATGATCTCTTTGGGGTACAAACCCAGCAATGGGATGGCTGGATCAAAGGACAGGCAATCTTTTATAGTTCTTTGGGCATAGTTCCAAATTGCCAGCTAGAATGGCCGGATCATTTCACAACTCCACCAGCAATGCATCAATGTCCCAATTTTGCCACATCCCCTCCAACATTCATTACTCTCCCCTTCTTTCATTTTAGCCAATCTGCTAGGTGTGAGGTGATACCTCAGAGTTGTTTTGATTCGCATTTCTCTAATTATTAGAGATTTAGAACACTTTCTCATTTGCTTATTGATACTTTTGATTTCTTTACCTGAAAATTGCCTATTCATGTCTCTTGCCCATTTATCAATTGGGGAATGGCTTGATTTTTTATACAATTGCTTTAACTCCTTGTATATTTGAGTCATTAGACCCCTGTCAGAGTTTTTTGTTATAAAGATTTTTTCTCAATTTGTTGTTTCCCTTCTGATTTTAACTACATTGTTTTTGTTTGTACAAAAGCTTTTTAGCTTAATATAATCAAAACCATTAAATTTACATTTTGTAATTTTCTCTAACTCTTGCTTGGTTTTAGAATCTTTCCTTTCCCAGAGATCTGACAAGTATACTATTCTGTGTTCACTTAAATTATTTATAATTTCCCTCTTTATATTCAAGTCGTTCACCCATTCTGAATTTATCTTGGTGTAGGGTGTGAGATGTTGATCTAAGCCTAACCTCTCCCATATTGTTTTCCAAATTTCCCAGCAGTTTTTGTCAAATAGTGGATTCATGTCCCAAAAGTTGGGCTCTTTGGGTTTATCATACACTGTCTTGCTGACATCATTAACCCCGAGTCTATTCCATTGATCCTCCTCTCTATCTCTTAGCCAGTACCATATTGATTTAATGACTGCTGCTTTATAGTATAGTTTGATATCTGGTACTGCTAGGCCCCCTTCCTTCACATTTTTTTTTCATTATTTCCTTTGATATTCTTGATCTTTTGTTATTCCAGATGAAATTTGTTATAGTTTTTCCTAATTCAGTAAAAAAGTTTTTTGGTAATTTGATAGGTATGGTGCTAAATAGGTAAATTAATTTGGGTAGGATGTTCATTTTTATTATGTTAGCTCATCCTACCCATGAACAGTTAATGGCTTTCCAATTGTTGAGGTCCAGTTTTATTTGTTTGGAAAGTGTTTTGTAGTTGTTTTCGTATAATAGCTGTGTTTGTTTTGTTAGATTGATTCCCAAGTATTTTATATTGTCTAGGGTGATTTTGAATGGTGTTTCTCTTTCTACCTCTTGCTGTTCTAATGTGTTGGAAATGTATAGAAATGCTGATGATTTATGTGCATTTATTTTGTATCCTGCCACTTTGCTAAAGTTGTTGATTATTTCTACCAACCTCTTAGTTGATTCTCTAGGATTTTTTAAGTATACCATCATATAATCTGCAAAGAGTGATAGATTAGTCTCCTCATTGCGTATTTTGATACATTCAATTTCTTTTTCTTCTCTAATTGCTATTGCTAGTGTTTTTAGTAATATGTTGAATAATAGAGGTGATAATGGGCATCCTTGTTTCACTCCTGATCTTATTGGGAAGGCTTCTAATTTATCCCCATTGCATATGACGCTTGTTGATGGTTTTAGGTATATATTATTTATTATTTTTAGGAAGGGTCCTTCTATTCCTATACTTTTCAGTGTTTTCAATAGGAATGGATGCTGTATTTTGTCAAAGGCTTTTTCAGCATCTATTGAGATAACCACATGATTTTTGTTTGTTAGGCTGTTGATATGGTCAATTATGTGGATGGTTTTCCTAATGTTGAACCAACCTTGCATTCCTGGTATAAATCCCACCTGATCATGGTGGATGATCTTCTTAATTACTTGCTGGAGTCTCTTTGCTAGTATTATATTTAAGATTTTTGCATCTATGTTCATTATGGAGATTGGTCTGTAGTTTTCTTTCTCTGTTTTTGATCTCCCTGGCTTTGGAATCAGTACCATATTTGTGTCATAAAAGGAATTTGGTAGGACTCCTTCTTTGCTTATCATATCAAATAATTTGTATAGTATTGGGATTAGTTGCTCTTTGAATGTCTGATAGAATTCACTTGTGAATCCATCAGGCCCTGGCGATTTTTTCTTAGGGAGTTCTTTGATGGTTTGTTCAATTTCTATTTCTGATATGGGATTATTTAGGTATTCTATTTCTTCTGCTGTTAATCTAGGCAATTTATATTTTTGTAAATATTCATCCATATCTCCTAAATTGTCATATTTCTTGCCATATAATTGGGCAAAATAGTTCTTAATGATTGCCTTAATTTCCCCTTCATTATAGGTGAGGTCTCCCTTTTCATCTATAATACTGTCAATTTGGTTTTCTTCTTTCCTTTTTCTTATTAGATTGACTAGTACTTTATCTATTTTATCTGTTTTTTCAAAATACCAGCTTCTAGTCTTATTTATTAATTCAATAGTTCTTTTACTTTTGATTTCATTAATTTCTCCCTTAATTTTTAGTATTTCTAATTTAGTTTTCATCTGGGGTTTTTTTATTTGCTCACTTTCTAATTTTTTGAGTTGCATGCCCAATTCATTAATCTCTGCCCTCCTTAATTTGTTAATATATGCACTCAAGGATATAAATTTCCCCCTGAGTACTGCCTTGGCCGCATCCCACAGATTTTGGTAGGATGTCTCATCATTGTCATTTTCTTCAATGAAATTGTTGATTGTTTCTATGATTCCTTCTTTGACCAATTGGTTTTGAAGAGTCATATTATTTAATTTCCAATTAGTTTTTGATTTTCCTGTCCAAGTGCCCTCACTAATTATTATTTTTATTGCATTATGATCTGAGAAGGTTACATTTATTATTTCTGCTCTTTTGCATTTGTTTGCAATGATTCTATGCCCTATAACATGGTCAATCTTTGTGAATGTGCCATGTGCAGCTGAGAAGAAGGTGTATTCCTTTTTGTCCCTATTTATTTTTCTCCACATATCAATTAGATCTAATTTTTCTAGGACTTCATTCATCTCTCTTACCTCTTTCTTATTTATTTTTTGGTTTGATTTATCTAGATCTGAAAGAGGAATATTTAGATCTCCCACTATTATGGTTTTACTATCTATTTCCTTCTTGAGCTCTGCCAGTTTTTCCTTTATGAATTTGGATGCTATACCACTTGGTGCATATATATTGAGCAGTGTTATATTTCCTCATTGTTTATACTACCTTTAATCAGGATGTAATGACCTTCCGTGTCTTTTTTAATCATATCTATTTTTACTTTGGCTTTGTCAGAGATCATGATAGCCACTCCTGCCTTCTTTTTCTCATTTGATGCCCAAAAGATTTTGCTCATACCCTTATCCTTGAACTTGTGTGTGTCTACCCGCCTCATATGTGTTTCTTGTAGACAACCTATGGTAGGATTTTGGTTTCTGATCCACTCTGCTATTTGCTTCTGTTTTATGAGCGAGTTCATCCTGTTCACATTCAGAGTTACAATTGTTAGTTGTGTATTCACTGACATTTTTGTATCCTCCCCTAGACCCACTCCTTCTTATTACACTATTTTCTTTTACACCAGTGGTTTGCTTTGAGCTGGTATCCCTTATCTCCTCCCTTGATTAACTTCCCTTTCTGCCCCCTCCCTTGTTGTTTCCCTCTTTTTATTTTTTAAAGACCAAATGAATTCCCTCCCCCTTCTTCGCCTTTCCCTTTTTTGGCCTCCCCACTCCCCTGCTCCCTTTGGTTTATCCCCTGTGACTTTCACAGTACGGTTAGATAGAGTATTTTATCCAGATGGATAATAAAGCTACTCTTCCTTCACCGGGTTGATTACACTGAGAGTAAGGTTTGATTATGCTCTCTTCCTCTCCTTCTTATGGTATTATTTATCCCCTCCCCTCCCCATGCCCTCTTTGTGTGTAATAGAATATCTTATTTTTCTTATTTACTCGAATTTTTCTTGGTGTCCCATACTATTCCCCCCCCCTTTCCCACTCCCCATGTCTTCTTAGACCATTTAGTATCCTGTCCTCTCCCTATGAATTATTCTCCTGGTTGCTATAATAGTGCATATTATAATAGTGTATAGAGTTCATTACAGAGAATTATACATAGCATTTCTCCACCTAGTAATACAGATAATTAGATCTTATTTATGCCCTTAAAGAGTCAAGCTTAAAAGACTATGAGTTTTCTTTCTTTTCCCTCTGTTTCTTATTTACCTTTTCATCTTTCTCTTGATATTTGTGATTGAGTGTCAAACTTTCCATTTAGTCCCGGTCTCTTTTGTGCAAAAACTTGGAATTCTTCAATTTGGTTGAATGCCCATACTTTCCCCTGAAAGTATATGGTTAGTTTCGCTGGGTAGTTGGTTCGTGGCTGAAGGCCCAGCTCTCTTGCCTTTCTGAATATTGTATTCCAAACCTTGCAGTCTTTTAGTGTTGAGGCTGCCAGATCCTGTGTGATCCTTATTGGTGCTCCTTGATATTTGAATTGTCTCTTTCTGGCTTCTTGTAAGATTTTTTCTTTAACTTGAAAGCTCTTCAATTTCGCCATTATATTTCTGGGTGTTGACTTTTCTGGGTCCAGTGTAGAGGGTGTTCTATGGATCCTTTCAATGTCTATATTGCCCTCTTGTTGTAGAACTTCAGGGCAATTTTGCTGTATAATTTCTTTAAGTATGGAGTCCAAGTTTCTATTAATTTCTGCCTTTTCTGGAAGACCAATGATTCTCAAGTTGTCTCTTCTAGACCGCTTTTCTTGGTCTGTCACTCTCTCATCGAGATATTTCATGTTTCCTTCTATTTTATCAGACTTTTGACTTTGTTTTATTTGTTCTTGTTGTCTTGAGAGATCATTGGTTTCTAAATGTTTGATTCTAGCCTTTAAGGACTGGTTTTTGGCTTTAATGTTTTGGTTTTCAGCTATAATTTTTTGGTTTTCCTTTTCAATCTGGTCATTTTTGGTCTTCAGTTGACTTGTCTCACTTTCCAATTGTGAAATTCTGCCTTTTAAACTGTTATTTTCTTGCCAGATTTCTTCCATCTTCCTCAGAATTTCATTTTTAAACTCTTCCATAGCTTGTGACCAGCTTTCATTTTTGGGGGGAGGTTTGGATTTTTGTTTTCCCTCCTCTGTTGTCTGGAGTTTCTCTGTGTAGAAGTTGTTGAGTGTTCCAGAGTTTCTCTTGATAGTCTTTTTCTTCTGGGCTTCCTTATTGCTGGCCATTGTTAGCCCCGCCTCTTTTCAGCTTTGTCTTTGCACTCAGGGTCTACCTGTGCCTTGCAATCTCCCGGGGGCTCCGGTCTCCTTGTCCTCGGGGTCAGACCTCCTGGTAGTTCCCGGTCTGCCCCTCTGCTCGAGGTTCCTTCAGTAGTCTTTGGGGCTGCTTTCACTGCCGTGCTCGGTCCGGGGGGTCCTCACTGGAGGTCCAAGCCTGGGCTGGAGATAGTTATTCAAGCCTAGGGCACTGCCTTTGCCTGTGCAGATGCTCTTAGGGCACTGCCTTCACCCCTGCAGAAGGTAGTGAAAGTCCATGGGCTGGAGATCTTTATTCACACCTGAGGCGATGCCTTCAGTGCTTGGGAAAGGCCATGTTTTAGGGGCCTTTGTCCAGGTCAGAGGCGGTGCCTTCACCCACGTGGACCTCTGGGAAAGTCCGTGCGAGCCCCCAGCCACCTGGGGTCCCTCGTCTTGCATCACACAAGTACAAGCCCTGGGGCTGCCAGTGATTATCTGGTTGCCCCAGTCCTGTTTTCACACTTGTGCGTTGGTGTTGTTGGAGGTGTGTGGTGTGGGGAGTGGGGGAGGGGCTTCTTCCTCTCACGTTTTAGTGAGAGTTGTTTCACCCCTTTATAGCGTGGAAATGCCCCGATTCTGCATACCTTCAATGCTGCGCCCTGTTGTGGGGTTCCTTCGTTCTTCTGGACTCGTTTTTATTTTCCCCTTGAGGGGTCCTATATGCTTCGGTCAGGAGAGATCGAGCAGCTGCTCCTTACTCTGCCGCCATCTTAACCCCATACTCTTATATATTTACTTTAACCATAATTTCTTTACCTTTTACAAATTCTTGGAGGTCTTTCAAGTTTATATAGAAATCCTCCAGTTCATTATTCCTTCCAGCACAATAATAGTCCATCACCATTAGATACCGCAATTTATTCAGCTATTTCCCAATTGATGGACAGTCCTTCATTTTCCAATTTTTTGTCACCATAAAGAGTGTGGCTATGAACATTTTTGTACAAGTACTTTTCCTTATTATCTCTTTGGGGCACAAACCCAGAAGTACTATGGCTGGAACAAAGCTCAGACATTCTTTTATAGCCCTTTGGACATAGTTCCAAATTGCCCTCCAGAATGGTTGGACCAATTCACAATTCCACCAGCAGTGTATTAGTGTCCCAATTTTGCCACAACTCCTCAAACATTTATCATTTTCCTTTGCTGCCATATTCACCAGTCTGCTAAGTATAAAGTGATACCTCAGAGTTGTTTTAATTTGCAATTTTCTAATCAGGACTTCCATAACATTTTGATTCCCTTTTTCCATTTGGTCCATTCTACTTGTCATGGAACTCTTTTCTTCATTGAATTTGTCTGCCTCTTTTTCCAATTGACCAATTTTGCTTTTCAAACTGTTATTTTCTTTTTGCATTACTTTCATTTCCTATTCACATTTTTTTCAATCTGTATTATTTGATTTTTCTAATTCCTTTTTGAGTTCTTCCAGCACTTGAGACAAATTCCTATTTTTCTTTGAAGTTTTACATGTGTTTGCTTGTATTTTACCACCCCCTGTTAATTTTATGCCTTGTTCTTTGTTGCCATAGATATTTTCTATGGTTAGGTGTTTCTTTTGCTGTTTGCTCATTTTCATGGCTTTTTTTTTTGCCTGTAGACTAAGAGTTCTGAAAGCTACTGATCCTGATTCCTTTGCTGATGGTTTATAGGACTCAGCACTCCAAGCTCCCTTGGCCTAAGGGCTTCACCCACAGTGCAGACTTGAAAGAACCAAGTGCTATGGACTTTCAGACATCACTGTGGTTTGGTGCTAATGCTGGGACTTCAAAGGATGGGTCTTGGCTCTGGAGTGCTCTGTTGTTCATGTAGCCAGAGCCCTATGATCTCAAAGTTGGCCTATGTCCAAACTTTGAATCTGGCTCACAGTAGGTGGGGGTGGGGGTGGTCAGGCAATACTTTGTGCAGTTTTTCTTCCAGTTCCCTCATCCTATGACAATTGACTTTCTGTCTACCTTTCAAGTTGTGTTTAGCATGAAAGCCCCCTTACTCCATCTTGCTATTGGTTTTCGACTCTTGTTGTTTTGAGGGGCTTTTTAAAGATTGATTATGAAGGATTGTCAGAACAGTTTCAGCTTTTGCTGCTACTAAGCTGTCATCTTGGCCCCAGATCCCAAAGTAGTAAAGGCTGAGCAATGGAAGTGAAATGACTTGCCCAGCTAGGAAGTGTGTGACTCCAGATTTGAACCCTGGACTTCCTGGCTCTCACTGAGTCACCTAGTTGCCCAATTTAGCACTTGGGAGGAATGCAAAAGTCTCTCCCCTCATCCTTGAAAAGGACAGAAATATCAGGGAGCAGTAATGTTTATGGACCAACTCCTTCTCCCTCTAAATGATTCCCCTAACTCCATCCTAGATCTTGGACCAGAAATAGTCTTAGGAGTTCTATACCATTCTCCTAGAAGAATTTTCCTAGTCATCTATGTTGTCTCTACTCCAACTTCCATGACAAAGCATACCTTTTTGGTACATTGGCCAATGCCTAAATTTGCTATGGAGAGAAGGTAGGTAGTTGGTGAACTGGGTGAAATTCCAGAACTGGATGCAGGAAGATAAGTTTAATTTCTTCCATAGGCACTAGTTGAATGACCTTGGAAAGTCATTTTACTTATCCTAGCCTCAGTTTACCCATCTGTCAAAATAAGGATAATAATAGAACTTATCTCACATAACTATTGTGAAGATTTAACTTGATAATATAAGTTAAGTGCCTTTCTTGTATACCTTAAAATGCCATCTAAGTTGTCTCTAATAATTATTATTGTGCATAATATTATATTATATACTATAAATTTTTAAATGATTATTACTCAGTATTTTTCAATAGATAGAGACCCAGATTTGTAGTTAGAAAACTTGGCTTCTTCCCCTAATATCCTCACACCCAAATAAAATCTCTTAAACCATGTTATAAAAGAGCTGTTTATCTGCCTTAATAGAAAAAAGTTCTGTAAATTGGAATTCCCTGCACAAGTAAAATGACAAGTCTAGATCCACCCTTCTGTATCTACACACACACACACACACACACACACACACACACACACACACACACAAGTGTTGTAACCACTGAAAGGGTTCCTATACCGAATGAGACAGACAGAGAGGTAGACAAAGAGAGTGATAGAGAGACAGACAAACAGAGGAATGGAAGATAGAAGGCAAATTGGGAGAGGGACTGGGCTACAGGTTGTTGAAAAGCAAATGTTTATCTGTGGGAAAAAAAACAAGAGAAAGAAGGAGAAGTCCCCAGACTTAGTGTTGCTGATAGCTGATGATTATCCAAAGTGAGATCTTCACCTGAGACAACAGAGTGATATGACAGCCACATTCCATGCAGAGGATTGTATATGGGAAAAGTCTGTCATGACTTATCACAAAAATCTTTATAGTCCACTAATACATGCAGTGGCATTTCCTGAAAATTGCTACAGTAGAAATTTGAGGAACTAATAAGATATGGGTACAGATTTTGTCTTTATTCTCTTAGCTCCTTATAAACATATTTTGCATATTGTGTGTCACATATAATTATCTCAGGGAAGAACGCCCAGACAAAGCCTTGTTTATCTTTCATGTTACACATCAGTGAATACCATGAAAACTTAGGGAGATAAACTTTCTGTAGGGCTCTGTCCTATTCCCTACTCACTAATGAGCCTTTGGATAACATAATTTAATTTACTATTATATAATACTTACCAATTCCTCATTGTTTAGAGATGTCCTAATAACCATGGCCAAGGAGAGTCCAGATTTTCGGGCAGCTAATGTCTAAGGCAAATATTTAAAAAATGCTATTAATAAATAGAGCAAGAAGTAAAGATTACAATATAGACAGTGAAATGTTAATATTTCTTGGTCTTCAAAGGAGGATGCTAACATGCAAAAACTTCATTTTTATTACCTTTGATAGCATTACACAAAGCTGCCATTTATTTATTTTGACATGGTTTTTATATGACCTTTAGTTATATACTGAGAAATATGTAATTTTCAAATGTTAGATATAAATGGAAACATTTTAAAATGTCTAGAAGAGTGATGGACAAACTATAGCCCATGGGCCAGATGGGGGTGGGGAGACTGAAATGTTCTATCCAGCTGCTCGACATTATTCCTAATCTGACAAACAAATACAATGAGTAGGATACAATACAATGAAACTTCAAAAGATTTGCCTTAGAAACAGACTGACAGATGAGCATTTCCTTTCCTTTGGCCTCCTCTTTAAAAAGTTTGCCCATCACTGATCTAGATCATTCCCAAGAGTTTCTAGATGAAGACAATGGGCCCCATGGTAGTAGAGGAAGGCAAGGCAAAAGACCTGAATTCCAGTTATAATATGAACTTAGACAAAGTTACATTACCACTATAATCCTGAATTTCCTTTCCTGCAAAATAGGGGTTAAAGTTTCTCTCATGCTTAACACCAAAAATTGAAATTAGTTGGAAAGATAGAATGTTCTATGCACAGAACACTTAGAATGCTTTTGTATACTATTAGCTGACTCATCCAAGATTATAACACAGGCTAATGGTATTATAGCCTTTCTTTAAAAAAAGTATCTCTTAAGTGGACATAATCAGTTTGCCAGGTAAAATATGCTTTATCATACGAAGTTGTTGTAAATCAAGCCCATGGCAACAGATGATGGCTATAGAGCATTGATTTGGGACTCTTTTTAAAAATTCTATAATCTCAATGGAATGGTCTTTTAGATCCTATCTGGAAAATGCTTTACTACTTTCTCAAAAAATAGTCTAGTTTAATGGTGGACAAGTCAAATTATCAGGACTGTATTTTTGTGTATGCCATTGTGAGGATGTAAGTCCAAGTGACCTAGTAGTCAAAATGAGTCACCTAAAATCTCTGAAGATTTTAGGCATATAAGACATACAAAGTTTTTCTGACTGACTTAGAAAATGACAATTATATAAGGCATTAAAGGTAGCCTTCATCTAGATATGGGAGCATCAGGAGAATTGCCAGTTGAACCTAACTCTGCTGCAAACATAATTGTCCATTGGAGCTCCACAGTTTTATATTTTATTTTCTAAAGGAGAACCCTTCCCTGAGTAAGCTTACTAAGCTTACCTTCAAAGATTACTCAATTGCCTGATCTACTATCTCTGAAAAGATAGAATCTTCCAAAAAATTTGCAGAGATTGTTTTGTTTGTTTTATGTCATAAAATTATGCTTTGTCTTTATTCATTTTTTGGTATTGTTGAATGAAACGATACATTCTTTGAGTACCTGTGTCTTATATAACAATAAAATTTCGTAAATTGAATGCAATATACTCTTGGGAACTCAATAAATATTAGTTGAATGAATTTTTTTAAATACTTACCATGGCCTGAAAATTTCCAGCAGTGAGAAGAAACAGAATAGGAATAAATTAGCTATTTAAAAAGTGAAAAAGGTATAAAGATGTTAAATAAGCATAAGACAAATTTAAACTTCCACATTGAATTAGAAATGAGAGATAATTGTTTTAATGTACATATAACCACTTCTTTTATAAAGTAAGAATTCACAACTCATTTTTTCTATCTTAAAACTACAGTAACAGCTTTTGAATAGATTATCATTAGCAGAAATACAAATCACTGATGTTAATGACAAATTTTTATGCGTTATCAGAAATAAAAGATGTATTCTTCATCACTTCAGAAATATTTTGGAAAAAGTATGAAAAGATTTTGTCAGACAGATAATTTCATAAAAATTTATTATATTTTAATTTAGTTAGATTTCAAATATTCTGAAAGTAGGAAATTATATAATCTTAAGTACTATATTTCTAATGAAATCTGGAACATATATATTCTGGTTTACATGTTGATATAATTCTTAGTGATATGTAATTCTTTGGTAAATATTGAGTCACATTCCAAAGATGGTAAGGGAAATTCAATAAGAAGTAAACAGAATAATGAATAGAGACAAAGAGAGAGGCAGAGAGAGAGAGAGAGAGAGAGAGAGAGATGAAAGGAGAGAGAAAGGGAGAAGAGTGGAAGGGAGGCAGGAATGGAGAGGAAATGGGAGAAGGAGGAAAGGAAGGGAAGAGGGAGAGGGAGGGAGAAGGTGAAGGAGAAAGAGAAGAAGGAAAGGTTGAGGGAGAGGAGAGGGAAAAAATGGAAGGAGAGAGGGAGAATCTATAAAATGAGTAATATAGAAGTGGATGACACCATATACTATACTTCCCTTGCTTATGTTCTAAGTTTTAATGGCATTTCTTAGATTCCTATCATGTTTACTTTTACCACTACACTGATCTCATTCTAAATTGTAGGGGATTGCTAATCACTGTGAAGCTCTGTAATGTGCATGGCCTAATGAGCATTTTAATGACTAGAGGTACCACAGGAATTTTCAGTGGTAATTAATATTCTTCAGAGAAAGAAGATTTCTAGTTAATTTTGTCTAGACCAGACCTCAGCAGAAGAGAAAGAATTCTCTCCTGCCCTACCTGAATTGATTTCTTTACCTCAATTAGTACTGCCTGGCTCTATAGTAATAGATGAGAGCTGAATGTATTGAGGGAAAAACTTGACTGAGTCTTTAAATCTTACATATTAAACTGATGACCAGTTTTTCCCCCTAAATGCAAACAATTCCATTTTAAAAGGACCAAAGTAAAGCTGCTTACATCAGTTCATATGGCAATCTGTATGATGCTTTCTTACTTAACTATAGGGTGATGTTTGTCTCAATCTACAATTTCAAATTGCATCAATAGCAGGAATAATGTTGCATGTACAACTACCTTAAAAATGTAGAAGGAAGTATCTTCACTGAGGAGAAGGAAGAAAATATAAATATAACACTTTGACACGGGTGAATCAAACATCTTGGATATTTTAATTCATGCAGAATCTACAAGAATTGTAGCCTAAAAAGTTAATCCAAAAGGTAACTTTTAAAAAATGAAATAGGAAACCACATATGGAATCAGAAAATTGTCCAGAAGTTACTTACCACATCTCGAACAATAGGCAAGGTTTTTTTCCTGCGGAGGTCAGGCATACTGTCAATACCATAGAGTCCCCTGCCAGCCCTGTAAAAAAAATAACATTATACATTATTTTAGTAGGTGAAACAAGATTCCATCAAAAGCATCATCTTAGGTCTTATGGTAAAAATGCCACATTGGAAAAAAGATGACCCTAGCCTTTGGAATGGAGTAACTTATATAAAGTCCAATGGGCAAATTCCTAGGATAGTAAAACCACTGCAGAGAACTGATAGATTGCTATTCCTTTCAAACTTTACCAAAACATTAAACTGGCTTTTGGGATAGTCCAACACTTTGAGGTAATATAATATGGTCTTCTTAGATTGAATTACTCTTTATGGGACTAAATCATACTTGGTGGAATGTATATTATTGTTTTGAAATATTAAGGAAACTCAAGTAAACAATGCTTTTGGTCTAGGCACAAATTGTCAAAAAATATAGAAAAATTATCAATAGTTCAGAAATAATTTTCCTACCCTTGCTCTTCCATCAATGTTATGACTTTAAAATTTCATCTCATATATCCTTTATTTAAAAAAGAAAATAATATTAATGTTATGTGACATAATGGATAGATGGTAGACCCCAGATTTGCTAAGTTCTAGGTTTAGGGCCCATTTCTGTCACCTAGTACTTATATGACCATAGGTAAGTTGCTTAACTATCCAGTGTCACAGGTAACTTTCTAAAATGTTAAATAATAGATCCATCACTGATTTGCATCAATGGACAGAGTTTTTTTAACCAGGAATTCTCTACACCCATGAAAATACAGGTCTGGACAAAATAAAATTTAAAAGGTAGATGTAATTTCACTGATTTTTTCACAATAATTAATTTAGAAGCACCATGGAAAGAAAATAGTTAAATCCTCCTTGCAGTATTTTCTGTAGGTACTCTAACAGGGCAGCATTTATAAAATCTGCCCCATCAAGTCTCCATATACAACAACTTTATGATATGCATTTGCTAGTTTGTCTACAAAGTAGATAGTGAAGGGAAAGGAAAATGATTAGACTGTAGTAAAGATATATATATATATGTATATATATATAATATACAAATATGTGCATATGCAAATATATACATAATATGTATGTATTATGTATATATTTGCTTTGTTGGCTTTTCCTAGGCAGCAACAGATTATTTAACCTTATAGCTTTGCAGCAAAGAGACTATGATTTCAAAGCAAGTCAATTCCAAATTTAGAGAAGTAGTGGTTGAAGGAAGTACAGTTAAAAAGAAGGAAACGGGGGAGGGGGGCAGCTGGGTAGCTCAGTGGTTTGAGAGCAAGGCCTAGAGATAGAAAATCCTAGATTCAAATCTGGCCTCAGACACGTCCCAGCTGTGTGACAAGTGGCAAATCACTTGACCCCCATTGCCTAACCCTTACCACTCTTCTGCTTTGGAACCAATACACAGTATTGGTTTTTTTTTTAAAAAAAAAAAAAGAGGGAAAGAGGTTAAGTGTGATATAAAGATAATTTGAGAATGTCAAGATCTATACTGACTGGCTGGCGTATGGAGTCTAGATGGCACAGTAGAGGCAGAAATTCAGCTGAACTCTCCCCTCTAAACAACTTTAAAATAACTCCCCAAATCAAATTTTAGAGTGGCAAAGCCAATAAAAAATAGTAGTGAGCCATTTTTTTTCAGTCTAAAATAGATTAGGTGAATAGACTTGGGGTAAGTGACATCAGCAAGACAGTGTGTGATAAACCCAATGAGCCCAACTTTTGGGACAAAAATCCACTATTTGACAAAAATTGCTGGGAAATTTGGAAAACAATATGGGAGTGATTAGGTTTAGTTCAACATCTCACACCCTACACCAAGATAAATTCAGAATGAGTGAATGACTTGAATATAAAGAGGGAAACTATAAATAAAATATTATAGAATAGTATACTTGTCAGATCTCTGGGAAAGGAAAGATTTTAAAACCAAGCAAGAGTTAGAGAAAATTACAAAATGTAAAATGAATGATTTTGATTATATTAAATTAAAAAGCTTTTGTACAAACAAAAACAATGCAGCCAAAATCAGAAGGGAAACAACAAATTGGGAAAAAAATCTTTATAACAAAAAACTCTGACAGGGGTCTAATTACTCAAATATACAAGGAGTTAAACCAATTGTATAAAAAATTCAAGCCATTCCCCAATTGATAAATGGGCAAGGAACATGAATAGGCAATGTTCAGATAAAGAAATCAAAAGAATCAATAATCACATGAGAAAGTATTCTAAATCTCTAATAATTAGAGAAATTCAAATAGAAACAACTCTGAGGTGTCACCTCACACCTAGCAGATTGGTTAAAATGAAGGAAGGGGAGAATAATGAATGTTGGAGGGGATGTGGCAAAATTGGGATGTTAATGCATTGCTGGTGGAGTTGTGAAATGATCCAACCATTCTGGCTGGCAATTTGGAACTATGCTCAAAGGGCTATAAAAGAATGCCTGTCCTTTGATCCAGCCATACCATTGTTGGGTTTGTACCCCAAAGAGATCATAGATAAACAGACTTGTATGAAAATATTTATAGTCACGCTTTTTGTGGTGGCAAAAAACTGGAAAATGAGGGTATGCCCTTCAATTGAGGAATGGCTGAACAAATTGTGGTATGTGCTGGTGATGGAATACTATTATGCTCAAAGGAATAAGAAACTGGAATAATTCCATGTGAACTGGAAAGACTTCGAGGAATTGATGCAGAGTGAAAGGAGCTGAGCCTACACAGAAACCAGTACACTGTGGTAAAATAGAATGTAATGGACTTCTGTATTAGCAGCAATGCAATTACCCAGGACAATTCTGAGGGACTTATGGAAAAGAACACTATCCACATTCAGAGGAAGAACTGCAGTTGTGGAAACACAGAAGAAAAGCAACTGCTTGAACACATGGGTTGAGGTGGACATGATTGGGGATGTAGACTCGAAACTACCACACCAATGCAACTAACAACAATTTGGAAATAGGTCTTGATCAATGACATATGTTAAAACCAGTGGAAATGTGCATCGGCTATGGGGGAGTATGTGGGATAGTAAGAGCATGAATCATGTAAACATGTTAAGTTTTCTAAAAAATAAAAATTATTAAATGTTAAAAATATAATAAAATAGATTAGGAGATCAGCAGGTGTGGTCTGTGATATTGGAGTGTGGGTTGGGACAGAGCATATGCAATCTATAACAATGGCAGAAGGAGCTTTTGGGAGTTCTCACCCAGAAAAGATAAGGAAGTCAGACAATTGGTCAGAAAGAGATTATAGGGGTCCCTTTGCTAGTACTGGTTGTGACTGGTGCTGATTGGCAACTCTATCACAGAAGTGCAGTTCCAGGGCAGAAAAGAGTACTTGTAGTCCATCACAAAGGAAGAAAGAACCTGGACACAATTCCAGGAACAAAAGGACTGAACTGTGAGAAGAAATGGAGAAGTAGAATGGGGAAAAAAAATTCATATAAATGAGATATATAAGGAAGATTTTTATAATGGAGTAGAAAATGGGGTCAGCAGTGGGCACCTCCCACTCCAAAGTGTAACCAAACATATAAAGACCAAAAGCATATCTAACTCGTGGTTAGAGGAGTTGGTCTTTTTGATAATTTCAGATCCAACAAAAAAAAAGAATCAAACATCAGAGAACAGAAAAGTTGAACAGTTCAGGCAGGTATTTTCAGTCAGGTGGACAAGAGAATGTAAAATGCTAGAGTAAAGGGCAGGAACACCTGGTCCAGTGCCAGAAAGGTCTCAAAAAATCATTAAGAAAAACATTAAGAAAAAGAGCAATATTGAAAGAGAGCTTTTTCTCCCAGAGCAGAGGCAATGATTTACCCTCTGCCCTCTTTTATACTGCCTGCTAGGTCCTGGAAACTTATTAAACTCTAGATTCATAGTGTTTATCCTAGACAGAAGAGGATCAGGAGTCTACAGGGCAATCCCCCTAATTGATGCAGAAACTGTGCTGATGACATCACCAGGTCCTGATAGTTTTCTGCTGTGATTTCTTCCCCTCCCAAGAATCAAAATTCCTTCAAATGTAACACTAAATCCACTTTACAAGATGCTCCTTTTTCTTTCCAAAAAGATTTTCTTCATCAAAACTAATAACTACTCACCAATTTTTAGCATTTGTCCCTTAGGATCAATACTCTTTCATTAAGGACCTCATCATAAGCAGAAAATTGGGGAAAAAAACTTTATATATGGTCTCTCAGGTGGAGGTCTTATATCTGGAATGTGTGGTGAACTTTGTCAAATTTATGAGAATGGGAACCATTCTCCAATTGATGGATTGGTAGGGGATATGAACTGATTGTTTTTGGATAAAGAAATCAAAGCCATATATAGGTATATAAAGAATGGTCAATCAGTATTGATTGGAGAAAAGTTCTGAGATGTCTCTTCATACCCACCAGATTGGCTTGGAAATGTTGGAAGGGTGGAATGATGGTTTTTAGAGAGGATGTAGAGGAATGGGGACATGAATGCCCTGTTGGGGAAGCTGTGAATTGATTCAACAATTCTGGAGAAAAATTTGGAATCACACCCAGAGAGCTATAGGACTACATGTACATTTGGACCAGCAATAACACTGTTGGGTCTGTTTCCTAGAGAGATTGGGAAGAGAGGAAAAGAACCTATGTGTTATGAAATACCTGTGGAGGCTTTCTTTGTGATGGCAAAGAATTAGAAACTGAGAGGAGGACCATCATTTGGGGAATGGCTTAATAAGCTGTAGTATATGATTGTGATGAAGTGCTATTGCACCATAGGAAATAATGAATAGACTAATTTAAAACAAAACAAAACAAAAATATAGAAAGTACTATATGAGATAATATACAATGAAGTATACAGAGCCAGGAGAACTTTATATACAGTTACTAAATTAATAATGGAAGAATAAATCTACCCCTCTCTATAACTTTTACTCGTTACTTTAAATTCTGTCCACAGGTACTAAACAGAACAATTATTACTACCTATTTAGAACAGGTACTAAATAGAACATCCCTGTTCCCAATGAAATCTCTCTTCAGGTATCTGAAGAGAAAAACAATCATTTCCCTCCTAGGTCTTCTCTTCTCATGTCTAAAATATCACAAAAATTTCTTTATCTAATCCATATAGAGTAAAACCTTTCGGCATCTTAGTAACCAATTTCTGGATACTCTGTGGCTTATTAATATTCTTCCTAAAATGTGGCACCCTGAACTAAGAATGATGTCCTCGTGTCTGACCATGTCTTTCTTTACAGAAGATCAGCCTGGGATTTTATAAATTGTCTTCCAGAGAGCCAAAAAAATAAAACTTTTCAGAATGGTCTTGCTAGTACATACAAAGCTAAACTGAGCTAAAGGAACCAGTAAGAAGACAGGGAACATAAAATGCCTGGCAACATATGATTTTACCAACCCAGTGGAGTTGTGTTTTTCAAATGAATATGTTGGCATTTCAGAGTTTTCTCTTTCATTCCACAATAACTTTTTTTAAAAGTTAGTTCCTTTGAACAATTTTTGATATATGGTTAAAGTCTGTTGAAATATAATTAGTATATTTTGTGATTGTTTTTAAAAAAAATTTAAAATTTTTTTGAAATAAAATGACAATTAAAATGTTTTAACATGGTTAGATCTATCATTTTAATGGAATTTAAATTGAATTTGAAATACAGAATAAGATTGGAGGTGATTATACATGGTGATATCATTTTATTTTTTTTTCAAACCCATCTGATCTGGGAACCTGTGGATACATAAATACTTATATTTATATTACTGTGCCCCTTGCCAGTATGTTTCTAGTGTTGAGAATCCCTTGACCATTAACATTTCATCAAAAAGAGCTGAAAAAGCAGTTTAGAGATTACCAACCATCAGCAACCTTTTTGGTCGTGAGAGCCATAAATGCCTGTGGAAGGAGGAGGATGGAGGCGGAAGGCACTGGCATATGGGGTAGGGGCTGAAGGGCCTCCTGGGGCACATCCTGGGGCTCTGCCCAGACTGGCTGGTCAGGAGGTGGAGCCAGATATGGCTCGAGAGCCATACGTTGCTGACCCCTGATCTAGACCAATTCTTTCATTTTGCATATGAGGAAACTAAGACTAAAATGGCTAAATGGCTTGCCTAGCTATCATGAAGGTAGTAAATGGCTCTGTCCTTCACACTCTGGTGGTTATCTCCTACATGGTTCCAATAATCATATCTTTGAAAATGATGCTCAGATCTGTATACCCAGGTCAGTCTCTCTTCTGAGCTCTAGTCCCACATCACCAATTCCTTATTGTAAATAGATAATGTAGTGTCCTGGTGTCAAACTCAAATAGAAATGAAGACCACTAAACCATACACAAGGATCTCTGTGAACCACATATTGACTTACAAAACCACAGATTAGCATCAGGTATTATTTTATTCTTATTCTTTTTGTTAAATGTTTTCTGATTAGGTTAAAATATGGTATGTGCTGCACTTGGAAGTGTTTTGGACTGTAATGTATCCAATTGGCCACATGTTTGATAACTTTGGTTTAATGGACAATGTATTTGACTTGTAATCAGAAAGGCCAGTGTTCAAATCCTGCTTCAGATATTTCTAGCTTTGAGATCCTGGGGCAAATCACCTAATCTTTCTACCACAGTTTCTTCAGTGAGGATCAAAGGAGAAAGCATATGTAACGCACTTTAAAAAATCTATATCAATCTACATACTTTACAAGTATTACAGAAATGCTAAGATTTATTAAAATCATTATTGGACTCATCCCACATAGGCAAAAATTAATTAGTATAGGTAAATTACCATTTTGTTAAGAAAACATTAATATATCTAAAAGAAAAAACAATATATTTTCATTCAATCCATTCTTCTTTCTAACTTTCTAATGCCTACCTTAAATACTATCATTTTTCTAGTTATTCAGCTCTGCAACTGCAGTCATCTTTAACACATCACTCTACCTAACCCCATCCTACCACCATCAAATCCAATCATGGCCAAAATACCTCGGTGGCACCTCTCAAATTACCTTCCTTCTCAATCAAATATCTATCAAGCAATTGCTATATGCCAGGAACAGTGGTAAGTGCTGTGAATAAGAAGAAAAAATAACATTCTCTGCCTTCAAAGAGTTTACATTTTAAAGAGGAGCAGAGACAACATGAAAATAAATAGGAAAGCACAAATTATATGCTGATAATGCAACCTTAAAGAAAAAAAGAAATATCTTCATTCCACTGACATGACTACCACCTTAGTTCAGGCCTATATCATATCTCTCCTGGACTACTGAAAGAGCATCCTGTTGGGATATCCTGCCTCAAATCTTTTCCATTGCCATTCTATCATCCACAGAACAGCCAAAATGATATTCCTAAAGTACATCTCATACTTTTAATCTGAGTCCCAGGAATTCTCTTTTCTGTGGGATCAAATATGGACTCCTCTGCTTGATAGTCCAAGACCTTTATATTCTGGCTCTAGTTTAAATTTTTTTAAACTCTTACCTTCTGTTTTAGAATCAATACTGTATATTATTCCAAGACAGAAAAGCTTCAAGCCTAGGAAATGGGGGTTAAGTGGCTTGGCCAGGATCACACTGCTAAGAAGTGTCTGAGGTCACATCTGAACCCATCTCGAGATCTTGCTCTCAATCCATGGAACCATCATGCTATCCCCTCTACCTTAACTTTCAAAGTTTATTAAATATTATTCTGTTTTGCACTTTACAATCTACACACACTGGCCCATTTATTGTTCCTTATACACAATATTCCATCTCATTTCATGCCTTTGCATGGGCTATCTTTGATGCCTGGAAAGTCCTCCCTTTTCATCTTTACCTCCATGAAAGCCCAGTTCCTTTCAAAGTTCAGCTCAAGTGTCATCTACAACTTGTGACTATTCTTTACTACCTACCACCAAAGTTCTAATTCTCACTGGAAATTACTCTGCATGTTGGTATTCATCCTTTATTTTTGAAGAGGACCAATGACACTAAAGGGCAGTGTCTGGACCTTATGCATGAATTGGATTTAAGTGAGGCAGAGTTGCCCCAAATCACTGGTTTTACTCCCTTTTCTAAAGGAACTTAAATCCAGTGAGGGTACAAAAGTCAAGATGACCAGCAATAGCTTTGGCATTTTCAGTATCTGACCAAGCTCAAGACTTCCCACAGTATCTGTTTAGCCACCGTCTTGGCCATTGAAACAAATTGTCCTCATCTGTCCATTCCACTGAAGAAGTCTTCACATGTTTGGGATAGACATCACCCTAACTCACCAATGTGCTTGTAGTCCTTTGGCTTCCCTAAAGGCAACTCTAAATATGCATGTATATTATGTATGTGTGTATATATGTATAAAAGCATATGCATATAGAACATTTACTTACATTTGCAGATGTTTAGATCATTTCCCCAAATAGAATGGGAGTTGCTTGCAGGAAGACACTATTGCCTATTTGTCTATGTATATCTATCATTCGGTGTTTGACCTGATGCATATGGCAAATAGTCACTTAATAAATGGATGTATATTGATTGACTAGATAGCTCTAGGTACCTTATAGCTCTGATATTGAAAGACAAATATAATCAGTTAATTAGAGAATATTTATCAAATGCCAATTACATACTGAAAATTTCACTAGATTATGATAAAGTTACAAAGTTGAGATTACATGAGCATCACTCTTAAAGAATTTACTTTATAATGGAAAGTAATACCATTACTTTATAATGGAAGGGCGAAAAGAAAAATATTTTATTAAGGACTAACCATGATCCACCCACTGTGCTAAGTACTTTACAAGCATTATCTAATTTGATATTCACAACAACCCTGGGAGTTAAATGCTAATGTTATCCCCATTTTATAGTTGAGGAAACTGAGACAGACAGAGGTTAAGTGATTTGTCCAGGGTTATAGAGTTAGTAAGTGTCTGAGGCTGATTTTAACAGAGGGCTCTCTCCCTTGAGGCTCTTATTCTATCCACTGCATCACTTCGCAGTGGGGAATAAAGTCAGGAAAAACTGGAGAAAAGAGACTTGGGTTCAAACCCTACTTATGATATTTACTACCTGTGTGTCTTTGGACAAGCATTTAACTCCCATGGGCCTCTGTTTCTTAAACTGTAAAGTAAAGATAATGACCCAAGTAGGCCCAGAGGTACATTCTAGTCCTAGGTCTAAAATACTTAAAAAATAAATATAATACACATTACATGATAAGTAAAATTAGATAATTACATGTAAAAGTAAAATTTAAGCTCCAAAAGCATGTAAAATATACATGCATTGTGTAAATCTATATATGTGCATGTATATATACATATAAATGCATGTGTACGTCCATGCATATTTTACACATACATTTGTAAACATATACATACATGTATCCATACATTTTGCCTTTTTAACTGCAGGACAAAGGATCTCCTTTGATCACATAGTTGTCCCTAAATAAAAGTTTGCTGAATTGAAATAAACTGAATTGAATGAAATCCTATGTGATGCCTGAGGGCAAAGCTCCCTATCAACCAAAAATATCAGAGAAAACTTCTAGTAGAAATTAAATTTGAGATGGGTTTTAATGTACCATTAGGAACTCAACAAGTGAAAAGGGGGAGGGTAAACATTTGATGTATGTGGAAAATGTTATAAGGATGTTGAGGAGCTTTACTGATTATACTGCAGCTAAACCTAAACTATTGCCAAGTACATGACTTCTAAATTGCCCATCACTCCCTCAAAGATTTTATAGTCTAAGGATTCTGAGTCCTTTCAAAATGATTTAAACAAATAGTTGGGAAATGTAGTTTGGTTCTTGTTGTCTGGTGAGCACATCATTCACAATGATGAATATGAAAAGACTTTCTACTTGGTTGTTCCCAAGATAAAATATAGGGCCTGCCATTTCTTATAATCCATCACTGCTATGGTGTTTAGCAAGCTGTCTAGCAAGCCAAACCACACTAGTAATGCTTACAAGAGATGCCCTAAACCTCCTGGGTCTCTTTTCCTCCCAAATCATATTTGTCCTTTGAAATTCTGTATATGCATCCAAATTTGTCTCAAATGATTGTGCATTCATGGGAGTCTGTTTTCCTGATCTCTCAGAGGAAAGATGGCTCATCTTCATCTGAAGACCTACTAGCTATTAATGCTAACATGGAACTTCCTGCCTTTTAGAAAAGACAGCTAGGTGATATAAGGGAGAGAATGCTAGCTTGGAGTCTAGAAAGACTGGATTTAAAGGTGGTCACGGCACTTATTGGTTTTATGACTCTCAGCAAGTCTTTTAATCTCTGTCTACTTCATTATCCTCAAATATAAATTGGGGATAAATATCTGTTAAATGAATGTTTACTTTGCTTCCTCCTCCCATTCCCATCCTGGGTCAGACTCTGCACTGAGAGTCAAAATTAAACTGGGAAAATTACTTAATGACGGGAATTTTTCTTACTGATTCTAGAACAAAGTAGGTGCTCTGCCCTTGCTCAGTGAAATCAACAAATCATATGATTTGAATGTTAGAAAAGATATGATAATTTATCTAGTTCTTACCCAAACATACGAAATCCCAGGGGCTATGTTCTTTGCCTTTGATGGCCAAAAAGAGGTTAAATAGCAGTTTCAAGTCTTAAAATTCACAATAGGTATCTCATTTAACATGTCTCTACAGATAATTTCCAGATCTATACTAGCCCTGATCTCCTCCCTGAACGGTAGTATCTAATCATCAAAATTGATTATCTTGAGCTAGAGGGCAGAGAGTCCTTTTAGGATCCTCTGGAAACACTTCCTCCTGACATACTTGACAACAATCTCCCCCTCGATTCCTAGCTAGAGGTCACTGCTCTATCCTGTTGCCCATAGAAAAATGCCAGCGTGTCAACTCAATTCCAATCCTCAAGCCATTTCTGCCTTCCCAAAGGCTCAGGATTACCCAATCCCTCACAGTAAAACAGACATGTCCACTAATAACATACCCTTCTAATGAGCAGAATCACCAACTATAATCTTTCTGAAACGATGGCAGCCATTTGCCCTTTCATTCTTCTTCAAGGACCACTGGGTCTTACTTACCTTATTCCTTACAACAACAGTATCTGCTGAACAGCTACATCATGTTGCTATAGCTACCTAATATTGTCTTAATATTTTAAGTTTCTCTTCAATACCCTGCTAAATATTGTTAACATTACAACCTAGATTCAGGCACATTATAGGTTTTTATTATGCTTTCTAAAGGGGTATTGTCAAAGATAAAGAGTAAAAGGCAAAAACAGAAAAATTAAAAATTTACTCTGGCGGTATGGGAAAAAAATGGGATTCCAATTAGATTACCAGTGACTTTTTTCTGACAATGCAAATTAAATTAACTAATTCTCTATAGGTATTGGTTTTATTCCAAGTATGATTAAGGAAAGAGGGGAAAAAAAACAAATACATTTGAAAAATTCCCTCAAGAGTATTAGTTTCAACTCAAGTAAACAAACATTAAGCATAACATGAAAAGTGTTATTCAAGGTGCTAAGACAAATAGTAAAAGTGAAAAAAAATTAGTTTCTTGCCTTCAGAGAACTTAAACACAGATCCAAGGGGAAATCTATACATCTTAAATAAAGTAATACAACTTACAAATTACTTTACTTTTGATTAAAGAAAGGAAAAAAGTTGTATTTTTCTTTAATGTATACATATTAATTCTTTCCCTAACAGGTACAGTAGTAAAATAAGATGTTGGGTTTTTTCCTCATAAGATACCTCTGAAGGGTAACACTGCTTAATGGACAAACAATTGATATAAAGTCAGGAAAACCTGAGTTCAAGGCTTGCCTCTTTACATAGACTAGTCCTACAATGATCATGGGCAAGTAAAGAAAACTGTAGAAATTAAGATGTTGAGACAACAAACTATGACTTTTTTGTAGCCAAACTATTTTGCATTTGCCTAGAAATAAGGAAAGAAGAATGATAGTAATAAAGAAACAAAGATTTTGTATATTTTTAGTGGAAAAAATACCCAAGAAAGTAAAGTAATTTTTAGACATGTGTAACTATTAAGTTCCAACATCAGAAGTTCCTTGAGATTATACATTGTGTTCTATTATTCATTGTTGTTAATATTACTTAAAAAAAGGCCTTTGCATCTTCCTCTAGT
Organism: Gracilinanus agilis; assembly: GCF_016433145.1. Taxonomy (NCBI): domain Eukaryota; kingdom Metazoa; phylum Chordata; class Mammalia; order Didelphimorphia; family Didelphidae; genus Gracilinanus; species Gracilinanus agilis. The sequence goes on from NC_058131.1 coordinate 540,386,582, forward strand.
CTTGACAAACAGAAATAAGAACTTGGATGAGAGGTTCTTAGTTTTGTTTTTTCATCAAGGAAGCCTATAGATGCCAGAGGATAATATTTTTAAATGAATAAAATAAAACAAGTAGAAGACATAGAATTATAAGGGAAGAAAATTTGTATTGGAATATGGTTATCAATACATTTTTAAATGTCCAATGTGTTGAATTGACTCAGATTTGCAATGGATGTTACAAATGACCACAAAGATTAAACTGAAGAATTTATAATATTAACAATGGCTGTTAAAGAAATTAGAAATGGAATATAATATTTTTTGGTCTGATGTGCTCTTTATAATTACATGAGATGAAATTAAAAGATAACCTTAATAGATCTAATGCTAGATAGCTGGATAATTTTGTGTTTTGTTTTGTTTTTTACTTGTTAACACATCTCAGGTACCAGGAAATTTCTCTAAGATAATAAATAGCAAAGAGGTTTCCAATCTGTATCCCTACTCCATTGTTAGTTCTCTAAATCTGTGAAATATCAGGGTTAACCTTAAATAAAAAAAATTAAAAAGCAAAAAAAAAAACAAAAAATAAATAAAATAAACTGCCTTGGCCAGGTCCAGAATAACAGTAAACTACAAGTGTCTATAATATTTCTGTTTGCCAGTAAAACTCATTTCCATTTTATTGCCCTCCAGACAAACTCAGCATCCATTAGAAATAGTTTCAAATCATAAGCTCATTCACAAGCTAATGGAAGGTCAACTTTTAAAAATGTTTTACTTAAATGATATTATTTGGAAAAACAAAATCCAATATTTGACAGTGGGCAAAATATATTTCTGAAAGCAGAATGCTTAGGTTTCTTTTAATTAAACAATGCTATAGAAGTTAGCAGCACATTTAATGCCTCTGTAGCCTCTAATATCCATTCTTCCTTCCAAACCACCAATAACAAATTGCTGAGGGATGAAATATTTACTTAATTCCCAGCATTTGCTTGCTGGAATGCTCCCCCTCCTCCCTTCCATTTCTCAGAATATTTACATTTTCAAGGCTCAGCTCAGATGTCACTGTATTCATTAAACCTCACCTAATGTTCCCATTTAATTATCTCTCCTTCCTCAAATGAGAACAGTAGATTTTGTTGGACTTGGATTCAAGAAGTGAGTTTGAATCTGCCACCAATATTCATTAGCTGTGTGACCCCAGGAAAGTAGCTTAACTTGTTTGCTTTAGTTTCCTCATCTGTAAAAAGGAGAAAATAAAAGCATATATTTCACCAGAGTATTGTGAGGATCAAATGAGTTGTCTGTAACTGCTTTGTAAATCTTTTTTTTTAAACCCTTACCTTCCATCTTAGAATCAACACTAAGTATTGATTCCAAGGCAGAAGAGTGGTAAAGGCTAGGCAATGGGGGTTAAGTGACTTGCCCAGGGTCACACAGCTAGGAAGAAGTGTCTGAGTTCAGATTTGAACCCAGGACCCCTCATCTGTAGGCCTGGCTCTCCAACCACGGAGCCACACAGCTGCTCCCCTGCTTTGTAAATCTTAAATTACTATATAAATATCATCCTGCAAACCACCATCCTCAATCACAAATACAGAATGTAAACACTTTGAAAACTAGGATTGTCTCATTCTTGTCTTTGCATTCCAAACACCCATCTAAAAGTGATTTGCAAAAAAAGTAGGCCAAAGATATATATATATATATATATATATATATATATATATATTTTGAGTTCTATAATTCTTAGGAGTACAAGTTCGCTAAGATTTTCCTAACCTGCCATAGGAAGTGATGTTTCATTTGTCATAAAGCTACTTCTTTCAAACTTTGAGAATTTTATTTTTCTAGAACCTTGAGTTCTATTTAACAAATAAATGTTGACTCTACACCCTTTATAGCTTTATAAACTTCAATCATAATACCTTTCCACTTTCATCCTCTGTCATTAAAGTCACCTAATAGAAGCCCTTCTATCCTTTTGATCACTTTATCTGTTCTTTGGATCTATTTCACCTCCACTGGGGCTTTCTGGAAGTTCAGAAACTAGAACATGATACGCCAGATACCAATGAATTGTGGATCTTGGACACCAAGCTAAGAAAAGGTTTTCTGTATTGTTTTTAACATCCTTCCTGTTGAATTGTATTGGATAATTCCACTTAAGCAATATATTAGCAATATATCAGTGCAATGAACCCTCACTAACTCCTGGATTCCTTTTATAGTAATCTGTGAGTAAGAATGAAACAAGAACTGTACATGTAACATTTAAATTTTCCAAATGCTTTTGACATGATGATTTGTTAAAAAATCTGGTAGACATTAAGTGTCCACTAAAGATGTTTACTTATATATATTTTTAAACTCTTACCTTCCAACTTGGAGTCAATATTGTGTATTGGCTCCAAGGCAGAAGAGTGGTAAGGGTAGGCAATGAGGGTTAAGTGACTTGCCCAGGGTCACAAAGCTGAAGATGTTTACTTATAGGAAGGAAGTACCTTAAAGATTAAAATCAAATAGTATATACAGATTAGAGCAGCTAGATGACACAGTAGATAGATTGCCAGGGCTGAATGAATTCAGGAAGACTTGAATTCAAATCCAGGCTCAGATAATTTTTGTGTGACCTTGGACAAATCAATTAACCCTGCTTGACTTAGTTTCCTCATCTGACAAATGAGCTGGAGAAAGAAATGGCAAACCACTCCAGTATCTTTGCCAAGAAAACCCTGAATGAGGTCACACAGAATTGGATACAATCAAAATAGTTAAACATCCACAAATATGTATGGATAACTGAGCACATCTCAAAATGAAAATAAAAATGGAGTTCCCAATGTATCAGGATTGTAAACAAGATTATTTAATATTTTAAGCATTTATCAGGAAAATGGATTTTCTAATGAAATATGTAAGTCTGCTAAAAATAACAAATAATTTTTCAATCTCTTTGTGATCCCATGGACTGTACTATCCATGAGGTTTTCTTGGCAAAGATAATGGAGTGGTTTGCCACTTCATTCTCCAGTGGATTAAGGCAACAGAGGTTGAGTATCTTGCCCAGAGTCACCTAGATAGTAGGTTTCGGAGGCTGAATTTGAACTCAGATCTTTCTGACTGCACGCCTAGTGCTCTATCCACTGAACCACCTACCTGCCTTTAACAAACAATAGAAGAGCACAAGTGTAGGCTAATATGGAAATAAATTCAAGAAGTTTAATTGCTTGAATCAATCATTAAGCCTACTGCTAATTTGGGTGCAATTCTCCATTTTTATATTATAAGCAATTCCCTGCATTTTTAAAAAGCTAATTTGGTTGTCGTTTGCTTAAATGAATAAACAAAACACAGTCTGCATTTAGTGACCTAAACAACAGTCTGGGGAGGTAAGATTGTATTGCCTTTTGTTCTATTCCGGTCTCTAGCTCTTGCTCACACTTCAGTCATGATGCAACATATGAAATGGATGTTTATGAGAGTAGATTAAATGAATATTGAAAGAATTGCAAATTCAATGCAGCTGGTAAGCTGTGGATTGATATTCCTAACTCTGCCTCCTCATTTTTCTCTCACTTCTCATTATATTCACTGACCAAATGTCTTGGTCCCTGAACCACAGTGAAGGATCTATAAACAAGTGGTCATGGGAACTTGGGATTATAGGGATGCATCTGTAGGAAGACACTTCTCCATAAATAAAGTAGAAAATAGGGAGGGCAGTCAAAGAGTGTTATAAATAAATTGTCTTTGTCTGCTATTCTAGTTATTTTAGGGTATATTAATCAGGGAAGCTGTGCTTTGGATTTCCTTGATAACTGGTGCAGGGACACCTGAGTCCTGTCACTCAGCTGGATGTTATAATAACTGCCCATTCTTTATAACAGCGCCCAGGTAGGATCCCTGAAGGTCAGGTGCATGGGTAACCCTTTCAGGTCCCACCTGGGGTTGGATTGATTATTAATATTGGGCTCTATTAGCCTTGGATAACATTTTCATCTGACTGCATTGCTCCCTCCCCAAGGATTGTGATGTAATAATCACTCAGGAAGGTACCTAATAAACTTTATCTATAGATGTCAATGAGGGAAAGGAATAATCAGGAAAGGGTTGGGGATAGGAGACCCTGTCACTAATGGCTATGATCACTAATCCCTCAGGACTGTAGGCTGTTTCATTAATGCTGGAGCTCTTGTTCTTCACCTCCTCTGGCTCAGCTTGGCCATGGCCAAACCAGAGAAAGCAATCTGCTTGGTTGATACAGATATCGATGATCCCTCTCAGCTTCTTATTGCCAGTTGTTAGGTCAGTCCTACAGCCATCAGGAAATACCTCCCTAACCTCCCTCTGTTTCTTCTCCTTCCATCTTCCTGGTTCCCACCCCGGCCTGGATACCTAAATATCTAGTGATGGTTCAGATGTCTAAATATCTAGGGGGAATTCAGAGAGAATCAGAGGACCCACAGTCAGATCCACAGGTCAATGCTCCAAGATCAGAGATCAATGTCCAAGGCCAAGGGTTCCAGACAAAGGGCCAAATCCAAAAGGTCCTTGGCAGATGGTGGTCAGGGTATTTATATCCTCTAGCCAACTGCCTTTCCTCTTGTCCTCACGGCATCTGGGAACATTCAGATGTCTCCAACTATCTTCACCTGTCAATCAAGATGAGACTCACAACTCCCAGAGTTTGAATATGACAAGAGGAAAAGGCTAGTCTCCACTCTCATAGCCATCATTGTTATTTTTCACATTAATGTTAACCATCTCAGTTCAATAAAATATACCTGGTAAGTGTCAACAATACACTAAACACTGGAGATACAAGGATAAGAAAAAATGATTTTAAACAATCAAATCAATTCCTTCTCGAAAAGAGTTCACATCTTATTGGGGGAGATGAATACAAAGAAATATGTATTTTATATATAAACATATATTCCTTATAAATGGTATTATGCATTGTGTATATATATGCCTATATGTATATATATATATATATGTGTGTGTGTGTGTGTGTGTGTGTGTGTGTGTGTGTGTACAATTAAAGAAGAAAAATACACCAACAATTTATTGAGGTAACCCAGAAACTCATCCAGACTTTGTGTCAGACCAGGCAAGGTCAAATTAATGCAAGTAGTATCTCTAAATTTTTATAATAAAAGTTATTATTATAGACTCATATAGAATGTTAGAGATAAATGGGAACTTGGGCATTATCAAGTCTGCTTATGGAAGGAAAAGATATAATATAACATAGCATTTTTAGGATACAGAGGGGAGTAATAAAACAATAATAGGATAGTAATGCTGGTACTTAGTGGGGCCAAGACAGAATAGGAGAAAGAAATATAACCAACCTCCACCACTTCAAAAACAAAACAAAACAAACAAACTCTTCCAAATAGATTTAGAAAATACATCAGATTGAATGCTGATTGAGGAAATATAAGAAAAATTCACAGTGATTCATTTTTCTAGTGCAGGTCAGCATAAAGTAATAGAGAAAAAGGTTTTGGGCATGGCAAACAGGGTTTGACTAGGAGCACAGAGCTGGTCAAGGCACTCTCACGTAGGGAGAAATGCACCAGGGAGAGATATAGTCCAAGTCTGATAGTGGGGCACAGCATCCAGGGTAAGAAAACAGGAGCCAATTCGCAGTTTTGGCACCTAGTACCCAGTTCCAAATGGAATCGACATTGGAATGAGGAGGGGACCTGTACCCACAAGTATCCTGGTATATGGAATGGTCACAGGCCCTAGGCAAAATACTGAGAGGTACAGAATACTTTTTCTTTTTTAAAACCTTATCATCTGTCTTAGAATCAATACTGTGTATTGGTTCCAAGGCAGAATAGTAAGGAACAAACAACAGAGGTTGTCAGATTTGAATCTAGGACCTCCCATCTCAAGTCCTGGCTCTAAATCCACTGAACCACCTAGCTACTTCCATCGAGCAGGTTTTGAAGCAAGCAGAAGTGATATGGTTCATACCTCCAAGAACAAAGCAGAGTCTGGTCTGGCTTCAAACTGAGGTAGAAGCCTACAGAGGAATCAACAAAAGTAGGGATTCCAGCCTAAAGGGGAGCCTGCAGTTCTGTACCTCTGAACAGAGCAAAGTTTCTAGCTAGCTAATAGTGGCTGAGCCCAACAGAAGTTTATTGTTACTTGACCCAATCCAAGGCCAGGAATTTGCAGAATAAGGACCAGGAAGGAAACAATCACTCTGTAATTTGGATCATGCCACTTCTGGAGCACTGAATGTTTGCAGATCCTCAACTTGAGCTTCAGTCCCCCTAAGTGTGGAATAGCACAATACTCAATACTCTAAGAAAATTTCAAAAGAATAAGAAACTTCACTGCAGAAGTTCTTAGGACCTGGCATTAATATAAAGTCTGAAATCACAAAGTAGGCTGAAAGAATAAGAACCAAATAAACAAAAAGAATCTCATAATAAGAAGCTATTGTGGGAGCCAGGGAGTATAGAGATGCTCAAGTTAAGAAATCCAAAAGAAGAAAATGACTCCAAAATTTCTACAAAGCAAATCCTCGGAGAAAAGCATAGTTGGGCACAGATTCAATTAGAATTCTGGGAAGAAATGAAGCAAGAATTTCAAGGATTTTTTTAAGGTTTCCTTTTTTTTTTTCATAAAACAAGATAAGAGAAAAGGACCTAATTGTAATAAAATATTTTAAGTAGCTCTTTTTGTAGTAGTAAAAAATTGGAAACTGAGGTATTGCCCATCATTTGGGGAATGGATAAACAAGTTGTGATATACAACTGTAAAGAAATACTGTTGGACCATAAGAAACAATTAACAGGATGAATTCAGAACTGGAAAGATTTATATGAACAGATACAAAATAAAGTGAGCAGAACTAGGAGAACAGAAATATTATAGGATAATCAACTGTGAAGGACTAAACCAATATCAGCAAAACAAAAAAAGGGACTCATGAAAATGCTATCCATAGCCAAAGAAGAAAGTATTAAAGTCTGAGAGCAGATCAAAGCATGCCATCTTTCACTATATTTCTTTTTCATTCGATTTTAATTGTAGGTGTGATATGTCCTCTACCAGGAAGTGGGCAATACACAAATGCATATTACATGAAAGTATGGGTATAGACTGTTCAGTGCATGGAAGGGGGTAGGGAAGAATAAGGAGGAATAAGATTCAATTCTAAAATGTCAAAAAAATTTTAAAAATTGCTTCTTCATGTAACTAAGAAAAATTTAAATTATAAAATAGTGAAATGAGATTACTAGCAAAAAGAGAAAGAAAGAAAGAAACAAGATATGGAAGAATTGCACGAGGAATTAATAGTTTGACATAAGAGATACAAAACCATGCCTAAGCAAAATTAGACTAGATCAAATGAAAGATAACAACTCAATAAGAAATAATAAAACAAGATCAAAAGACTGAAAACTAGAAGAGAATGTAAAGTATCTAATAGCAAAAAAAAAAAAACCCAGCTGTTTGGAAAACAGAACATTGAGAAAAAAAATTGAGTCACTGGATTATCTGATTCATGAGCAAATATAAGAACCTATTTTTCCTATTTTAAGAAGTCCTGAAGAAAATTGCTACTAGCTCTATAAGAACTTGGGGTGGGGGAAGGGAATAGAAATTGAAAGAATCTACTGGTTACCTCCTGGAAAAAAGCCCCAAATGAAAACTCTCTGAAATATTATAGCCCAAATCCAGAGCTTCCTGGTCAATAAGAAAATATAGCAAGCTTCCAGAAAGAAAGAATTCAAATACAGTGACGTTGTAGTGAAGATCACACGATTTAGAAGCCACAAATACCAAGAAGTAGAAAGCTGAAATATAATATTTCAGACAACAAAAGATATAGGCTTATAGCAAAAAATAATGTGTGTAGAGAAGCTAAGTATAATGCTACCAAGAAATGTAAACCTTTAATGAAGTAATGGATTTCCAAGCATAACTGATGAAAAAAAGCAGAGTTGTGCTTTTTTATAGTTCAAACTTAACAAAGAGAAACCAAAAAAGATAAATACGAATGAGTAATCATAAGGGATTAAAGGAGGATAAACTGAATATATTCAAATGTGAGATAATACATATTCCCTCCACATCCTACTATCATTAGAGTTCATAAAGGGAGTCCAATTTTGACAAGGTATGGGAGCGGTTTGGTTCTGTTATGGCTCAGTGATCTTAAGAATGGAAAGAGAGTAGAGGAGAAAAGAGAATTAGAGAGAATTGTTTTACATAACAGGGTAAAAAGAAGTCTCCAAAAACTAGGAAGAGGAGAGGAGCTGATACTTAAACCTCTATCTCATCTGAACTAATAAAGGAGGGGAAGAGTTGGGTGCAATCTAATCTGATCCAATCCAAATGCTTTATTTATTTTTTTTAAATAATTTTTTATTTTTAGAAAAAATGCCCATGGTTATATAAGTCATGTTTTTACTTTCCCCTTCACCCCCTCAACCCCAGGCCCCCCTCCCCTGTAGCTAATTCGCATTTCCACTGGTTTTAATATGTGTGGTCAGTCAAGACTTATTTGCACATTATTGATAGTTATATGGGTGTGGTCTTTTCAGGTCTACATCCCCAATCATGTCCTCATCAAACCAAATGTCCAAGCAATTGTTTTTCTTCTGTGTTTCCACTCCTGTAGTTCTTCCTCTGAATGTGGGTAGTGTTCCTTTCCATAAATCCCTCAGAATTGTCTTGGGTCATTGCATTGCTGCTAGTACAGACGTCCATTACATTCAATTTTAACACAGTATATCAGTCTCTGTGTACAATGTTCTTCTGGCTCTGCTCCTTTCGTTCTGCATCAATTTCTGGAGGTCTTTCCAGTTCACATGGAATTCCTCCAGTTTATTATTCCTTTGAGTACAATAGTATTCCATACCAACATATACCACAATTTGTTCAGCCATTCCCCAATTGAAGGGCATACCCTTGCTTTCCAGTTTTTTGCCACCATGAAAAGCGCAGCTATAAATATTTTTGTGCAAGTCTGTTTATCTATGATCTCTTTGGGGTATAATCCCAGCAATGGAATGGCTGGATCAAAGGGCAGGCATTCTTTTATCACTCTTTGGGCATAGTTCCAAATTGCCCTCCAGAATGGTTGGATCAGTTTATTTGGAAGAACAAAAGATCAAGAATATCAAGGGAAATAATGAAAAAAAAAACGTGAAGGAAGATGGCTTAGCAGTACCAGATATTAAGCTATACTATAAAGCAGCAGTCATCAAAACAATATGGTACTGGCTAAGAGATAGAAGGGAGGATCAGTGGAATAGACTTGGGGTAAGTGACATCAGCAAGACAATGTATGATAAACCCAAAGAGCCCAAGTTTGGGGACAAAAATCCACTATTTGACAAAAACTGCTGGGAAAATTGGAGAACAATATGGAAGAGATTAGGTTTAGATCAACATCTCACACCGTACACCAAGATAAATTCAGAATGGGTGAAAGACTTAAATATAAAGAAGGAAACTGTAAGTAAATTAGGTGAACACAGAATAGTATACTTGTCAGATCTCTGGGAAAGGGAAGATTTTAAAACCAAACAAGAGTTAGAGAAAATTACAAAAAGTAAAATAAATGATTTTGATTATATTAAATTAAAAAGTTTTTGTACAAAGAAAAACAATGCAACCAAAATCAGAAGGGAAACAACAAACTGGGAAAAAATCTTTATAACAAAAAATTCAGACAGAGGTCTAACTACTCAAATATACAAGGAGCTAAATCAATTGTATAAAAAAATCAAGCCATTCCCCAATTAATAAGTGGGCAAGGGACATGAATAGGCAATTTTCAGATAAAGAAATCAAAAGTATCAATAAGCACATGAGAAAGTGTTCTAAATCTCTAATAATTAAAGAAATGCAAATCAAAACAACTCTGAGATACAACCTCACACCTAGCAGATTGGCTAAAATGATAGCAGGGGAGAGTAATGAATGTTGGAAGGGATGTGGCAAAATTGGGAAGTTAATGCCAAATGTTTTATCAAGCATTTATGATGTGTAGGGCACTGTACTAAGCAATGGGAATACAATTAATAAAAAGCCAATCCCTGCCCTCAATGAACTTACAATCTCAAAGGGGAGACAAACTTACAAAAGGTGGCAGAAAACAGCCAGGGGACTGGGGTGGGGGGATAGGAGGGAGGGATAGACCATCAGGAAGTACCAAGCATGGGGGCAGCTTGTTTTATCAAACTGAAACCAAGTCCATCAGCAGATGAAATGTGAAGTGAGCCCCTAATGTCCATTATCAGACCTCTATAAAGGGAGATAGGAAGGAGTTTAAGATTCTACCTGCTCCCAGCCCTTCAATTAGAGGGAAGTGGTATCTATCAAAGTTTGAGTCAGCAACAGAACAGTAATGAGATTATAGATGATGAGCTTACCCTGAAAGCTGTCTTGTTTAATGGTGTTGAAACCAGGCAGAATAGTAGATGAAGAGTACAGTGAACCCAGAAACATATTTTACTCAATAGGCAAATAGAAAAGAAAGGGGAAGAAGAAAAGAGGAATAGAGGGAGAGTAGATTTAGTTGTCAGCAAAACAAACTGAAAGGATGTACAAAAATATCAATAGCTTTTTTTGAGGCAACAAAGAATGAAATTCTGAGGGTATGACCATCAAATGGGGAACTGCTGAACAAATTATTGTATATAAGTGTGATAGAGTATTATTGTACTTTAAGAAATTTGGAGGAGATGGTGTCAGAGAAACCTGGAATGACTTATGTGAAGTAATGTGGAATTAAGTCAATAAAACTAGGAGAGAAGTCATAAAATGATAACAATAAAGGCAAAGAACTTTGAAAGACTTAAGAACTCTTTCTGCATATTGACCAAGCGTGACTCCAGAAAACTAAAGATCAAACACAGAAACAGAGAGGTAAAAGACTCAGAATGCAGAATATTATCATTATTATTTTAATATAATACAATCTACTTTTACATATGCATACAACATATTTATATATACAGAATATCTATATAAACTTTATAGACATAATATATACATTATATCTAGATAAATTGTATACATACATATTTAAATGAACTTTATATGTTCATACTATATGTATGCATATATTATATATAAAATCTACTTTGGGATATGATCATTGTGGAGATTTATTTGGTAAGACTCTATGTTCACAGTTGAAGTTTTGTTTTTCTTTCATTCTCAATGCAGGGTGGTGAGTGACAGGGATTAAAAGATGAGGTTGGGCTGATCAAAAAATAAAATTTAAGATAAAAAAATGAAAACTCAAAAGGAACTGAATTCTTAGCTCTAGCCACTAAGTTCCACATCCCTTACTTTTCTCCCTTATTTGTCTCTTTGTGTTCCTGCCTTCCCATCTGCTAATCTAGCTCTCTTCTTGTCAAGACTTTAACTTTTCTTCCAATCCTTGCAAGGTTGGTTTCTATTCCTGTACTATACAGAGAGAAGAACATGCATCTAAGCTTCTAATGATGCCAAGCTGCCACTGTTACACTCAGGAAGTGAGGAGGGAATCATTTCTCATTGCTTGAAGGTTGTCTACAGTCATATGGGTCTCTAGCTTAAAATTAATAGGATTTAAAGTAAAGAAAAGACCTTAAAGAATTAGTAAACTAAAGCATAAAGTTCTGAGCACATTCAATCTATTGATAAAGGTAGCAATTACCAATAAAATGGGTCTCTTGACTACTCAGTTAGTCAAAAGACCACAAGGTAGTGCTTACTGGCCTTCATATATTTTGGGGAAATACAAGAGGAAAAAGAACAAGAAGCATAAAACAATATGATGTTACAAAGTCTGAAGTATAATAGATGATAGAAAACATTAGGATTGGATAGAAGTCAGGAATGCAAGGCTAGCAACAATTCCTCCTTCCATTTTGTTGCTATGGAAAGATCATTGGTCGTGCCCACTTGCATGATTAGAGTCATGGAAATAAAAATCCCAACTTTCTTGAAGGACAATCTGAATTGCAGAGATAGCAGACTTTCTGCTATCTGTCTAAGTCTTGCAAGTATTGTTAGAGAGACAGTTATCCCTTAATTGTACATGGGCAAGTAAGATGTGTATTTAAAATATATTCCTTCGAATTAAGGTGATTTATGGGACAACTTGGGACAGCTAGGTAGAACAATGTATCTACCCAAATTCAGATGGGGCTTCAGATACTAGCTGTGTGACCCTGAGAAAGTCGTTTAACCCTGTTTCTTTCAGTTTCCTCATCTGTAAAATCAGCTAGAAATGGCAAACCACTCCAGGATCTTTACTGAGAAAAACCCCTAATGGGGTCATGAAGAGTCACATACAACTGAAAAACTACTGAATAATAAGACAACAGTTCAGAAAGGAAATCTGAACTTCTAAACTTAGAGACAAAGAAACATAGCTTAGGTAATTTTACAACATATTGAGGGTAGTATAGAATAGAATCAATTACAAAATGGAATCAGAATCAATTTTCTCACCCCTTTATTTTATAAGTAAAGAAATAAAGGCGTGGGCATATTTAGGGACTTGCCTGAATTCACAAAGTTAGTAAGGAGCTAAACTGAAATTTGAATTTATTTTCTTATGTCAAATCCCATTTTCTTTCCGCTTCTCTAATGCTATATCCTGCTGTCAAACATCCAGAACTATTTCTTGACTATATGGCTACTTGATCCTTGTGTTTTCACTTGATTAAATATTTGAGGACCACAGATTTGACAAACAGAGGATTAGTGATCTAATACTTTACAATCTTTATCACCAAGTTTTTCTCTTCTTTTGGGGAGAGAGAGAGAGAGAGAGAGAGAGAGAGAGAGAGAGAGAGAGAGAGAGAGAGCTGTCTCTTATACAC
>NC_058131.1:540399792-540542359 GCF_016433145.1 Gracilinanus agilis
GGAGGAGGAGGAGGAGGAGGAGGAGGAGGAGGAGGAGGAGGAGGAGGAGAAGAAGAAAAGTATAGTTTCTATTAGCGATTTCATTGATGTAGGAAATCTCCTTGCCATGAAAATTCCTTCTACCAATTCTGATCCACTACTGGTGTATAATTTAGAGTGCTAGATGGTGACTGAGTAGTGAGATAGTATAGGACTTTTCTACACTTATAAAGCTAATTTGTGTTAAAGGCAGGATTTGATTCCACAAGTCCTTCTGACTATTCTGTCAAGCTGTTTCTCTTATTCTTGATTAGATTTGCATAATACCCAAGAGTGGATTTTTATCACCAGAGGACAAAGGATTCAATGAAAGCAATCCACTGAATGTTGTTATTTACCTTAAAAATATTTATTTCTAAAGAAAATGTATTATAAAGTCTGGGCCCAGTGAATCCAAGGTAGTAGCTGATTTCTTTTCTTCCCTGGTCTTAGAGTTAGATGGAGAGTACTCTAAAAGGCCATAGGAAGACTGCAAGTCATTCATTATTAAGCAGTCTAGTACATTGTTTCTCTTCCTGTTTTTACTGTGTGAGCACTCTGCATCCTAGAATATATTAGGGGTTAAGCAGGAAATTCATTTGTTTTTGCCTAATGGGAATGACTTGCATTTTCAGGTACAATTGCTGGAATTGAAGCAAAACTTAAAACACACACATACACACTCAACTAATTATAGGTATTTAAACAGAGACAAATTCTTCCCATTTTAGCTTAATGTATAATCAACCCTGCCAACAGCACAATGTCAGGCTTTTATGCTTTCAACACTTTTTAAACACAACATGGTGGTTTTTTTTCCCCTTCTTAAGGAGAAATAATTAAAGTGCCATTGTAGTTACATGACACTGGAATTCCATGGTGCTTTCTCTCCATCACTTTCACTGGAGTTTCCTGTTTTCAGCAAAGGATCTGAAATGTTATTTCTGATTCTTACCTAAATCAATCAGAGACTTGAGAGCAGAATTAAGAAGACAAGAGTTCAGGTTCTGCCTGCGAAAATCATTAGCCAAATGACCACATGCAATTTCATGGAAGCTCTCAGGGCCATAGGCAACTGTCTAACATCATGAGCTGCTGACCAGAATAGTTAAAAAGAGTTTGTACCCAGGTTCTTCATTCTCTCCAGTGGTTCCCAAACTTTTTTGGCCTACCACCCCCTTTCCAGAAAAAATACTACTTGGCCCCCTGGAAATTAATTTTTAAAATTTTAATAGCAATTAATAGGAAAGATAAATGCACCTGTGGCTATCACCGCCTCCCTGGATCACTGCAGCACCCACCAGGGGGCAGTAGCACCCACTTTGGGAATCACTGATGTACCAATGAAATGAAATGAATGGAACAACTCTGTTTTCTATCAGCATCTCTGGTTTCTATTCCAGGGAACATCAGGCCTCCCCCAGGATAAATTCATGATGTGAAATCTCAACCCCAGGCTGACTGATTCCGTCTTTAATATTTGGCATCTTCTAAAGTCCTTCACTTTTCTCCTTCCTCTGACTGGGAGCTAGAAAGAGGTATAGAAGACTAAAAACTCTGTAAGTAACCCACCATTTTCCATCAGCAGCTCTGCTTGGTTTCTATTCCAGAAAACATCACGTCTTCACACCCAGTCCCCTTTACCAATAGCTCCCCCAACCACCCATTTTTCTACTTCTTTTTGTTTGTTAACTTCTCCCATTATACTGTAAATTCCTTGAGGGCAGAGTATGTCTTTTTTTTTTTTCATCTGTATCCCCAGCACTTAGTATAGTACCTGACACATAGGGGGAATATAATAAATATTTATTGCAATGAAAATTCAAATCTGGAACAACTTTAACAAAAATAATTCTCATCACCAGGAAATAGTTTCTTTCCAGAATTTAAGCAAATAATCTATTCTATAGCGCTAAAATATTGTCCCATTTCTGTAGGTACACAGGTCTCACAAACTAACCACATTGAACTCACATCCAATATTGTACCCAAGTCACTCAGAAAGTGAATGCCAAGGGGCAATGAATTCTATCATCCTTTCTCCTGTGTTCAGTTACAACCTGTAAAGTATCCTATCTACAAAATGCAGGAACCTACCAGTTCATGGCAAGTATGCCCTTTGTAATAAGTATGAGCTGTTAGTAATTTTCCCAATTTAGAACCACTTGTGATCAACTAGTGTCAACATACATTGATAGAAGGCTAAAGGCAAAATAAATGTCAAGTTTCTTCAGTTGAGCAAATTTTAAAAATGCCCGATATGAATCTAGTAGAAGATAT
Organism: Gracilinanus agilis; assembly: GCF_016433145.1. Taxonomy (NCBI): domain Eukaryota; kingdom Metazoa; phylum Chordata; class Mammalia; order Didelphimorphia; family Didelphidae; genus Gracilinanus; species Gracilinanus agilis. The sequence goes on from NC_058131.1 coordinate 540,402,091, forward strand.
TTGTGAGACCATGTATGAAATTTTCTTTTTTTTTAACCCTTACCTTCAGTCTTAGAATTCATACTCAGTATCAGTTCCCAGGCAGAAGAGCTAGGCAATTGGGCTTAAGAGACTTGCCCAGGGTCACAAAGCTAGGAATTATCTGAGGTCATATTTGAGCCCAGGACCTCCTCTCTCCAAGCCGAGTTCTCTATCCATTGAGCCACCTAGCTACCTTCATACATAAGCTTTCAAACAGGTAGGTGGCACAGTGGATAGAGTGCCAGGACTGAAGTCAAGGAGACTCATCTTCCTGGGTTCAAATCTGACCTTAGGCACAGTAATTATGTGAACCAGGGCAAAGTCATTTAACTCTGGTTGCCTCAATTTCCTCATCTATAAAATGAGATGGAGAAGGGAATGGCAAATTATTCTAACATCTTTGCCCAGCAAATCTCAAATGGTGTCCCAGAGAGTTGGACACCACTGAACAACAATAACAAAGATATCTTAGGAGTGAATCTGAGGACCTAGCTCACTTTTAGGCAAGGGTTTAATTCTGCTAAACTCAGAGTAGAAGCAATTTCAACCTCCTTTCAAAGCAATACTAATTCTGAATTTAGTTTTGAATGACCATAAAGAGTTCTGTGATCTTGGGCAGCAGGTTATCTGGTTAATTGAAAATTCCAGTCTTGCCTGAAAAGATGTGGGTTTCTGTAAATTGGCACCAACAAAAACAAGGGACAGAGACAGGGAATAGAGACTGACTCTGTGATTTCATTGGTTTAGGGTACTGCCTTTATCAGTGCAGATCTGTACCAACTTTACAACTGACAGTTTTAGAGAGGGAGTTGCCTAGAGTAGTGGGCCAAAAAGTATAAGAGGCAGGAGTTAACCCAGACACCCTTGCCTTCAAAACTGATCATCTACTGTGCCACGTTGCATTTCTCCCACAAACACAAGTGACACAAAAACCTTCCTGATCATCCTGCACTTTACCTTTGAAACAATTCTTACACGGAATTCTTTATGTAGTATTGGAAAACAGATATCTCCACACTAACTCGAATTCAACTGGGTAAATAATGAGTTAGTAGATATCCTCTCATATTCTCCCTCTCTCTCTTCATCCGAGGGAATTACGACACTACAGCAGTAACCTTTACATGGCACATCTTTCATTTGGACCATCACAATATCTTTGAAATCTATATTATCTTCCCAAAGCCTCTGGGCACAATCTATTCCAGGGTCTGGCCATTTTTTACCCAGAAAGAATCTTAACCTCTTCTCCTTTGGATCTCCTTGCCATCGGCACCATATTTGTCAAATAAAACTTTAATAGTCTTAAAGGTAGGAGTTGTTTCTGTTCAAAATTTACTGTATAGAACCTGGGACAGTGTCATAATAAGGTGTAGGGGCCACATCTGAAGTTGGACTAGTCCAACTCCATTTTTACAGATGAGGAAACTGAATCTCAGAGAGGTTAAATAATGTACCCAATGGCAAAATGGTAATAAGTGAAAGTGAAAGATTTTAACACCAAAAACCTCATGGAAGCTGCCTTAAATGACTGAAATGAAATTACTTTTGTTCTAAGGTAAAAACAAAAATGGAAGAGGGAGATGGCAGGAGAATGGTGGGCCTTCCTTACCTGGCTGTGAAAGAAAAGGAAGAAAATTAGTAAGGTAAATAAAAAGTCCCTTCTTTTTCTTCCTCCTCAAGGAAAAGGCCTCAACTAGGTACATGCCACAAGAGAATGGCTTAGGATTTAAGTGAGGATGTAAGAAAAGTCTTATTCTTTTTTTCTCATCTCAGCTAAAAGAAAGGGCTTGATCTAAGTGTAATCGCAGGAGAGGATAAATGGTGTCTATGGTAAAAGGAAAAGTCATGAATCAAAAACTTAACCCAAAGGAAATGGAGAATCTAAATTAAAGAAAGACCCCTGAGGCAAAGGAAAGGCCCTCAATTTGATTTGATCTGCAGTGTAGGGGAGAGTTAAAGCTCAACTCCTGAAATCTAAGTAAAAAAAAATGCATTCGAATTGACAAAATACAGGAATTTTATGATGTCAGGGATAATCAAGATACAAACATGGAAGAAGAGAATACCTGGAAAAACACCTATTTAACCAAAAGAAGTGCAAATCCTTGTCTTAATAACAAATTCTCTAAAATATCAGAATGGATCAAATCAAACTTAATGATTACAGGAAATAGTAATTTTTAAAACAAAATAAAAAATGAAAAAACAAAGAAAATGTAAGATATTTCATATGAAAAACAACTGAAAAAACAGATTAAAGAGTTTATTTAAGAAACATAGAATTACCTAAATTCTGACCCCAAAATTAAAAAAAAATCTCAATGTCACATCTTAAGAAATCATTAAAGATATCTCCCAGAAAGAACAAAATGACAATGTAAAAATAGAAAGACTCCACCAATCACATTTTAAAGACACTCTAAAATGAAAATACCTCAGAATGCTCCAAGTAACTATTAATTAGAGAAATGCAAATTAAAGGAGTTATGACATATAAAATGTAAAATGTTGAAGGGGCAGTGAGAAAGCAGAAACAAGTGTTCATTCTTGGTAGACTCATGAATGGATTAAACCATTTTAGAGAGCAGTTTGGAATCACAGAAAAATGTTACTAACCAATGCATGCCATTTGAACCAGCTAAACCATTGTTAGGTTTATATCCAAAAGCAATCAAAGGAAGAAATAAAGATCCTTAATGTGCAAAATTATTGTTAGAAATTCTTTTATCATGATAAAAAATTGAAAAGAAAAAGAATGCCCCTCAAGTGAGGACTGGTCAAATAAGTTATAATATATGATGTGATGGAATGTTATTATACTGTAAAAAACGAGGATGTAAAATTTGGAGAAAGAACTAATAAATAAAAAAGTAAGACATAGTTTTATATATACATATATCTTTTTGTCAAAGAATGCCTTCCCTAAATGGGGAAAAGGAGGAAGGGTTGGGAATTAACAGAGTATTTAAATGTAACAAACAAATTAATTAAAAAGAAATATGTGTGCATTTGCATATGCATATAGGTCTATATACATGAGTGTATATGTACTCACATATCTACATAGTTAAACATGCAGTTTTTTCTCTTTTTCCCATTAGGGTGAGAGGGAGAGAAAATGGATTTTTGTTCATTAAAAGAAAATTAAAGAGAAAGAGAGTGTGCTACAAATATGGAATGTTGCATGCATTTCCAGATAAGATCACTACATTGTTGGTTTTACTTAATCGTTTTACTTTGTTACAAAACATCTTTCAGAGTCAGGATAATATGAAAATGTTTATAATTTAAAATAAAACTTGCCAATACAGTTTTATAAAATAAGTGACCAAATTTGAACCTAGGCCTGAATTCAATCTGATTCTAAGGTAGCCACTCTTTCCACAATTCCATATTGTCTCTCAAGGAACAGAAATAAAATAAAAAAGTAAGATCTGTAAAAAAGTGAAGAAAAAAATTAATTTCTGCAAATCTATATCACAGAAAATTAAAAAAAAAGTAGCACATATCAATCAATCCAGGATCCTCCACTTGCACTTGGCCTTGTCCCAACTTAAGAGTCTATTATTGGTAGCTGTACCACCCTTCACTCATTCGCCATATGTGGTTTCACAGTTGTATGATTTGCTTTAAAGTGGGTTCCTTTGAGCAGCAGCTCCTGACCCAATGAAAGTAAAGCTAACTGTGGTAGAGGAGAGAAAGGAAGAAGACAACCTCCAAAGACCTTTATGATCACCTCAAGGCTCTATAAAGTATAGTTTTCATGCCCTGAACACTCCTTTATGCCACCTTTGGAGTCTATTGCAAGAACTAAAATGTTGGACTCCAACTCCTTGGATGTCCTGTGTCAAGCTCTACGTGGAGTGTTTTCAGCCGCAAATAAGTAAAAGAAAGTTGTTTTTCTAAAATACCCAGAGTTATTTTCAGTCACAAAGCTCCTGCATCAGCCACCCACCTTTTCAGAGTACCCATTCAGCAAAAATTCAGCCATAATACTCTATTCTTTGCTACGAATGGAAACAAGCACCCTGTGGTGGGTGGACAATTCATCAAAGAAACCAGGGAGATGACCAAATGAAAAATTCTGGGGGACAATGCAAAAGTATTAAGGTTAGAGTTCAAGAAAAGAATACTTCTTTAATAAATACAACTAGAATGTTAGAAGAATATGAAATAGACACATGAACTACAGTAGCTTTCAGAACGTCTGTGTGAAATTAATATCTGTACCCTAGAACTACAATTCCCAGCACCCCACTCTCCTCTTGTCGTTACATGTTGACATAGGTAGGATATAAATTCTGTGTAGTTCCACCTCTCTCTCTTCTCTTCCTGTGGTAGCAGCTGTGGACAGGGTTTTTGAGCAGGTAGAAAAACTAATCATGTGGTTTTATTTTGTTAGATAATTACCCTTTTATTCCTTTGCTTCTAGTGATTATTAATAAACTTTATAAAATATAATTCTTGGAGTTGGTGGACATTGATTTAAGTCCAACACCTGATAAAACAGAGAAAAAGGTAAGAGTGAAGTATACAGGAATAATAGAATTTCTCAACCTTTTTTGGCAATCTGGTTAAACTTCTGAGCCACTTCTCAAAAATAATGTTTTTAAATCTAATATATAAAGAAACAATTATATTGCAATCTTTTTAAAAAAATGTTTTAATTCACAAGAATTCCTGGAAGATAATCTGGGAAAACTCAGAAAAATAATGAGAATTCTAATAAAAGAATAGATAAAATGGGAGTAAAAAATTAAGCACTATATCAAGAAATATTAGAGCAAAGTTAAAAGACAACAAATTGGAAAAAGATAGACATAGATATATTTGTGTACACATATATTCTACCAAAAATTACCTACACAGAATAAATATAAACTAAAAAAAAAAAAAAACAAGTAGGCGAACTAAGAACCATTGGCAACTAATTTACAAACTATGATAAAGGTGACATTGAGGTGTATTCAAAGAATGAAAACTACATTGAGACAGTAGTATCTAAATATGTAAGGAATTTAGAGAATACCTATTTTAATAATTTCATTTTTCAGATAAGGAATCTAAGACACAGAGTAAGAAAATGACCTGGTCATAGTAAACAGCTGAATTGAGATTTAAAGCTAGGTGCTATGACTCTAAAGTCCATGTTTTGTTTTGTTTTTCCATTAAACCACCTCCAAATGCTACCGGTAGTAAAGCCACATTAGTTATCAAGAATGAAAGGTATTGGTAGTCTCCCATAAAAATTACATATTCATATGATCACAGACTTCTAAATTTATGGTGGACTAGAGCTGCTCCTACTAACTGCTAAAGTTCATCTGTTTATAAGGCCTAATAAGATTTCTGTTTAGTAAAAAAAAAGAGTTATTAATATTCAAGAAAAGCATGACAAATTAAAATTAAATAACACAATTTAAGATATCATTAAAAAATCTAACAAGTGTATTAGCATCAGGCTACAAAGTACAGATTGCGCGAATATACAAGTTATGAAGGGACAGACAATTAGATATAGCCCAAACAGAAATGTGAATGGCCATCAATCAATTCATAAAAATTTATTAATGTATTTAGTCACTATTCCAGGTTCTGAGGATACAAAGACAAAGAACAAAACAATTACTACTTTTAAGTAACTTACATTCTAAGATTCAGAGTTTCTAGATAAAATGTATACGTCATGAAAGAAGGAGATAGGACTATTTTACTTTTGAATTCCATCATTTCTGAGAGGCAGCAAGGAAATAGAAAGAATCAAAATATAGGCTTGGTTGTTGACTAATGAAAATGTCTCTTACCTAGGAACTTCAACCATTTAGAATAAGGTCAGGAACCAAGAAATAAGCAAAAAAGTTATTGGGGCGATTAAAACAGGTATCGCAAAGTCCATTCATTTTACTCACAGAAGAGTGCTTTTTGCATTCAAAGGAAGTCCGTCTTTATTTTTATTTTTGTCACAATTCTGACAAACTTGGCCGTCTAGTTTCCCAGTCAACTCCAAGAATATTGGAAACAAAGAATTAAAATCAGTAAGGATGATGATTGAAACATCCATAATGAATGGATAGCAGCAAAAGTAATGATGGATAATCTGATTTTCAGGAGAAAACATGAAATTATAAAAGATCTCTGGAATATGTTTTTAACTAGCAATCTGGAACCACTTATAAATACAAAAAACTGAAATAGCCCTAGAGCTCATCTCTGCATTACAACATTGTATAATATACGATGTTCATAATAATGACTCTGGGTCATTAAGAAGAGGTTAAAATGTTAGCCTATGTTGTTTTAAAAGACAAAGTAATTTCTAATCAATTTTCTAGATATTTCTATGGAATATAATTGAAATTTTTTAAAACATTTTCCTCTTTAAAGCAATAAACACCAATTATATGAGAAAATTACTTATGTGGAAAATCTGTTTCCAATTATGCCAAATAAATGAATTGTGTAAGACAGTGATGGGCAGACTTTTTAAAGAGGGGGCCAAAGGAAAGGAAATGCTCATCTGTCAGTCTGTTTCTAAGGCAACTCTTTTGAGGTTTATTAATTGTATTGTATCCTACTCATTGTATTCATCAGATTAGGAATAATGTTGAGCAGCCAGATAGAACATTTCAGGGGGCCACATCTGGCCCGTGGGCCATACTTTGTCCATCGCTGGTATAAGAGATACAAAGTATAAGTAAATGACTTTATTCCATTTTTCCAAGATATCCATTCTCTTCTTTTTCATTTTTGAGTCTATTATCAACATCATTCCTCTCTAGAGTAAGACTGCCAAGAAGGGCACAACCTACTCAAAAGGGACTTTAGGATCCTGTGAGACACAATTCCTTCAATAAATTTTATTTAGGATAAGAGTTGCTATTGCTACCAGTCAGGGATATAATTTGAGTACGATTTTCTATTGGTAGGAAGTTATATTTTCCTCACCTTGCATATTGGTGTGATATTGGGAATCACAAATTTAATGGGAGGCCACAACCTTACATACTTCTGGCATCCATGCCATGTATTGATCGTGGAGTAATTTCCAGAAGAAAGAGAGAGACACACGGACACAGAGGGAGAGAGCCCTTTTTCTGGAATTTTTGTTTTGTTGTCATTTCCCATATTGCAATGGACCAATGTCTGGGATATCTGATGATATCTAACTCTTTCTACTTATTGTGTATTGTCTCTATTTTACTGTCATCATAAGGTTCCCATCCTTTTATTACTTCTGCTTACAAGCCTCATAATGATTTTGTTGTAATTTATTGGTTAGTCTAGACAAGCCCATATCTTGCCAGTGTCTTGCTCTTGTCACTGCTACTCTCTGGGTCACACCTGTGCATGCTTTACTGCCTAGGCCAGAGGATTTGTTGTGACTCAAAAAAATCTATTAATGTATTTCTTTAGGATGAAGAATGGTTAAAATATTTCTTTAGGATCAACAATAGTTAAAAGATTCCTTTAGATTCAAGATTCAGAGTCTCTTCCCCATTAACCATTATCCCCTTCCTGATCACCTAAAACCATTTAATATGCTAATCTTCTTTAGGAATGGTGAACAGCCATAGCTAGTTTATCCTAGAAGGATTAAACTCAGGATAATTCAGATGGTATTAAAAAAAAATAAAACAAAGCCCTGTACCAGTGTTCAATGGAATTGTTTTCACTTAAATGAGCATTAAAGCTGATTTATAGGGGAATTATGAGGGTCCTACATAAATTGGAATCAAGAACTGGAGTGATTGAATATGGTAAAGAGGTTAAGTCTTTAATAAAACCTAAAAAGACCTAAAAGAAATAATTGTTCTGAGAGATGCTTGCTAAAGGATATAATTTCATTTGATTTATGCAAAGCATTCGGTGCCAGAAGCTTGGGAAAGTTTTACTGAATATTTGGCACTTGTTTTGGGGCAGGAGCAGTCTTTCTGCATTGTAGAAAGCCTAGCTATTCAACAAAGTTTTGATTAGATATAAAGATTAAAGAGCTTTATTCAGTATGACTGTATTTAAAGGACAAACTCTTTAAGGAGTTGTGTCTTTGTTTCATAAGATGAGGTAGAACTCCTGGTTGGTACTTAATTGATCTGAACAAGGTGTATTTAGAAGGAAATAATGAAAAATGAGATTAATAATAGAAATGTTATTTAATGGGTTTTAAATTTCAGGAAAGTAAATCTGGATATGATCCAGTAGGAAGTCAATACATATTCTGAGCATTGGATGTGACAAAGATGCTTTTGATAAAAGATCATTCTAGTAGCTCAGTGAGAGACATATTGTAATGAAGAGAAAAGAGAGGCAGCAGACAAAACTAGTAGCTGCTTTAGTAATATCAAAATGAGAAATGCTTTGTTCAAAGCAACAGTTAAGGAAATAATGAAGTCAAAGAGAGTTAGTATTGACAGGGTAGAAAGTAGGCCCCCAATAAATTCAATTTGAATTGAATTATTAAAACCAAGTGAACTAAAACAAGAGAATCAACAAGATTTGATAAAGCAGATGGAGTAAAGGCAAAAGAAGAATTTAAAATACCAGTATTTTAATATTAGGGTTAGAGACTTTCAAGGACGATGAAAAGATGAATCTGACAGACATCATAAAAGGAATTTGAGGTGAAGAGGGATAAGAGAAAAATTATTTTAAAAGTGTCAGGAATGTAACAGACAGGGATACTGGTCTATTTATTTTTTAATATTTTATTTTTTTAGAAAAATTTTCCATGGTTACATGATTCTTGTTTTCACTTTCCCCTTCACCCCCCTTCAACCCCTCCATATCCAATGCACATTTCCATTGGTTTTAACACGTGTGATCAATCAAGACTTATTTACATATTATTGATAGTTGCATTGATGTGGTCATTTCAGACCTATATCCCCAACCATGCCTGCATCAACCCATGTGTTCAAGCTGTTGTTTTTCTTCTGTGTTTCCACTCCTGCAGTTCTTCCTCTGAATGTACATAGTGTTCTTTTCCATAAATCCCTCAGAATTTTCCTGGGTCATTGCATTGCTGCTAGAACAGAAGTCCATTACATTCCAATTTACCACAGTGTATCAGTCTGTATACAGTGTTCTTTTGCCTCTGCTCCTTTCACTCTGCTTCAATTCCTGGAGGTCTTTCCAGTTCACACGGAATTCCTCTAGTTTATTATTTCTTTGAGCACAATAGTATTCCATCACCAACATATACCACAATTGAAGGGCATACCTTCATTTTCCAGTTTTTTGCCACCACAAAAAATGTGGCTATAAATATTTTCATACAAATCTGTTTATGATTTCTTTGGGGTACAAACCCAGCAATGCTATGGCTGGATCAAAGGGCAGGCAGTCTTTTAGAGGTCTTTGGGCATAGTTCCAAATTCCCATTCAGAATGGTTGGATCAGTTCACAACTCAACCAGCATTGCATTAATGTCCCATTTTTGCCACATCCCCTCCAACATTCATTACTCTCACCTGTTGTCACTTTAACCAATCTGCTAGGTGTAACGTGGCACCTCAGAGTTGTTTTGATTTGAATTTCTCTAATTATAAGATATTTAGAGCACTTTCTCATGTGCTTATTGACAGTTTTGATTTCTTTATCTGAAAATAGCCTATTCATGTCCCTTGCCCATTTATCATCTGGGCAATGGCTTGATTTTTTTACACAATTGATTTAGCTCCTTGTATATTTGAGTAATTAGACCTCTGTCAGAGTTTTTTGTTATAAAGATTTTTTCCCAGTTTGTTGTTTCCCTTCTGATTTTGGTTGCATTGTTTTTGTTTGTACAAAACTTTTTAAATTTAATATAATCTAAATTATTTATTTTACATTTTGTAATTTTTTCTAACTCTTGCTTGGTTTTAAAATTTTCCCTTTCCCATAGATCTGACAGGTATATTATTCTATGTTCACCTAATTTTCTTATACTTTCGTTCTTTATATTCAAGTCATTCACCCATTCTGAATTTATCTTGGTGTAGGGGGTAAGATGTTGATCTAAGCCTAATCTCTCCCATATTGTTTTCTAATTTTCCAAACAGTTTTTGTCAAATAGTGGATTTTTGCCCCAAAAGTTGGGCTCTTTCGGTTTATCACAGATAGTCTTGCTGACATCACTTACCCCAAGTCTATTCCACTGATCCTCCCTTCTGTCTCTTAGCCAGTACCATATTGTTTTGATTACTGCTGCTTTATAGTATAGTTTAATATCTGGTACTGCTAGGCCACCTTCCTTCATGTTTTTTTCATTATTTCCCTTGATATTCTTGATCTTTTGTTCTTCCAAATGAACTTTGTTATAGTTTTTTTTCTAATTCAGTAAAATAAGTTTTTTGATAGTTAGATAGGTATGGCACTAAATAGGTGAATTAATTTGGGTAGAATGGTCATTTTTATTGTGTTAGCTCATCCTATCCATGAGCAATCAATGTTTTCCCAATTGTTTATATCTAGTTTTAAAGGTTTGGGAAGCATTTTGTAGTTGTGTTCGTATAATTCCTGTGTTTGTTTTGGTAGATAAATTCCTAAGTATTTTATATTGTCTAGGGTGATTTTAAATGGTGCTTCTCTTTCTACCTCTTGCTGCTATGATGTGTTGGAAATATATAGAAATGCTGATGATTTATGTGCATTTATTTTGTATCCTGCAACTTTGATAAAGTTGATTATTTCTATTAGCTTTTTAGTTGATTCTCTAGGATTTTTTAAGTAGACCATCATATCATCTGCAAAGAGTGATAACTTAGTCTCCTCATTGCCCATTTTAATACCTTCAATTACATTTTCTTCTCTAATTGCTACTGCTAGTGTTTCTAGTACAATGTTAAATAATAGAGGCAATAGTGGGCATCCTTGTTTCACTCCTGATCTTATTGGAAAGACTTCTAATTTATTCCCATTGCATATGATGCTTGTTGATGGTTTTAGATATATACTGTTAATTATTTTTAGGAAAGGTCCTTCTATTCCTATACTTTCTAGTGTTTTCAATAGGAATGGATGTTGTATTTTGTCAAAGGCTTTTTCAGCATCTGTTGAGATAATCATCTTTTTTTTTGTTGGTTTGCTTGCTGATATGGTTAATTATGTGAATGGTTTTCCTGATGTTGAACCATCCTTGCATTCCTAATATAAATCCCACCTGATCATAATGAATAACCCTCTTGATCACTTGCTGGAGTCTTTTTGCTAGTATTCTGTTTAAGATTTTTGCATCTATGTTCATTAAGGATATTGGTCTGTAGTTTTCTTTCTCTGTTTTTTATCTACCTCGCTTTGAGAACAGTACCATATTTGTATAATAATCTTTGTTTATTATGTCAAATAGTTTGGATTTTTTCTTAGGTATTTCTTTGATGGCTTGTTCAATTTCTTTTTCTGATGTGGATTTATTTGAGTATTCTATTTTTTCTAATATTAATCTAGACAATTTATATTTTTGTAAATATTCATCCATCTCACCTATATTGCTATATTTATTACCATATAATTGTGCAAAATAGTTTTTAATGATTGCCTTGATTTCCTCTTCCTTAGAAGTGAGGTCTCCCTTTTCATCTTTGATACTGATGATTTGGTTTTCTTCTTTCCTTTTTTTAATTAGATTGACCAGTACTTTGTCAATTTTGTTTTTTTTCCCCAAGTACCAGCTTCTAGTCTTATTTATTAATTCAACAGTTCTTTTACTTTCAATTTTATTGATTTCCCATTTAATTTTTTAATCTCTAATTGGGTTTTTAACTGGGGATTTTTAATTTGTTCCCTTTCTAGTTTTTTAAGTTGCATGCCCAGTTCATTGATCTTTGCCCTCTCTATTTTGTTAATATATGCACTCAAAGATATAAATTTCCCCCTGAATACTGCCTTAGCTGCATCCCACAAAGTTGAGTAGGATGTCTCATCATTGTCATTCTCTTCAATGAAATTATTGATTGTTTCTATGATTTCTTCTTTAACTAACTGGTTTTGGAGAATCATAGTATTTAATTTCCAATTAGTTTTTGATTTGCCTGTCCAGGTGCCCTTACTAATTATTAATTTTATTGCATTATGATCTGAGAAGGTGACATTTATTGTTTCTGCTCTTTTGCATTTGTTTGTGATGTTTCTATGCCCTATTACATGGTCAATCTTTGTGAATGTACCATGTGCAACTGAAAAGAGGTTGTATTCCTTTTTGTCCCTATTTATTTTTCTCCACATATCTATTACATCTAACTTTTCTAGGATTTCATTCACCTCTCTTATCTCTTTCTTATTTATTTTTTTTGTTTGATTTATCTAGATCTGAAAGAGGAATATTTAGATCTCCCACTATTATGGTTTAATTATCTATTTCCTTCTTGTGCTCAGCCAGTTTCTCCTTTAGGAATTTGGATGCTATACCATTTGGTGCATACATGTTGAGTACTGTTATTTCCTCATTGTCTATACTGCCTTTTATCAGGATGTTATTACCTTCCCTGTCTCTTTTAATCATATCTATTTTTACTTTGGCTTTGTCAGAAATCATGATCACCACTCCTGCCTTTTTTTTCCTCATTTGAAGCCCAAAATATTTTGCTCCAGCCCTTGACCTTAAACCTGTGTATGTCCACCTGCCTCATATGTGTTTCTTGTAGACAACATATAGTAGGCTTTTGGTTTCTAATCCACTCTGCTATTTGCTTCCATTTTATGGGAGAGTTCATCCCATTCACATTCAGAGTTATAATTACCAGTTGTGTATTCCCTAACATTTTTGTATCCTCTCCTAGTTCTACCCCTTCTTCTTACGCTATTCCCTTTTAAACCAGTGATTTGTTTTAGACCAGTCCCCCTTGTCCCCTTTGTTGATTTACTTTTCTTTTCACCCCTACTTTATTATTCTCCTCTTTTTATTTTTTAAGGCCTAATGAATTCCCTACCCCATCTTCTCCTCTCCCTTTTTTTGACCTCCCCACTCCCTTGCTCCCCTTGGTTTATTTCTTCTGACTTTCTCAGTAGGGTTAGATAGAATTCTATATTCCAATGGACATAGCTACTCTTCCCTCTCAGGATTAATTCCACTGAAAGTAAGGTTCAAATAGTACCTCTTAATACTCTCTTCCTCTCCTTCTTATAATAGTATTTATCCCCTCCCCTTCCCATGCTCTTTTTGTGTGGTATAGGATATCCTATTTTTCTTATTCATTCAAGTTTCTCTTGGTGTCATCTATTATTCACCCCCCTCTTTTTTTCCCCACCCTGTCTCATCTTAGACCATTTAGTGTTCCAACCTCTCCCTAGAAAAATAATTCTTCTAATTACTATAATGGTGAATACAGTTTTTGAAAATTACACGTAAAATTTCTCCGTACAGGAATACAAATAATTTGAGCTTATTAAAGCCCTTAAAGAGGCAAATTTAAAAATAAGAGTTTTCTTTCTTTCCCCTGGAAGTATATTGTCAGTTTTGATGGATAGGTGATCCTTGGTTGTAGACAGAGTTCTCTTGCTTTTTTGAATATCATATTCCAAGCCTTGTGGTCTTTTAGTGTGGAGGCTAGCAGATCCTGTGTGATCCTGATTGGTGCTCCTTGACATCTGAATTGTCTCTTTCTGGCTTCTTGTAATTTTTTTCTTTTACTTGGAAGCTCTTGAATTTGGATATTATATTCCTGGGGGTTGTCTTTTCAGGGTTTAGTGTAGAGGATGATCTATGGATCCTTTCAATGTCTATATTGCCCTCTTATTGTAGAACTTCAGGGCAGTTTTGCTGAATAATTTCTTTTAGTATGGAGTCCAAATTTTTATTAATTTCTGCTTTTTCAGGAAGACCAATGATTCTCAAATTGTCTCTTCTTCACCTGTTTTCTTGGTCTAGTAACTTTTTATTGAGATATTTCATGTTTCCTTCTATTGTGTCAGTCTTTTGACTTTGCTTTATTAATTCTTGTTGTCTTGTGAGATCATTGGCTTCAAATTGCCCAATTCTGGCCTTTAAAGACTGGTTTTTGGCTAATATCTTTTGGTTTTCCTTTTCAATCTGGTCTATCTGGTTCTTCAAGGTTTCCAGCTGGTCATTTCTGGTCTTTAATTTGCTCATCAATTCATTTGATTTCTGAGCCTCACTTTCCAATCGCAAAATTCTGCCTTTTAGACTGTTATTTTCATGCCAGATCTCTTCCATCTTTCTCATGATCTCAAATTTGAACTCTTCAAGAGCTTGTGACCCATTTTCATTTTTTTTGGGAAGGTTTGGATGTCTTTAATTGTTTGTCTTACTCTGTTTTCTGGGTTTTTTCTGTGCAGAAGTTATCCATTGTTAGCATTTTTTTCTTTGTCTTCTTGTTCATTTCTTGAGCGTTGCTTGGCATATTGTGTTTTATCTGCCAGAAGTCTGAGTAAAGAAATCTGATTCTCTTTGTATGGAGTTAGGGAGCAATTTTTTCCTGAGGCTACTTTGTGAGTCTGCTGGTTTCTCTGGGGATCCTCCTGGGGTCTCTGATCTAGCTGTTTTCAGGGTCAAATCCCTGTGTTCCTAGCCAGCTTCCCAGAGCCTGGAACTTGGTCCATGTTTGCTCTGCCACCTGAGATTTTCCTCTGAGTCTGATCATGCTGGGTGCTGCTGTTGCCTCTCTCAGTCCCACTTCCGTGTCTAAGGTCTGAGTTTTCCAGCCACCTGGGGTTTCAGGTCTTTCTTCTCTCAGGGGCAAGCTCCTAGTGGTGCCAGTTAGCTGCCAAGGAGCTATATTTTGTGTCCCCACTGGCTCTAACTCTGAAGTGCAGCCTCTGCCTCTGTTACTGTGGGTGGGTTGGGGGAGGGGTGATCCCCTCACATTTTTATGGGAGCTATTTCCCTCCCTTATAGCGTGGAAGTGCCCAAATTCCATGTACCTTTGATACTGTGGGGTCCCTTCTTTCATCTGGATTTTGTTTTCTTGTCCTTTGGAGGTATGCTATATCTGTTTTTAAGGAGAGAAAATTTCCCTGCCTCTACTCTGCCACCATCTTAACCCAGAAGTCTTGGTCTATTTTTTTAAAGGTCATCCACATACCTGTGAAAACCAAAATTTGGTTATAGGTCTTTTCCAGTCAAAATGACAGGTTACAATTTCTGAAGAGAACCAAATACCTCATATACTTTACAAAAACAACAACAAAAATAAATAAACCAAAGGAAAAGAAAATAATTTAAAAATAAAAAATAAAGAAAAAACACTTTCATAATAATAAGTCAAATAAAAGATGATGAAATAGTTTTTAGGACACCAGAGGAGTAATAAAGTAGATTTCCATTAATTAGAGAAAGGTAAAACAAACTATAGGAGGCAGCTGGGTTTCTCAGTGGATAGAGTCCTGGTCCTAGAGTCAAGAAGACTTGACTTCAAATCCAATCTCAGACACTTATGGAAGTCACGTAATATCTATTTGCCTTTATCCTTTGGAGAAGGAAATGACCAACCATTCCAATATCTTTGCCAGGAAAACCTCATCAACAATGCAGACCATAGGGAAACAAAGAGTCAGATGCCACTGAACAAATGAACTAAAAAGCAAAGTGCAATACATGAATGTGATAGAATAATTCTGTACCAAAAGACATGATGTGTATGAAGAATTCAAAGAGGAATGGAAAGACTTATGTGAACTCATGAGAAGTGAAGTAGGCAAGAAAACAATATACAGAAAAACAACAATATGAATGGAAAGAACAAAAAGGAAACCAAATGATATGAAATAAAGAACAAGTCTGTCTACATAGAAAGAGAGGGGGGGGGAACGTGTCTCTCTTCTTTGCAGAATTGTGGGACAATAGATGTGGAAGGTTACAAGCACTGTTCTACTCATTTTATGTATTATTTTTCTTGCTGAATTGCCATTTTTCTTCTCTCTCTTTCCTCTCTTTCTATCTCTTCTGTTTTCTGCTATTAGGAATGACTCAGAGATTCAAGAATAGAGAGAAGAAATATTTGGAAATGAAGATGATATGCAAAAAAGATGTCAATAAAAATTCTCTAAAATGCTACAGAAAAACTAAAACTGAGTATGAAAGAACACACACAAATAAGGAAAGAAACAATTCAGGACATCACAAGAAATATTTTCAACTGGCTAAAGGTCACATTTTAGGATTAGTAATGCTAATGAGAAAAGTCACAAAACTAAGTTATATAAGTGATTATGAAAAGTATTAATAATAGGAGGAACCAAAGCTAAGACAAAAAGATGTTTAAGAAACAAAAATTTTAAATGATCTCTAAGAAGTATTTTGCTACACTGTCAAAATTGTAGACAATTCTAATCAACATGAAAGAAAAACTCAGAAAAACACTGAATTATCAAAAGAATTTGAAAGACTCTTAAGAGGTGGTTACATCTTCTTGTTATTCAGTCATATCTGATTCTTGACTTTGTAAGAGGTTCTCTTGGCAAATATACTGAAGTGGTTTGCCATTTCCTTCTCCAGTGGATTAAGCAAACAGAAGTTAAGTGATTTGCCCAGTGTCATACAGCTAGTAATTGTCTAATATCAGATTTTAACTCATATCTCCTGATAAAGCCATGCCATCTTTTGATTGTTACTTTTTATAGTGACAAGGACTTTGGTGGGAAGAACCTTCTTTACTAGATCTGCCTGTGACTGCATCATCTGCAGAAATTGTTTCCAGGTTGCATCTTCCCAGTAGTTGGTTCCTAGGATGATAGTTTTGAGATATTGGCTGAAAGGAAGACCAGTGGTTTGGTGATGCTGTTCCCAATGTACTGGGTTTATCCAATGTAATGCAAATTAACACAATGATGAGGTTTCACATCACACTGATCAAATGGGTAAAGATGACAAGAAAATAGGAATAATCAATGCTGAGAGACTATTAAAAGAGAGAAACATTAATGGTCTCTTGTTAGAACCATGGTCCAGTGATTTATGCTTTTAAAAAACTGACTAAAATATCCTAACACTTTGATTCAGAAATACTATTGCTAGAAATGTATCCCCAAGGAGGTCAAACAATAACAAAACAGACATAGCAGCATTTTTTGGTAGCCAATAATAGAAAACAGTAGATTTCCATTAAGAGTTGGAAAAACAAAACTGGGATATATTAATATAATGGACTATTTAGAAAAATGGGAGAAAACATGGATTGATACAAAATGGAATACATAGAACCATCAAAATTATATGTAATTACTTATATAATGTAAATATAAAGAAAACCTGAATCTTGTTTAATTAAAATGATTATTTGGCACTGGAGAAAAGATTACAAAGTTCATCTCCCTTTCTGCCCTTCTGAAGTGGGAATTAGTTATGCTGAGCCTTTCTTTTTCCCTCCCTCACCTCTTCCTTTACCCTTCCCACTCTCTCTCTCTCTCTCTCTCCTTTCTCTTTCTCTCTTCTCTCTCATGATGTAAGACCATTTAAACACTTAAAAATATGTCCAAAATATCATTAAAATTTTAATAACTTTAATCTAGTATGACCACTACTGGACTAAATTCCAAATGATCAAAGAAAGAGGAATAGGACCTATGTGTACAAACATATCTATAACAGCTCTTTGTAGTTGCAAAGAACTGAAAATTAAAGGAACACCCATCAATTGGGAAATGACTGAACAAATTACGGCATATGAATGTGATGTGATATGATCATGTCATAAGAAATTACAAAATGGAACCTTCAATGAAATCTGGAAAGACTTGTTTGAAGTGTGAAAATGGAGAACAATCTATACAATAATTAAACTATAAAAATAAACCACTCTGATCAATTTAATGACCATCCATGATTACAAAGGACAAAAAATGAAGCGTGCTGCCCAGCTCATAACAATAGGTGATGAACTAGTGATGCACAATAATACACATTTGTCAGACATGGCCAATACAGGGATTTGTTTTGCTCTATTCTCCATATATGTTATGAGGATTTGGTTTTCCTTTTTGTTAGGGAGAGGAAATTAATTTTAGTTAATTGAGAAGACAAATTTTATTAAAAAAAAAACAAGGGATGCCTCACTGAGTAGAATGGAGAAGGGATATATTCAGAAATGAAGCTGCTATTTAAAAAAGAGCAAAAATAATTCAAAATTTAAAAAGAAAACAACTGAGAGATACATACATTTTAGAGTAGTGTGTAAAGATAAGTGATAAGGGATTGGGGAAAATGTATGGATTGTCTTTAAGAGGAAAGTAGGAGAATTTAGACAGAAAACCCTTACAAGTCCTTAAACACTGGTATAGATTCCCAGCCCAAAATGTAATTTAAAACAATGCACATAACTCAAATTAAGATATGCCACTTTCTTAAAAATTGCAAGTCAAGAATGTTTCAGAAGAGAACTTCAAATAAACAAAGTTAAATAGAGGAGAGGGAGACAGAGACACAGAGAGAGAGACATAGAGAAACAAAAGAAAAGGAAAAAGAGGTACCTCTATAATCAGGATGATTATCTCAATAAGAACCATTTTATCCTAAATTTCTACCAGGCCAAGATATAAGAAAATTCAATGGGAAAGTACAATAATTGCGCTCTTCCATCCAAGTACTACAAAACAGTCAACAAGATGTATGCGGTCAATAGGAAATGGGGCTTCTAAAGGAAAAGAATTTCCAGGGCAACTAGAGACAAAACACATTGCTACCAAGACTGAAAGCCTCAACATGGGGATGTTGGCAGCCCCATGGAACATTGCTAATCACCTCATCAATGTATTCTCAACCAATGTGGTGCCATAGTCCTCAGGAGCCAAGAAAACAGAGAAACTATATACATGATTTCTACAAAAATTATCCTACAAACAACTATGATATAATGCCTCAAAACAAATTCTGGAGCAGCATAATCCACAAAAAGATGAGGTGAAATGTTTTCAGCCCAAAACAACTTAGAAGGTCAGCATGAAAGATCTATTGTTTCAGGGTGGAAGTGAAGCACAAAGCAGCACACCAAAGCAGGCCCCACCATGGCATAAGCTTTGGGGTCAGCTGGAATCAGTTATAAAGGCTTCTGGAGCTCTCAGTCACATGTGGCTATTATGGTTAGACAACTACTCAGAAAGAGATTACAGGGATTCCTTTATTGGCTCTGGGTGCAAGACTTCTTATAACATTGCGTATATGCAGATCCAGGTCATAGTTCTGGGTCTCAGTCTCAGGGTGAGGAGAAATACTGACTCATACCAGTGCCTGAGGAGGTGCCCAAGAGCAGGGGACCTGGGTAATAGTTGCAATGGAAAAGAATACTCATGGTTACCAACAGACAAGAGCACAGGCCAAGAGAAACACACCTCTCCTCACATACCACCATGGAAAAACAGAAAATTAATAGTCCCAAGAGCTAGCTTTAAAGGCAGCTGCACAAAGAACCTGAAGCATGAAATAGGGCTCCCTTCACCACAGTTACAGAACACTATCTTAACAGTGTTTTCAGTTATAAGAAAATAAAAAGTCTAGAAAATGAGGAGACAATAAAAAAGAAACTCAAAATAGAAAGTTATTTTTATGATAGAGAATACCAAAACACAAACTTGGAAGACAATAAAGTCATTACTACTACACCCAAAGACATTGAGAAAAATATGAATTGTTCTCAAGCCCCAAAAGAATTACTAAAGGAACCCAAAAATGATTTGAAAAATTAAATAAGAGAGGGAAAAGAAAAATTAGGAAAAATTAACAGTAATACAGGAAAATCATGAAAAAAGAATCAACAACTTGGTAAAGGAAACACACACACACAAAAACCTGATGTAATTAATGTCTTAAAAAAACAGAATAGGCGAATTGGCAAAAGAGGTACAAAAATTCAAAGTGAAGAATCTCTTTAATTGATTAATTGATCAGAATTGTCCATATGGGGAAAAAACTGCACTGAAGTGAAGAAATTTTTGAAAAACAAAATTGAATCTTTGGGAAAAGAGGTATAAAAATTCACTTAAGAAAAGAACTCTATACAAAGTAAAATTAGCCAGATAGAAAAATAGGCACAAAAGCTTACCCAAGAAAATCATGTCCTAAAAATTAGAATTGGGCAAGTGAAAGTAAATGACTTCATTAGACAAGAAATAATCAAAGTCAAAAGAATGGAAAAAAAAACAGAAGAAAATCTGAAATATCTCATAGGAAAAATAACTGACCTGGAAAATAAATCCAGGAGAGAGAATTTAAGAGTTTAAGAATTATTGAACTACCTGAAAAAAAACCATGATCAAAAAAACCAGGCATCATCTTTCAAGAAATTATCAAGGAAAACTGCCATTATATTCTAGAATCAGAAGGTAAAATAGAAATTGAAAGACTCTACCAGATAATCTCCTGAAATAGATTCTGAATGGATAATTCTCAGGAATACTAAAGCCAAATTCCCAAATTTCTGGGTCAAAGAGAAAATATTTTAAGTATCCCACAATAAACAATTAAAATATCATGGAGCCAAAGTCAGAATAACACAAAATTTAGCAGCTTCTACATTAAGTTATTGGAAAACCAGGAATATCATATTCCAGAGGATAAAAGAGGTGGAACTTTAACCAAGAATCATTTACCCAGGAAAATTGAGCATAATCTTTCTGGGGGAAAATGGATATTCATTGAAACAGAAGACTTTCAAACATTCTTGAGAAAAAACTGAAGCTGAATGGAAATTTTGACTCTCAAATACAAGACTCATGAAAAGCAAAAAAGGTAAACAGGAAACTGAAGTTTAAAAAAACAATCAAAGATTAAACTGTATATCCCTACATGGGAAGGGATTCTTTTAACTCCCAAGAACTTTATCATTATCAGGATAGTGAGAAGGATTATACATAGACAGAGGGTAATGGTGTGTTGAATATGATGGGATGATATCTAAAAAAATAAAATTAAGGGGTAAGAAAGAGGAGTAAATTGGGAGTAGAGGGAAGGGAGAAATAGAATAGGGTAAATTATCTCACTTAAAAGAGGCATGTAATCTTACACAATGGAGGAAAAGATAGGGGGGGAGATGAGGAAAGCATTTGAACCATACTCTCAATAGAATTAGTTCAAAGAGAGAACACAATTAATTGAATATAGAAATCTATTTTACCCTATAGGAAAGTAGGAGGTGAAAAGGATAAGGGAAAGGATCTGATAGAAAAGAGGGCAAATTGGGGGACGTGGTGGTCAGAAGCTAAACAGGGAGAAACAAGATGGAGAGTAATGACGGAGAGTAATACAGAGTAATTATAATGGTGAAGTGCTTTTACAAGTTTCTATAATAAAGACCACATTTCTCAAATGCAGAGAGAAATTAGTTAAATATATAAGAATACAAGTAATTCCTCAATTCATAAATCATCAAAGGATATGAATATGCATTGACAAAGTAATTAAAGTTCTTTATAGTCATTCAAAAAGTGCTTTAAATCACTATTAACTAGAGAAATGAAAATTAAAACACCTCTGAGGTACCACCACACCTATCACAGGCTGGCTATTATGACAGAAATGGAAAATGACAAAATTTGGAGAAAAGGTGGGAAAATTGAGACATTAATGTAGTATTGGGGGAGCTGTGAACTGGAACCATTCAGGAGAGCAAATTGTATCTATGTACAACGTTCTATAAAACAGTACGTAATCTTTGACCCAGTGATACTATTATTATGTTTGTATCCCAAAGAGAAAAAGTGGGCAGGAGAGGATCTGCATTTACGAAAAGATTTAAAGCAGATCTATTTGTAGGGGCAAAGAATTGGAAAATGAGGGGATGCCCATAAATTGGGGAATTGATGAGAAAGTTACTGTATATGATTATAATGGAACACTATTGTGTTGTAAGAATGTACAAGTAGAAGGATCTCAGAAAAACCAGGAAAGACTTACATGGATTGAAGCAGAGTGAAGCAACTGGATCCAAAAAACATTTTACACAGTGATAGAAATATAGTATAATGTACAACTGTAAACAAATTAGCTATTTCAGCAATACTATGATCCAAAAATAATTCCCAAGGACTCGTGAAAAAAATATCCATCTGCTTCCAGAGAACAAACTGATGGAACCAGAATGCAGACCAAAGAAAAATTTTTCACTTTTACAGAAAATTTTGTTTGAGTTTCCCTCCACAAAAGAACTAACATTGAAAAATGTTTTACATAATTGCACATGTAAAATCTTTATCATATTGCTTACAATTTCAGTGGGGCCATAGGGAGGGGGAAAGAAAATTTCAGACTCAAAATTCTTTTACAAATATTAAAATTGTTTTTACATATAATTTGGGAAAATAAAGTTAAATAAAATTTAAAAAATAAATCTATCTTCATAGTAATCATAAGCAGAGATTGAGAAAAAAATAGACTTTTCACACAAGAATGCCCAGAAGAAATGAAGCAAGATGATAAGTAAAACAAAAATTCTGGAAAAAAGAACTAGAAGGAGAATAAGTAGCTTAAAAAGAAAAAAAGTAAATTTTACCTAAGAAATATATTCTCTAAAAGCCAAAATAGGGAGAAGAGAATAAGCACTTATTTTACCCCTACTATGTGCAAGTTTTGTGCTAAGCAGTTTTTTCAAATATTTCATTTGATCCTCACTACAATTCTGTGTGGTGTTACTATTATCTTCACTTTATACTTGAAGAAACGGAGGCAGACAGAGGTTATATGTTTGCCCAGGATCAAACAGCTAGACACTTAAGTCTGAGGACAAATTTAAACTCTGGCCTTCCTAATTCCAGGCCTACTTCTCTATCCAATGGATCACCAGCTGTTTCAGGCCAAAATAAATAATTCCAGAAGACAACCAGAAATTATAGAATATGAACAGATAGGTAAATATACATACATATATGTACAAATATGAACTGACCTGGAAAATAAGTTAAGAAGAGATACTGGGCACTGTGCTAGACAACAAGAATAAGAAGAATAAAAGACATTTCTACTCAAAGAATTTACATTCTAATGGATAAGGTTAAGAAGAGTCAAAAATCATTTCAGTCTTCACTGCCAGATTCTATGCCAAAGTGACCGAGAAGGTAGTGGAAAGAGTGAATAGTCCAGTTGCGCTGGAGTGAAGGGCATGCAAAGGAGTAGACATGGTAGATAATTTAACAAAGATAGAAATGTTGGGGAGAGAGAAAAGTTTTAGAGGGAAATAAAGTTCAATTTTGTACATGTATTTGTACATCCATATCCATATAATTCTGGAGTTCCCTTGATTATAGAAAGAAACACAGTGCTTTGATTAAAACCACTATATATTATACCAGAAAATTAGTGTCAGGTTTACATCTTGTATTATATATTCTTTCCTATGTATCCATGTGAGCTGTTACAGCCAACATTGATCCAGCAGGATAAATATTATGTATACGCATAATATTTTCTTAATTATCTTGTTCCTTCTTGCCTGATCTACATAAATGTCTCAATTATTCTTCTCACTTTGTCTCTGCTGACATGATTATTGTTGTTCTTGTTCAACCTTCATTTTTGAAGAGGACCAGTGACATCATGGCATGATTTCTTGACTTGTACATTAATTAGATTTACGTAAGGCAGAGGTACATAGTCATCAGCCTCACTCTCTCTTTCCAGAATCATGAAAGTCAAGTGGGTAGGCAAAAGTCAGGGTGGCTGACCATGGCCTGGGATGTAGTGGATGACCTCAGCATCTCTGATGTCTGGCCAAGTCCTAGGCTCTCCATAGTACCTGTTTCTTGGTATTTGGAACAAATTGTTCTCATCTGCCCCTTCTGCGAGGGATGTCTTAAAATTTTTAGGGTAGACATCTTCCTAACATGCTAATTTTTTAAATTTTTTAGAAAAATTTTCCATGGTTACAAGATTCATGTTCTTACTTTCCCCTTCCCCCCTCCCCAAAAAAACCTAACATGCTAATTGATTTGACATCTATTGGTTCCATTTAACTAGTTCATCTGTCAAGATGTTTTTACCAAGGTGTGGATGTAATAATTGCTACAGCTTCTTGGAGACACAGATGTGAGCTGTGTAAAAAGTGGGAGAGCAGTCCTAAAAGCATTCAGAAAGCTCTCAAACTAGAAGTGCTAATCCTCCGTGAATAGCCCATACATCCCAGATATGGTTATAATTGAATAGCAAGCATCTTCACCTTTATAAACTCTTAAAATTTACTGATGTAGCCTGCTCAGGTAGTTGATGACCCAGGGCAGTGATGGTGAACCTCTTTTCAAGACAAAGGACTAAAACTGCAACCCTCACACTGCATGTGAGTCCTCTGCCTTATCCCAGATGGGGAGGGAGAAAGACTCCCATTGGTCTGCAGGGCAGAGGGGAGGATCATGAAAGAAATGTTCTCAGTCATGTGTGGAGATGGGGAGGGAGCAGCCCCTTCGATCACATGTGCCATAGTTTTGCCAACAAGGATCTAGGGCATTCATTCCTTCCTGAGGATTTTGAAAATAGTATTAAAATGTTTCTTTAATTATAACATCATATGACTTTTTAAAAGAAAATATGAAAATGTAGGTTGAACATTTCTATCATCAATTCTTCATTCTGTATCAAACTTACGCTAATTTCCTAAGAAAAGAATGGAAAAAAACCTCCCTTTAGACCTAGGACTTGATCTAGAAATTTTCATTTTAGTATATACTTTTCTATCCTCAACTTCCACTCTCCTCCTAATGTATATCTTTAACTCCTATAAAACTCGACTATTTACTCTTTTCAACTTAACTCATTCTATTCTTTTTGCCTCTCCAGCATCTTGATCTACTAATACATTCTTCATCCTTTAAGATTCAGCTTAAATGATATCCCTGTCTTTCCTGATCATTTCAACTTTGCATCATCTCAGTCCTATGAATCTTTATAGTATCATGACAGTTTTTTGTATAATTCCTATGCCATTCATCACATTCTACTTAGTTATCTGTGTTGTCTTAGCTTTCATTTTTCAAGTATTACAAAATATCTGCGGCTTTGTTTCTGTTTGTATTCTTTCAACCAGTGAAGGTTACAAACTTTTTTCCCACACCTCAGCAGTCTTTATGAATTAACATTGCCTAAAAAGTATTATAACCTAACACCAAATTTTTGATGTGATGTTTCTCTTGGTGAAGGTGGTCCTAAGACTCTAACAACACATCATTTATTACTTTGCTGTTCAGACTACCTGCTTAGTTATACTTGACAATATTGTCATTGATTGACAAATTATCTTTTTATTGGAACATGTGTGTGTAGGTGTTTAATACTCTCCCCTTTGCCCCCACATCCAGACTGAATAGACATCAGTGAAGGGCAACAATAGGGTTGTGCAACTGAACTGAGAAGGCTCTTTCTCCTTAACATAACTGGACCTCCCCAATTCTAAGATGAGTTGTTCTTTAGAAATGGGCAACTCTAATCCCTTTGAACCCACCCCTGTGTAAATGACCATCAGTTATGGCATAAAACACAGAAGGGAAAAGATTCAATTTTACCTCCAACTGTCAGGTGCAACTGAGCATCAGATGCTTTAACAACTAAGAAAATAATTTTGTTTTATTTTACACATGTGACCTTACCAACTAATGTGTATGAGGAAGCTATAGGGAAAACGGAAATGAGATTTCCAATTTGCTTCTGGATCTGGATCCATGCCAGGCCACCTATAGCATCTCGTTCTTTCTCCTAAATGACCAAACCTTTCCTCCATTTCACCATTTCTCAGATCTTTGGCTAAGTGAGTCATATTAATTTTCTTTTATCCCTCCATTTCTGTACTCCACATTATAATCTCTCTCTTTCCTTTTTATCCTCTCATCTAAGGTCTCATGTTTAGGAATTGAAGACCAACAGAATCCAAAAGAATGAGAGCAAACTTGTAACAATTTTTCCTATTTGCAGGGAATGCTTTAATGCTTACATTTGGGAATTTATTGTTAAAATTTATATTAATTAAAGTTAGAAATTTCCCTGAATCCTCATGTGCTCATTAAATATCCTTTCTCTTAAGAAATATGTGGATTTGTTTTATGAGATTCAATCCATGATGGCAATACTCGAGAACTCAAGAGGGAACGATAAGGAAAGGAAACCTTTCTTGGATCAGTTTTGACAGGACTCGATGGCTTTCTAGTTTGACTCTATTTCACCACTTTTAACTTGTATGACCTTGAGTCAGTTTATTTTTGTGCCTTAATATCCTCATTTATAAAAAAATAGTAATATTTGGACTATCTACCTCCCAGAGTCATTGTTGGGTAGATGATTTGTAAACTTCAAATAGCTAAATAAGCTGAACTATATTGGTAGAACTTTCCAGAATTTAGGGGAATCCAGGCACAGTGCTTTCTTGTACACAGTAGGTACTCAGTAAAGTATCTACTGAGTTCCAGGAATGAGTAGCAATGATATGGAAAATGAACCTGTCACAAGAAAAAGACAAATCACTAGATCAAAATAATAGTCAAAAGAAAATTCCTATCCTTTTTGAGCTGGAATGGCTAGGAGTTTGTGAGTTTGTTTGGGAGTAATGTAAATACTGCCATTCTTTTGGAAAATTTTTCTAGTTATAATCATTTCCAAGAAAATAAATGGTCTGCTTTCTAGCACTAAATTTTACTGTAATTTCATGCAGACATTTTCCTACTGCCATTTTACTGGACAGAACATTATAGCTCTTTCTAAAATATATACATATTAACTATTGCCAGAGGGTAGAAATTAACACAATGAAAGAATAAGTTAGTCACTGCTGCTTGCCTGTCACCCACGGAAAGGCAAACTCTGGAAAAGAAAAAATATGACTTTTTAAAATTATATTTCTACCCTATTTCTGGCAATCAGTTGAAAAAGTTTCCTAGCAAATATGGCATGGAAATTCTGTCATATTTTTATCTTGAAGAGAACAATTTAAATTTGCAATTATAGAAACATCACTGTCCATTTTCAGTTCATTAATTCAGTAATTAGCTACAAGATTAATTGCCATTACACATATCCCCACACGGTGAACAAATTTGCAGTTTACTAACTTTGAAAAATAGTCAATTTGAGTCATCTTGTGAAAAATGAAATTTACTACAATATCATGGTGAATTTTTAAAAATTAATATCAAATACCATTGCTTTTGTGTCAAAAGCGCCCTACTTTTACTACTGTACAGCCAAGCTTTTGAGAAGATAAACCAGAATAGTACCTTTGTGAAATGATCTGAGGGAAATGATGTAGATTGATTTCCTACCTCAAAATATGGAGAGGCAGCAAGATACAAAATAATCCCTAAAACCACATTTAGTAACAGAGGACTGGTTTGATATCTAAACTCTGCTACATGTTTTAAGGTTTTGGGGAAATGACAGCCTGTTTGACCCAAAGCATTGAAAGTAGAGAGCAAAAACATTTTGTGGTATAACAAATCATTAGTTTCCCATGAGTCAGAAAACCAGAATTATTTTTTTCTTAGTCTAAACATATTGCTATGAAGAATATGAACTTTTAAAAGTGTCCTTTTTAATTTCTTTTGCTTACTAGTCCCATAATATTTCAATCAATAATAACATTCATTAAATGACTACCTTCTTTAGACTACTCTACTATCTTGTATTTTTTAAGAGTTGTAGATTACAACGTCCCTGGTGTCAGAGAGAGAACCATTTGATGGGAGAAATAAAATAACAAAAGAAAGTACATGTGATTACAGATGACAAAAGTATAAGCAATCCATAAGAGTTGCAGAGAGTACTGACATGTACCCATGCATTGTTCAATGATGGTCCCTAAAAAAAAAGTGGTAACGGACTCTCCAACTTGGAGCTCTTGAGTCTTAAGGGCAAAGCTAAAAGATGAGAAGGTGCCTAAAGAGCAGCATAGTTAAAAGCACCATATTCATTCAACAATTACTCACCTACTATGAGTCTGAGTATAAAAAGACAAAAAAGAAATCGTTTCTGTCCTCAAGAAACTTAAACTCTTCCAGAGGTCTAAACACAAGCACTCAAGGACAAAATATATACAATGGAAATACAAAAGAATGCCTGAAATGTAGGCACGAGTAGCAACTGGGTACTAAAATGAGAAGTAATGTGGTACCCCTAAAAGTGACAGTGAAACAACAATTAAGTCATTTGGGAGAAAAGATAGAAACTTAGTTTTGGACATTCTGATTTTTGATACCTCTAGGGAGAGAAATGGATAATAGTAAGAATAACAGCTAACCTTTATATAGTACCTCTACTATGTCAGGTATTGTGAAGTGTTATACAAATATTCTCTCATTTGATCTCATAACAATTCTAGGAGGTGGATGCTATTATAATTATCCTCATTTTACTCATGAGGAAACTGAGGCAAACAAAGGTTAAGTGACTTGCCTGGGGACACAAAGCTAAAAAAATGAGAAAATCAAAAGAAAGAGTAATGGAGAAAAAGGGATGTAGGATAGAACCTCATGGATATTTACCTTAAAAGACTGGGAGAAGAATGACATACTAGGGAAGGAGACAAACATGAAATTATTTGAGTGAGGAAAAGAATCTGGAGAGGTCGATGTCTCTAATCACCTTTAGAGGTATCTAATCACAGCAAAGACTGTTTCTTTCTTTATATATGTAATCCTATAATACCTGACATATTGAATGCTTAATAAATGTGTATTGGTTGACTCAAAGTCAAGGGAAGGTGAACATAGAAAAAAAAAGAGATGAATATGTGGAGAGACGCTACTCTAAAGTCCAATGCTCCAAAAATGTCAAGAGGCAAGAAGATAAACATTTATATATACTTACAGGCACTGGGCTAAACATTTTACAAATATTATTTCATTTGATGCTCCCAACTCTGTAACATAGGTGCTATGATCCTCATTTTATAGTTGAAAAAACTGAGGTAGAAAGAGGTTAACTGACTTTTACCCTGGGACACAAAGCTATTAAGTATCTGAGACTGAATTTGAACCCAGGTTGATTCCAGGCCCAAAGTTCTATCCGTCACACCAACTAGATGACAAATTCAATATCTGAATTTAGTGAATAGGATATTGTTGACAACTTATGTAAGAAAGATTTTAATTGAATGGTGAAAAGAAAGCCACAATATAAATAAAGAGTAAATGATGAAGATAAGAAGTTTCCAATACAGATACTTTTCCCAATTAATATGGCTATGAAGGGGAAAGATTTAGGTAGTTGCCTAGGTGGGGTTTAAAAGGGCCACAAAAAATTGTTTTCGGGGGATTCAGGAAACATGACCATGTTTATAGATCGATAGATGGAACCAGTTTGTAGGTATGTGGAATGGTGCTAATGAAAAGAGAAGGCCTGAAGATACCTGAGGGAATGGTAATAAATTCTACAACAAGGTCCTAGAGTAAATGAAAAGGGTAAAAGAGTTAACTGTAGGAAGAAATAGGGATATATTTCCCTTTGAAATTGGATAAAAAGAAGAAACAGGGGAAGAAGGGAAATACATGGGAATTTTAGTGTAACAAATTTAAACTGTAAAAAAAAGAAGAAGAAAGAGGAAGAAAAGTATGTGGGAGGACATGAGGAGGCAGAGTTGTATCCTGTATTTTCCTTCTTCTCAAGGACCTAGCTTTCTAGTGTTTAATACTGCTTCCATGACTTTCTAAATGACAGAGGAGACTTCCTCGGGTCAATGCACAAGGTCTTAATTAATTTAGACCTGCCTCGTCAGGTACAATATAAAGAATGAGGAGAGATATACCCCAAAAGTGAGTCAGGATGGTAGATACCCAGCCAAGAAATTGTTCTGCAAAGTCTACTCCCAAATGAATAGTGGCTATCAGTAAATGTGGATATATTGACATGAGTATTCTACCTTTTAAGGTTATATTACAGATACACATGCTCTGCAAATATTTAGTTACATGGATTTATTAAACACCTTTAAAAGTAAAGATTTGGATATTAAAGGCAGTCTTTATTAAGTGGTCTCTATGCTTATAACATTTTATTACCTAACTATAAAACTAATAAACTGTCATTCATAAAATCAGTATGAGGTATTACTGAAGGAGCACTAGTCATGAAAAAAGAAGACAGAAATTCATCTTTTCTACTTCCTAAATGTATGACTTGGGGAAAGGCATCTCTAGGCTTCAATTCCCTAATCTCTAAGGTAAGAGTGACACCTGCACTACCTATGTCAAAGGAAATTTTAAAGATCGGATGTTATCATGAATGTAAGGCTTTGCAGAAGCATCAGCTATTACACTGAAATCCGTGAGGGAATTATCTCTACCAGCCCTTGTGCCCCATCTCTGGCTAAATTGAAGTCCTCTTCATTTTCCTGAAACTTGGAGAAGTTTGATAATTTGTCCATGTTTACTAATATTTAATAATGACCCTGATAACTAATAAGTGTCAGAAGCAAAATTTGAACTCCCTCCTTTTTTACTACAAGTTAGGTAGGCTCTCCACTATGTCATTATGCCTTACTTTTTTTTAAACATTAGGAATTGTTATACAAAAACAAAGGCAAAGAATCATCCACAGGACATCTTTTACCTGCTTTTCTAAGATCTCTGATCCATCTGTATTGAGTCCACACATAATAAAATGGTAATATGAACTATTTGCTTTTAGAAAAATGCCATGTATGTGGCATAAAATTAAGGGAGAGATTTGTTTTTAATAATTCTGAAATATAATACTGTATAGTTGAAAAAATATGTTTTGAGCATTAGTGTATGTGATTGATGAGTATAAGCTCATGATTTAGAGCATAGTTATTCTGTCTTGAGAAATAATTTTTCAACTGTCAAACCATTTCTAGGATATGTTTTATTAGCTCAGTTTACTTTCAGAAAATGCTTTAAACAATAGACTATGGTAAATGGACTAATATATCATAATAGAGAAACAATGACAATGTCAGCATAGGAAACTGTCATTTGCTCCTTTCTTATTTGTGCCTGTTCCCCCAAGGAAAAAAAAAACAAACCCAAAGCTAAAATAAATTGGGCTAAATGTTGTCTATGAAGGGAATACAAAGTGTGTGTATGGCCATGATTATGGCTTGAGAAAAGGGAATCAGAAAGGGTTGGGTGGGGAGGGGGAAATCATCAATGACCATTCTAAAAGAAAAATATTACAAAGCGTTTTTTTTTTAAAATAATGAATAACTTTTCAGGATTGCTCTGTAGAATACTATTAAAATATTTGTGTAGGAATTTCATATTATATCTCATCATTTCTAAAATTCATTTCAGGCATTTATTTACTGCAGCTTCTAAAATTCACTAGCTCTCCGTCAGTAAACATCTTTGCAACGATTTTATTTTAACTGCATCTAGTGATTTTCTGGGCCTCAATACTAATTTATGATGAATCTCAATTCAATTCAATAAAATTTCCATTTTGCTCTTATATGGAAATATTCAGGTACATGCCTGTAAATACATGAAATACATGAAAATAGCAGCCAAACCCTTAGGTAAGATGAAGGAAATGAGTAGACTTGTAATTTCTTCATAATTTTTTACTTTTAGAGTAAAAAAAAATTCACAATAATGCCAATGTTATTTGTAACTTAGAAACTTAGAAAACTGCCCAGCGTAATAGAAAATTAGATGAGTCATTCATGGTTCAAATAGCTCATATCATAGGTGTGGCTCAATGAAATTGAATTTTCCCATCTCTATAGTTCTTTTAAAAATATATCACACCACCCTCAGAGCAGCCACGCTTAAGAAGGCAAAAAAACTTTTCCCAGGATAAATGATTTGGGATTCACATCCTGTATGTAAAGCTGGAAAAGAACTTAAGCCATTAGGGATCAACCAGGTCCAACCCCCATCTGAAGGTCAGGTCTAAGTTCATAAGTTGCCAGGCTGAGACTAGACTCAGAATTTCAGTGCTGGCATATGCCCTTCTCTAGTCAGCTAGAGAACTGGACCTAGAGATAGGGAAGACACATATTCATGAGTTTAAATCTATTCTAAGACACTTACTACCTTTGTAATCCTGGGCAAATCATTTGACCCCAGTTTGCCTCAATTTCCTTATCTGTAAAATGGGCTGGAGAAGAACATGGCAAACCACTGCAGTCTCTGCCTAGAAAACCCCAAATTGGCTCCATCAAGAGTTGGACACAACTGAAATAACTGAACAGAGGCCCTTCTCATTTAAAAGATGAAAAAACTGAAGCCCAGGGCAATAAATTTGTACAAGATCACAGTTCTAGTTAATAGCACTGTAGGCAATTAACCAAATCCATCTAGTATTCTAATATGCTTTGAGCCTACTCAACAACTGGATTTTTCATATAATCAAGGAGCTCAGCATGTAGATAACAGGGCTATGGATGCTCTGATTGAAAAATACTTAGAATACTCAGGAATTTACAGGCACCAAGGGAAAAACAAAAAATGAGAATCAGCTTTCTTTTCATAATTGCTGGCTGTTTGGCTTCTAGACACAAAAATTAAGATACTTTAGCTAAAAAATTCCATCTGCTAAATATCCTAATTTGTTCACATCACTTAAATTAAAGTAAAGCCAACTAGTGAGATTTTCCTAGTCCAGAAGCACTTGACTAACTTACTCTGGAACCCAGTATAATGTTTAGTTAAAAATAAATAAATAATTGACAAATAAATAAAAACATATAATTAGGTGTGGATGGGGGATATTTTACTATGTTAAGTTGTGGATAAGTAAAATTATGCATTTAAAAAAATCAAAATAATAGATTATTGTCTTATGACAAGATACTGATGTATATTTGTTCAAAATATGACACCACATGATATGACATTTAAGTATGTGAAAAACATGCGGTAGTAGAAAAAATAATGAATTTGCATCCAAGAGAAATAAGTTCAAATCCCAAGGGTCTTGTGATGGTGGGCAGATCATTCATTTTCCTAATATCAATTTTCCTACTTGTTAAATAGGAATAATATTAGTTATACAATCCATATTATTATACTAATGGAAAAGTGATAATAATATTATAATAAGGAAAAAGTGGATTTAAAGTCAGAACAGCCCATTTCAAATCCTGGCATTCAGCAAGCCACTTAATTTATGTGGGAGTCAGTTTCTTCCTCTGGAAAAAAGAGGAGATTGGACCAGAGATGTTCTCAAAGGTCTTTTATGACTCTAAGATCCACTACAGAAACGTGGAGTTGTTAATGTTAATGTTTATAGCATCAATTTTCATGCAAAAATCCATGAATTACAGTAGAGAATCATTTTGCTAGGAATAAAATTAGACAGTTGCTGTACTGTATCCATTCAATCAGAACATGGATAAGCAGTGACTACCCTTTTCTTGGGCTGCTGCAGTCTCCTAAAACTGCCAGTGTTCTAAAGCCACTTGCAGCAGCCTTCAAATCTAATGGAGTAGAACTCCAATATAAAATAGCTTATTAAATGGATTTCCCCAAAATATAACTACACATGCTAAAAGACTATTCTATAAGGTAAAGCTCTCTCCCTGACTCATAACACTAGTAATTTAGTGCTACAATATTTCCACCAGCATTCCTCTTCCCTCATGCAAATTACCATGCTTTAAAAGTTATTAGTTTGGTTTCTTCTGACATTTGCTATTCGGGCGAGAGCGACATGTAGGAAAAGGAAGTCGTCTATGGCCTTTTGGATTATGTTCTCTATGCTCTGCATCTGAAATCAATCATTTGTCAAGCACTTATCCAGTTGCCTATTTGTCAAGCACTTATACTATTGCCCAGCCAGGTACTGGGCATACAAAGATAAAAATGAGTCACCTCTTGCTCTCATAGAATTTACATTCTATCAGGGGAGGTAGGGGGGAGTCTAAAGATGCATTTTGACTTTGAATAGAGCATAAATTATTCAAAAAATTTAGGGGGTAGCTGGGTAGCTCAGTGGATTGAGAGCCAGGCCTAGAGATGGGAGGTCTTAGTTTCAAGTGTGGCCTCAGACATTTCCCAGCTGTGTGACCCTGGGCAAGTCACTTGACTTCCATCACCTACTCTTAACACTCTTCTGTCTTAGAGCCAATACACAGTATTGACTCCAAGACGGAAGGTAAGAGTTTAAAAAAATTTATATCAGGAGCATAAAGGTTTAATCATTTACTAAAATACATAGAAGACTGCATAATAGCTATAAATTCAAACTAAGGGATTTAATATATGTATGTAAAACATATATACCTAAATACACACATTTATACTTATTTGGGTGTGTTTATGTGTATGTGTATATGATCATTATGGGCGATCCTCACAAGTAAAGATCATTTTTCATATTATATTTCTGTCCGTCAATGACTGATGAGACCAGTCTGGAACCAAGAGATTTTGCCACCACTGAAATATACTTTTACATCTGTACGATGGGTTCTGATATTCAGTTTCCTATGTTTTTGTTAATATATATTTGTTTATTATATCAATATATAGTCAAAGAATTTATTGTGGTATCATATTTTACTCTCTGCCTCTTAGTCAAGCACTCTTGAAAGAATTTCTCATGTCATCATATCATATTTTAAAAATTGCTCTGTAGAATATTTCTTTTGGTGTGGAGAAAGAAAGGAGAACAGGAAGGTTGCTTCTTCTCCATCGCTTTCCTATGCTTGGTTCTGAGAAAATTATGGGAATGATCCACAGAACACACATCTCGACAATGTGGCAAGCCCAGAATTTAATTATTTGATGATGCTCCAACATTTTAAGAATATGTAATTAAATCTGAGTGTATGTATTTTTGCATATGTTCTATCTGACAACAACAACCATTTTATCATTTGAAAATGTAGAATCACTTCTATGCCACAATGAGGTTCTGAGGAAGTACCTTAATAGTGGACTACTTTGATAATAATTTCTCCTCAAACTACTTATGTTTGCTTTGTCATAGCACAGAGGTGACTTAGTCTCCTCAAATATTATAACAATAATATTCAATCTTTGTCAGGTCTTATCCAACTGGAAGGGAAGCACTGTGTTTTTTATGTCTGTAGGTAGAAAACAAGATGCTAATCACCAGAAGGCTGCCCACAAGTTGTTTTTTTTTTAAATTTGTTTGTTTGTTTTTAATACAGGCACCAAATACAAAATGGTATTCCAGGTCCATATTGCTTGCTTTCTCATTCACACTGATAATAGCACAGAAGTAGGAAAGAAGGTAGAGGGGAGCTAAGAATCATCAAGAGTTTAGATCACTTGGCAATTCACAGGTATCACAACTGTTAGAGAAAGAAAATTACAGACAATTTTCCTTAATAAAGAAAAAACATAAAAAAATACTCACAAAAAGACTACAGCAATATATCATAAGGATGATATACTGACCTGGTATATCCTGGTAGGATTCATACCAGGAATGCAAGGCTAATAAATATTAGGAAAACAATCAGCATAATTGACCATATCAATAACCAAACTAACAGAAATCACATGATTATATCAATAGGTGCAAAAAAACCCCTTTGTAAAAATACAGAACCTATTCCTATTGAAAACACTAGAAAGAATAGGAGTAAAAGTATCTTTCCTCAAAATATTTTTTATTTAAAACCATCAGCAAGTATTATTTACAATGGGGATATTAGAAGACTTCCCAGTAAGATCAGGAGTGAAGCAAGGATGCCCATTATCACCACTACTATTTAATATTGTATTAGAAATGCTAGTAAAAACAATTAGAGAGGAAACATAAACTAAAGGGATTAAAATGGGCAATAAGGAAACTAAACTATCATTCTTTGTGGATGATATGAAGGTATATTTAGAGAATCCTAGAATATCAACTAAAAACTAGTTGAAATAATTATTAACTTCAGCAAAGTTGCAGGATACAAAATAAACCCACATAAATCATTAGCATTTCCATATATTTCCAACAAAATTCAGCAGTGAGAGTTAGAAAGAAATTCTATTTAAATACACTCTAGACAACATAAAATTTGGAATCTATTTGCCAAGACAAATATGGAAATTATATGAACATAATTACAAAACACTTTACACACAAAAAGTTAAATCTAAACAATTGGAAAAGCATTCATTGCCCATGGGTAGGACAAATTAATATAATAAAATGATAATCCTACCTAAATTAATTTACTTATTTAGTGCCATGCCAATCAAAGTGCTAAAAACTATTTTATAGAACTAGAAAAAAAGACAAAATTTATTTGGAATGACAAAACATCAAGAATATCAATGGAACTAATGGGAAAAATGTGAAGGATATTGGCTACTAGATCTGAAACTGTAGTATAAAGTGGTAATCATCAAAACAATCTGATACTGACTAAGAAAGAGAATCAATGGAATCAAAAGAAGAAATGGATCAATGGAATAGATTAGGGGTAGATGACCTCAGCAATCTAGTGTTTGATAAACCCAAAGATCCCAGCTTTTGGGATAAGAACTCATTATTTGACAAAAACTGCCAGGAAAATTGGAAAACAGCATACAAAAAATTAGGTTTAGATCAATATCTCACACAGTACCAAGTATATAGTACCAAGATAAGGTCAAAATGGATATAAGATATATAAACATAAAGAGAGATATTATAAGTAAATTAGGTAAACATAGAATAGTTTATTTGTCAGCTCTTTAGAGACTGGTAGAATTTATGACCAAACATGGAAAGATAAGTTTATAGGATGTAAAATGAATAATTTTAAAGTTTTTGTACAAAAAAAACCAATGCAAAAAGTTGAGAAGGGAAGCAATAAACTGGAAAATATTTTATAACAAAATTCTCTGAAAAAGGTCTTATTTCTCAAATATATAATGAACTAAGCCAAATTTATAACATTCCAAGTCATTCTCCAATTGATAAATGGTCAAATATATGAATAGGTAGTTTTCAGCTGGAAATATAAAAGCTATCAATAATCATATGAAAAAATGTTCTAAATAACTCCTGATTTGAGAAATGCAAATTAAAACAACTCTGAGCTACCACCTCACACCTATCCGTTTGGCCAATATGATGGTGAAGAAAATTGATAAAAGTTGGAGGAGATGTGGCAAAATTGGAACACTAATGTATTGCTGGTGGAGTTATAAACAGATCTAACTATTCTGGAAAACAATTTGGAATTATGTTCAAAGAGCTAAAAAAAGAATGCATACTTTTTGATCCAGTAATATCACTACTAGATCTGTATGCCAAACAAAAAAAAATGAGAAAGGACCTGTTTGTACAAAAATATTTATAGCTGCATTTTTTGTGGTGGCAAAGAATTGGAAACTAAAAGAATGCCCCTTAGCTGGGGAATGGCTGAAGAAACTGTGTATGTGATGGTGATGGAACACTATTGTGCTGTAAGGAATGATGAGCAAGAAGATTTCAGAAAGAACTCTATGTGAACTGATGCAGAGTGAAATAAGAAGAATCAGAAGAACATTATACAGAAACTTAAATATTTTGGAATGTTTTAATGTGATAAACTTTGCTACTAACAGCAATACAATGATTCCAGAAAATTCTGAGGGCTTAAGAAAAAGAATGCTCTCCACCACTAGAGAAAGAACTGTTGGAATAGAAATGCAGTTGAAAACATCACTTGTTCATTTGGGTGTATGATTTTGAGTTTGGGTTTTATAAGATTATTCACTTACAAAAATGAATAAAATGGAAATGTTTTGTGTGATAATACATATATAATCCAGATTGAATTGGGAGGGAGACAATATAGATTATATAACTTTGGAAAACGTATATGAAAATTTGTTATTAAAAAAAATCTGGGGGGCACATGGGTAGCTCATTGGATTGAGAGCCAGACATAGAGACAAGAGGTCCTAGGTTCAAATGTGGCCTCAGACACCTCCTGTGTGATCCTGGGCAACTCACTTAACCCTCATTACCTAGCTCTTACTGCTCTCTTGCCTTGGAACCAAAACACAGTATTAATTCTGAGGTGGAAAGTAAGAGTTTTAAAAAAAAATCTGGTCACAGATACTTCCTAGCTGTATGATTCTAGGCAAGTCACTTAAGACCAGTTGCTTAACCCTTACCACTCTTTTGCCTTAGAACCAATACATAGTATCAATTCTAAAAGGGAAGATAAGGGTTTTAAAGAAAATACAATATTTTCATGGGCTACACCATGGTTAACTCACCTTACAATGCTCAGCATTACAAGAACATTATAAGAACAAGAACTTGGGTACTGTACTTGGGACACAAAGGGTAAAAAACCAGTCCCTGTTTTCAAGGAGTTCAAGCAACTGCATATATAAAAAATAGAATATTTTTCTATTTTTAATTTCTTTATTTCAACTCCTTAATTTCTGTCTTAGAATCAATACTATATATTAATTCCAAGGCAGAAGAGTGGTAAGGGCTAGGCAGTGAGGGTTAAGTGACCTGCCTTGGGTCACACAGCTAGAACAAAATATACTTATACAGGATAAATGGGAGAAAAGCTCAGAGGGAAGGTAGTAAGAGAAAGAGGGAAAGGTTCCCCATAGAAAGTTAGACTTTGTCTAAGATTTAAAAGAACCCAAAAAGTAGAGATGAGGGGAGAGAGAATTCCGGGCATGACATATAGTCAGGGAAAATGCCTGGAGTCGAGGGATAGAGTGTGTGAGAGGAACAATAAAGAGACAAGTATTATTGTATTTCAGAGTATGGAGAGGAATAAGTTATATAAAGATTAGAAAAGTAATAAGTTCAAGGTTATAAAGGCCTTTTAAAACTCAAAGAGAGAATTTTATATTTGATCCTAAAAATAATAGAGAACCATTGGAGTTTACCAAATAGGGTAGTAACATGTAGAAAGATAATTTCAATTTGTGTCCATTTCCCAAGACAAAAATAAAGATAAATCATATGAAGATCCTTAAAGTACCCTGTAAACCATGTAAAAATATACATTCATGGTTACTAGCTTAATGTGAAATAGGGCACGGAAGGGAATTGAGGAAATTAGGCAGATATCTCAAGTAGACGTGAACAACCCCAATTTCAGGTATAAAAATATTTGAGGCATATCTAGAAAAAATGGAAAGGATGAGAATAAGTGAAGATGGTAAAAAAGGACTTTGTATATAACACTGAATTTGTCTGTGCCTTAAATTGATCTTTAATCTCATTAGTGTTATTTCTGTCAATAGTGCAGATCAGAGACTATACATACGTATCTTTATAATTCTTCCACTGAAGTTTCACCTCATGCAGGGCTCTTAACATTTTATGGGTAACTCTTCCTCTTATTACATAACTGGCCTCTTATTTTTTCTAGTAGTACATATTTTTCCTTGGTCATACAAACATTTGATAGGCTTTGTGCTACTTCAAGTAAACTATAATTGGCAATATGTTGTAATATATTTACACCCACTATATATCACTCCTTTGCTTCCTTAGGAGACTTGGAGTTTTGGTTCTTCACACAATGTGGTATTCTATGACTCAATTAAATAGTATCAGAATAAGAATGCTGGCATCAATAAGATAGGCTTTAGTTTTAGGGAGAAGTATGAGATAATGAAATACAGTACTAACACAATCCAGGTTCCCTATTTCTCCAGTTCAATTCTTGACATAATTCTTTGGCCATCTGCACTATCTATTTAATATGTAAATGGGCTGCTCAAACAGTTGTGTACTATATCCTGGATAATAAGTATGCTGTATACATAATTTTTTTTGTGAATTGTTAGGTTAAATTCTTGAGTGTTTTTGAATTTCATTTAAGGAGTCTGTACCATATTCTGGGAACATATGCAATCGCTATAAACTCACAGCTGCAAACAGGAGCATCTGGTAGACCTCTCCATTTATAGG
This sequence comes from Gracilinanus agilis, assembly GCF_016433145.1. Taxonomy (NCBI): domain Eukaryota; kingdom Metazoa; phylum Chordata; class Mammalia; order Didelphimorphia; family Didelphidae; genus Gracilinanus; species Gracilinanus agilis. Next base: position 540,441,791 of record NC_058131.1, read on the forward strand.
AAATCCCTCTTTTACTTGGGCTCAGAGCTGGAAAACCACCACGACAGTGGCAAGTATATTTGATGAGCAAGAATCTCCTTGTTTTATACTTAACAATATTAAAAATCAGATCACTGAACAAAGATATCTCTGTTCTACATGTTGAGGAGCTTCATATAATTTTAGTATTTCCATAGGGCATTATGTTGAAGGGAAAACCATAAGGTTGCATTTTGCTCTACTGAACCAAATACTTAAAAAAAAAAAACCGCGACAAAATATTGGGACCTCATATTCTTTGTACCTTTCAGTCAATTATGTGACTGTAAAAATTTAGTCTGTATAGAAGATCACTTGTGAAAGCCTGCCTATTCCCTTCTCAAATTTTTGTCAACAGGATTCTCAATGTTTATAGATTATCTCATGAAATTTTGTAAAGTTAAAAAAGTAGGTATATTGTTCCATATTGATGCCCTCTGATTTCTCAGTAGTAATAACTGTTTTTGTCCTGTTCAGAATGTCCTTGCTTTCAAATATTTAGAGAATATATCTTTCTACACACTTCCAGCATACATATTCCCTATTCATACTTGATCTCCTCCAGCTGCTCTCCTCATTTTAAATACCATTTCCTCTTCACTATGTAGCATATCAGTGATTTTGATGTTAGAGCCCAAGTGTGGGTGGCTCTTTTGTCACTGATGGAGAAAATGGTTATAGAAATGTTGACAAATATTTTCCATTTTTCATCTGTAGTCTTCCATCTAATATTATCTTTAAATATCATAGGAAAATCTGGACTAAATAGATCTCTCATCAAGTTTTCTGCAAAGCTGTTTTCCTTCCACTAATTCTCACTGCTTTTTTAGGCAATAGTGTTTATAACCTTTCACATTCCTCCTCCATAAGATTTTGCAAAGTAATGTTTATTCTAAACTGATGGGCTTTTAGCTGGGATGTCACTTTATTAAAGGAGAAGCAGAGTTTGCTGACCCCTCAACAGTTTCTAGGCTATTTTGACCTTTTCATTGTAGCAACAGATTTTTAGTCATTTTTTCAATCCAGTCTGACTCTGTTACCCATTTTAGAGTTTTCTTGGCAGAGATACAGGAGTGGTTTGCTGTTTCCTTCTCCAGCTCATTTTATAGATGACAAAGCTGAAGCCAACAAGGTAAAGTGACTTTCCCAGGGTCACATAGCTAGGAAATGTCTAAGGCAGGCAGAAAGATGACTTCCTGTCTTCAGACTTGCCACTCTCACCACTGAGATTTACATCAGTTAAAGAGCAACAGACAATAATGAGAATGCCAGTTTATTCTCTTATCATTCTTACTTATCACAAATATCTTATTCAAATAGATCTGAATGAAGTAATTTTAATTTCCATACAATATCTTCTTATATATATCTTTTCTTCCAATTAGATATATTTTTAAACTTTTAACAAGTCAAGTATTTTCAATCATACAGGCAGTTGACTAGGAAAGAATTCTCACTTAGTAGCCTACTTTTTTATCTATTCAGACATTGTTATTTTCATTCTTTATCATATTATTTGATACTTGAAAGATCCTATGAGTTTTTTAATAACATATAGGTATGTTGCAGAAGAATTTCAAAACATTTTAGAAATTTGTTTCTTGATTTTGAGACATTTTTCAATATATATTGAGCAGGACTGATTAAGTCCTTTGTAGAATTTCTTTGCCTTTTCATTTTCTATAACTTATGTTGGTACTGACAGCTGGGTTTTTGAGGGCCCCAAGTCCCTACATATAGCTAAAAACACCACAGAGTTACGCCTGAGGGCAGTGCCAGACTTTGGCAGTGAGACTTGAAGTTGAAGAACTAGAGCTTAGGCAGAAGAGTGAGAAGCTTCAGCAGAAACACGGCTGGCCAGAGAAAGCAGGATGGGCTGGAAAGATAGCTTCAGGGCAAAATGCTTTAAAGCATGCAACACAAAGAATATCACAGACATATCTGTCCTCATTCAGGATTCTGACAGGGAAGGGAAGATACTACCAAGGCAAAGCCCTGAGAAACAGAAGCTAAGAAAGTAATGACTACCAACAAGCAGAAATACCAATCCAATAGAGGCAAAAGGAATAAGCAACAGCAATAAAAACTCTCTTGACTCTGGGTAATTTCTACAGAGAAAAACAGCAAAATACAGTAGCAACAGCTGAGAGTGAAAAACAAGCAAACATATAAAAAATTTCCCAAAAAATGGAATTTGGGCACAAGCTCTTGAGGAACTTAAAAAGGAATTCAAGAACCAAGTAAGAAAGATAGAAGAAAATGGGAAGAAAAGTGGGAAAAAGAAATGAAAGTAATATAAAATACAAAATTGCTCCTATGGGAAAAGAGGCACAGAAATCAAATGAAGTAATAAGCAAATTGGAGATCAGAATTGACCTGCTGGAAGCCATGAAAAGCAGGATAGATCAAACCGAAAAAGGAAAATCAAAAGATCATAGATAAAAATATGTCTTTAAAGACTAGAATTGGGCAAATAGAAGCTAATGATCTCACAAGATTTCAAGAATTAATAAAGCAAAATCAAAAGAAGGAAAAAAATAGAAGGAAACATTAAATACCTCATTGAAAAGATAAATGACCTGGAAAACAGATCCAGGAGAGACAATTTGAGAATTATTGATCTACCTGAAGGCCTGGAACAAAAAAATGCCTTCACATCATATTACAAGAAATTATCAAAGAAAACTGCCCTGATATTCTTGAACAAGAGGGCAAAATAGACATTGAGAGAAGCAACAGATCACACCCTACATTAAATCCCCAAAAGACAAGAATGTTATAGACAAATTCAAAAGCTTCCAGGCCAAGGAGAAAATACTACAAATGACCAGAAAGAGACAATTCAGATATCAAGGAACAGGATTACACAGGATCTGGCAGCTTCCACACTAAAAGGACCTCAAGGCTTAGAATATGAAGTTCAGAAAGGCAAGAAAATTGGGTCTACAACAAAAAAATCACCTACCCATCAAAATTGACTATATACTTTCTCTGGAAAGTGTATAGTATGGGCATTTAATAAAATAGAAGATTTCCAAGCATTCCTAAAGAAAAGACAAGAACTAAACATAAAATGTGATATCCATACACAAAATTCAAGAGAATCATAAAAAGGTAAACAAGAAAGAAGGGGGAAAATTTAAGGCCTTCAAGAAGGTCAAATTGATTATGTTCCTATGTGGAAAAATGATATCTATGACTCTTAAAAATTGTTTTCTTTATCATAGTAGAGAGAAAAAATATTCATAGGCAGAGGTTGTGTTATTAAACTGTTTAGGATAATATGTAAAAAAAATGGAAGGAGAAAAAAAGAGGATAGTATTAAGAGAAACTTGAAGGAAGAAGTTAAGTAGGATAAATTATACTACATAAAAAAGTGCATGGGGGGTTGAGGAGGAGAATGCCATTAAAATTTCATAACTATAAACAACATTCTTGAATTCAAGTTAATCGACATTACTTATTAGCAATATATACACTTATACATAGCTATTAATAATTAAGGACTTTTCCTTGATTAACTATAGATGGACATTTTTTTCTCTCTTCCCCATAGAATCTAAGTTACTGTTACTTAGAACTCCAAGAGAAAAGACCATAAGCACTCTATAATATCTTTGACTTTTACTTGGAAGCCCATTAATACAGAAGCATTTTCCTAGTACAGCTAAGGCAATTCAAAAGCAGAATTCCTTAAAAATATTTAAATCTATATCCCATGGGACTCTTGAGAATAAGATTAAGTCTCTGAGATGACTTAAGTCCTGTCAAAAGAACCAAAATCCGATGGAGTTTTTTTTCAATTTTAATTGCTTCCCACTTTCTTTTGCTTTTACCCTTAAAACCTATAAATTAGGTATACACACACACACACACACAGACACACACACACACACACCTTATTTGCATAATTATTACTTCAAGTGTAAGTGTCCAACAACCATCAAAACATTCTGATACTGGCTAAGAATTAGAATGGAGGTCCAGTGGAATAGATTAAGCACTCAACACACAACTATAAATGACCACAGTAACCTAATGTTTGACAGACTCAAAGATCTAAGCTTTTGGAAGAACTCACTATTTGATAAAACCTTTTGTGAAAACTGGAAAACAGTATGGCAGAAATTAGGTATAGACTAACATCTCATATGATAAACTAAAATAAAGTAAAAATGGATACATGTAGAAATAAAAGATGATATTATAAACTAATTAGAGTGACACAAAATAGTTTATCTGTCAGACCTATGGAAAACAGAATAACTTGCGTCAAAACAAGGCATAAAGAACATTAGAGATGTAAACTAGATAACTTTGACTACATTAAATTTAAATTTCTGCACAAACAAAAGGAATGCAATCAATATTAAAAGGTAAGTAATGAAATGGGAAAAAATCTTTATAGCAAGGTTCTCTGATAAAGCTTCATTTATCAAATATATAGAGAATTTAGTCAAATTTATAAAAATACAAAGCATTCCTCACTTGACAAATGATCAAAGGATATTAACAGACAATTATCAGATGAAGAAATTAAAACTATCTTTAGTCATATGAAAAATGCTCCAAGTCACAATTAATTAGAGAAATGCAAATTAAAATAACTCTGAGGTACCACCTCATACCCACCAGACAGGCTAAGGTGACAAAGAAGGAAAATGATAAATGTTGGAGGTGATGTGGGGAAATTGGGGCACTAATTCACTGTTGGTGGTACTGTGAACTGAAAAAATCCTTTTGGAGAGCAATCTGGAACCAAACCCAACTGGAGCAAACTGGAACCAAACTATCTGGCAATAGCCTTCTGACTGAGGAGAGTCTTCAAGGGAACTTCCCTGGAGATTGCAGCTTGGATCACGGTCTTGGAGCTCAATTTCAACTTAGATTCTGACTCCTGGACTACTTAGTTGGGTGAGTGAAAAGGGTTGACTCCCTTCCTAGTTTCTGGAGAGACTAGTTTCCATCTTGGAAGAGGCCTCTGTGGTTACCACTGGCCCTCTTAGCTGAAGACTAGTCTAGGTATTTTCTCTAACCTCTTTCACATTTTTCTACTTTACTGTTTCTCCTCTATTTTGTAAATACATTTCTGACTCAAGATATAATAAATATTGTTGACCATGCAATTTCATAAAATTATTATTCAACCATTAATTTTCACCTTTACAAGTGTCAATGATTAGATCCTCCACACAATACTGATTATGTAATTTTGAATAAATAGGCAAATATTTCACTCTCATCTTCTTAGTCCTCTCAATCAATTCTTGTTCTCAAAGATCCTAAAAATTTGATCTGGAAGCAGAAGAAACAGAGGATACCTTGCTCTATACCAATCATCTTTCTAGAATCCCTGAAAAGAAGAATCTGTAACACACACCAGAGAGAAAAATTCTTCTTGTAAAAAAATAGGAAACGCTGAGAAGAGATCATTGGAAATGCCACAACCATTATTCAAATATGAATGCATATTTTAGAATTCCACAGCATTGTATTCCTTATTTTTGTAGGCTGAAAAGTATTAGCTTAAATACATTAATTTTGTACATAGATTTGTATTTGTATTTTCTCTTTTCTCTCTGTAGTGAAGCTGTTGGGTCATCACATGATCAGTTATCATGCTGCCAAATGTAAGAATTCACAGAGAGTTTATAGCTTCAATGAGTGGCATTAATTCAAGTTGAGATAAGCAAAAGTTGCATGAAGTGAGACTTCATATTGTCTTTGATCACTCAGTAGAACTTAGTTCTTTATTTGCCTCTCCAAGGAGAAATTATGAGCCATCCTTCCACTTACAGCAACTTCCTTATTACTTTATAGTTTCAGTTAAAAGAGGAAAAATGTTAAAATTAATAATTCAGTTGTTCCAGTAGCCTGATGATTCAATGCTTTTTGGGACAAGAATTTCACATTTAGACAACCAACCATTAAATAAATGTTTATAGGTCACCTAAAAATGTATAATTCTTTGTACCTTCTGAGCCCACTTTTTCTACAATTCTAGCATAATTTCTGCAGTAGAATATTAAGACTGTATTGTTCTTTCAGCATTTCTGTTCACTATATTGTTTCAAATAACCAAAGAATAAATCTTGAAGTAGTCAGCCTTTTAATGATAAGTTTCTCTTTACTTAGACTGGTTTTGGGGAAAGAAAATCTGTATGAAACTATACTCAATGCCTTTCTGACAGAATAGAAGCTTCCCATATTTTATGGCATTGCCCTTGAGAAATCAAGAGTCACCTCTGTGCCATGGGGATAGGACTTTCATGGAGGCTAGCTTTTATCATTCTTAGGAAATGATGCTATCCACAATTCACTTTAGATATACAATCAGCAAAATGAGTCCATTGTAAAAGCAACAGATTAGAAAAATATATATTTTTGGAAATGGTAAATGGAAATATGAGATAAACAAATCCAAAAGTAGTAGCAACAAATGTCTCTAAAAGTCTACTAAATTGTTGGGGAAATGACTCTTTCAAATAAATGAATTCCTGTACAGTGTCATCTAAAGAAAATGGAAAATATTTTATAGGTATGGGAGTCACATTCTCCCCATAAAACTAGCAATAAGTCTCAAAACAGCAAGTTTATAGCTCAGTGGTTAATATTGCTGCAGTCAGACATTCTGGTGGGAACCAGTGAGTAAACGCTGTAATCAAAGGAGAGAATGAGTACATCTCCTCTAAGCACAAGAGGGAAACAGTAACATTTCAGTCAGAATGAAGAACCTTCTACATTTCCCTAAAGTGATTCAAACTCCATGATTTTAGGATTAATTTCAACTCTAAAAGATATTTAAAGATTCAGGTTGTTTTTTTTTTTCTCTCAGAATTCATTCACAGAAGGGAGATATCCAGAGCCAAAAATAGATTAGAAAAGCCTTAAGGCTTTGTTATCTTAAAATTAAAGGTTCACGGATCAGATTTTAGGATTCATCCATATTACAGAATTCCTCACTACTCAACAGACCTCCCAATGCTAAACAGGTATCCTTATTAACAAAAAATGAAACATGAATCCATGGTTCTTTGCACCGTGTTTCATACCTAATTATACTTATGGTAGCACTACTGCTACTTCCAAAACCTGGCTAATTTGAGGAAACAAAGTAAAGTAAAAACAAGGCTAAAATCAGCTTAAATGCCAATAAGGATACATCTTGGTCAAGGCCACATTCACTAACAATAAATATGGCCCTGAAAAATGACAATTTACCATAATATTATTAATACATTATCAATAAATGCTACCATCTGAATTCATAATGTTGGGGAAATCAACCATAACACTCATTTGAATATTTATTTTATACTGAAGATATTATGACAGCTTTTTCAAGAATCTCACAGCCAAAGAGGGTGGCAGTGGTGGTGGCAGCACATTCTTCATTTATTTCCTCTGTGAATTTTTCTTAGTGTAAGCAATGTGTGTTTTCTTTCATAAGTTAATGAACGTCAAAGTATGGGTTATATGATAATATATGTTCAACCTATATCATATTGCTTGCCTTCTTGGGGAGGGTGGAAAGTTGGAAGAGAGAGAGAATATGGATTGTAAAACATCAGAAAACAAATATTAAAAATATCAACATGTAATCTGGAAAGAAAAATCATTGTTAAAAAAAATTATGGCCATGGACCAGAGTGCTCAAAACTTATTTCAATTAATATCATGTTTGAACAACAGTAATTATATAACAATTAGCGCTTTTCAAATAGTTAAACATATATTACCTCATTTAAGCCTCCTCTAAAACCCATGATTAGCCCTATTTTACAAATTTTGAAACTGAGACACAGAAGCGAATTGATTTGCTCAAACGTCACAAAAATAAACAGTATCAGAGGTAGATTTGAACCTGTTTTCCTGACTCTGCCTTCAGTGCTGTATGTCACAGTACCTCAAGTTTTCCCATAACTAATTAATAGCACTAGTCAGGATATAGCTCTCTGTTGTGTTTTATACATTTTTATCACCTGTTTTACTTCTTTTTGACAGGATTAAGTGCAATGCCTTTCCTACATTTTAACCTTATTCTTGATGAATTAGAAAACTTGATATGCTTAAGAAGATTAACTACAAAGATGACAGGAAATTTTAAACTTTACATTAAAGAAAGATTATACTAAACTTACTCTTAGCTAAATGAAATATGATCATTGAATTGCCAGAGAGCTAGAGAGAACTTATTTTCCATCTTAAACCCTTTCTCCTTCATTTCCAGGAGTTTATAATGCTATTGAACACTAATAAGATTGGAAAGATATTAGGCCAGTTTTCTACTGGACTTTGCACCAAGTAGGCACAGCATAAATATTTACTGACCAATCTATAGAATGATTTGCTGGAAAAGGAAAGTTTTATATCAACACATTTAGCAGGCAGATTTTCAAGGGTGATCTAGTTTTAAGAACAGAATGAAAAGGATGGAAAAAAAGAGATAGAAAGGCTATTATAGTTACTTAAGGTAGAACTATCAGGTGATTAAGGTCCTCCTTAGAGGCAAATTGAACAAAGCATATTTTAACCGTTTTGGATATACAATCCCCCAAATCTCTTATATAGGAAAAAAACTTTCCAATATAGTTATAGACTAAAGTAACAAATAAAATTAAGAAAATCTGAAGTTCAATAGAATTGGGCTAGGATGCAGAAAACCTGTGTTCAAGATATATGGTGAATACTATGTGACCTTGGGCAAGTAATTTCCCTTCTATGGGCTTCAATTTATTATTCTCAATGAGACAGAAGTGAACCCCTTATTTACTTTGTATAAAATAAGCTTTGTCCTCTTGATTAATTATGAATTGCATCATATGAATATTTTTTTGAAAATTTTCTTTGCAAGAAAGTCACTATGAACAATTGTCTAGAAATGTTTTTCTGCAACTTTAAGAAATTAGCATGTCCACTATTGATTAGAAAAATGCACATTCTTTAAGGTACCACCTCACACTTATCAGATTGGTTAATTTGGCAAAAAAAAATGGAAAATGATGAATATTGGAGATGATATGGTACGGGCACCAATACACTGTTGTTGGAATTGTAAACTAACACAACCATTCTGGAACAAAACAACTCTTATAATTACTTTACTTTCATCTTCATTGGTGATATATTCGCCATTTACATTTTTAATATTAGTGATTTGGTTTTCTTCCCTCTCTTTTTTTTTATCAGATTAACCAATGGTTTATCAATTTTGTTAATTTTTTTCATGAAACCAACTCCTAGATTTATTTACTATTTCAATGATTTTCTTACATTCAGTATTATTGATCTTATCTTTAATATTTAGGATTTCTAATTTGGTGGTTAGTTGAGGATATTTAATTTTTTCTTTTTCTCATTTTTTCATGGATGGCATTCACAATTCACTGACCTTTTCTTTCTCTGCCTTATTAATATAAGCATTCAGAGACACAAATTTTCTTCTAATTACTGCTTTTGCTATATTCCATACCTTTTTGATATTTTATCTCATTATTACTATATTCTTTAATTAAATTATTTAGTTTCTATGATTTGTTCTTTAACCCACTCATTCTTTAAGACTAAGTTATTTAGACTCTAATTAGTTTTTACTTTTTACTTCCATGATCTTTTATTATATTATCATTTTATTGCTTTATGTTTAGGGTTAAAAATTTTTAAACACAGTATAATGCTTGAAGTAGCAGGTATTTAATAAATACTTTTTCCTTTTTCTACCCTTATCTATAAAAGAAGGAATTTGCTTTATATATTACCTTTATATATTTCCTTTTAGTTGTACCTATGAATCAGCCCATGATATCAGTGGTTCTCTTCAAAATGTAGGAGGAATGATAATACCTAGAAATCTATTAAAAACTAATTTCTTTGGATTATATGAATGAGATCTATGTGGTTCTAGATTTTCCCTAAATCTTAATTTGATTGGAAATTAATTGCATTTAATTTAATTTATCAGAAATGAATCTCTGTGAATACTTTTCAACCATATTATAAAATAGAACACAAAAAACAAATAGGAAATAATGAGATAAAAAAACAAATGCTCAAATGTATCTGAAATTTCTACTATACATACATGATTGTCTATCTTATACAACTCTGGTTTATGTCTTCCCATGAGTATAACATTGGGAGTCTACCCATGAAACAAATAAATAGAAAATAAACAGCTATGTTTAATGTTATTTCTACAAGTACTGGGAGATGCTGGGGGAAATCATTAATTTATATGCCTGAAAGATCTTCTCTTTAGCTAATCCCAAGAGACAAATGATGTTCATGGAAAAGAAAAAAATGTGAATGATAAAAATAATAATAATATATAATAATAATATTGTGCTTAATAGAAAAAATAAGGGCTTTTGTCTGGAATAAATATACACACATATATTTCATGAAGATGAAAGATGCACACATAAAATATAGAAGAGGAAAAGGATTAGGAAGTTTTCATTCACAAGGATGGAAATCACAATAACAATTTATACTTGCATAACATTCTGTGATTACTAAGTAGTTTACATACATTATCTGATTTGATATTTAAAGCAAAGGCAATCATTAATAATATAATTATTTTAGAGATGATAAAACTAAGTTTCAGAGTTGAATGGTTTGCCTGTTATCTATAAGTAGTGACAAACTAATATTAATAAGTAGCAAGACCAAAAGTCAAACCCAGATCTTGTGACACAAGTTCCAGTATTTTGTTGTTGGGTTTTTTTTCCATTATACTGCACTGTTTTGCTTCTCTCTACCAATTCAACTACCAACTACCAACAATTCTCTCTCTCCCACTATGGACTATGTGTCATTCCCTGAACTTTCTAATCAGCCTTTCTCCTTGATTCTACCCCTGTACCCCCTCAAAATTTTTGTTTCCCTTTGAGTTTTTTTGTTTTCCTTTTTGTTTCAGCTCATGGATCATGTCATCAAGGATATTTTTCTTGATCTCCTGTAGTTGTTAGACTCCTAGCAACTCTTCAAACTTCCCTCTACAAACATGATGTTATTAAATGAATCTTTTCAATATATTTACATATAGATCCAACATTTGCATATCAAAAATGGTTTCCTTTGAAGAGTCCTGTCTATTTAAAAATAAGTACAAACCTACTAACACTCTAGGTTAAAAATGTATTCAAGATCATTCCTGATTGGTGATAACTTCTTTGCTTCTTACCTTACTGTACTCCTTTGGGTTTCTCTAACCTGCTTCACCCAGTAAAAACTGTATCCTTCAAGCCCACGTCAGATCTGGAAATTCATACCTCATCTGTGCCTACTGGCCATGAGTCCCCACTGATTAAAAAGAGATACTAAGTGCTACTCCCCAAACCTCCATTTAAGAAGTGAGTCAAGTCAAGCCATGACTTGATTTCTTTCCTGGTTAGATTCCTTTGGACTTCTTCATTACATCCTAGGAAAGGGTATTCCTCTCCCCAATGTTTATTTTCATATATATATATATATATATATATATATATATATATATATATATATATATATGCCTTTCCTCTTGAGATTGTAAGCTCCTTGATGGAAGAGTGTGTCTTTCTTCTAAGTACTTATACTCCAGTGATTAGCACAATGTCTGTCATATGATACATAATAATAATTTTTTATTGATTGACTCACATCATTCCCATTGTCTTGCCATTCTCACCTGTGTCTTAGAAATCCATACTTCGAGATTAAAAAAAAAACAAACAAACAGGTACTACATTAGATTTTGTAATCATTAATAGATTTTTGTAAGAGCCCTTGAAGTTTTTTTTTTCTTTTTTTCCCCCTGGGAGAACTTGTTTTTGGCATCTAATAGTTTAGTAAACAGATGGCTTTTACCAGGATTAATAAAAACTATACATTCTTTGGTATAAAAAGTCACATTTTCTTTTATAGTTGTCATCCTAATATTTGCAGAAAAATAATTATATTTACCATTGGAAAAGTGAAATTTGGGAAATGCCATCTAAAAGCATATATATTTCTATGGACATGGGAAATGTATCAAACTACATTTCCTGTGGTCCAACGGGTTTCCGTTTCCAGTTCTTTGGGCATGGGGAGGCCTACATCTCTATGCAGAGAGGAGTTTAAAGCTCCTGGGTTAGGTGGGAGTGGGCTCTTGGCCAGCAGACTCGGGAGGAGACAGGAGACAATAATGGCGAGGGCAGCGGTTTTGAATTCTTACAAGCGCATGGTCTAAAAACTTTATCTATCAGCATGGCTTTAATTAAAATACTAATTTATATTATTATAGCAGCCTTTATTATTTTTTATATTTACACCATGCTATATTTTATGATACACTGAATTGTGGTAGCCACTGAAGAGGCAAAAGCCAAAACAAAATAATTGCTTCATTGAAGGAATTTATATTCTACAAGATAGATTATTCTCTTAGTTTCATACATATTATCCAGTAGGTGTTATTTAATAAGTATTCATTGTATGAATCCTTCCTATTTAATAATTAACATATAACGATATAGAATTATTAATAATAATTCATTAATTTTCAAAAGCCCTACCAAAACAGTGAAATAGACCATCAAAGAAAAGTTTTGGATCCAATTTGCCATCTCAACAAGTCAAATGCTGCCATGAATGGGGGAGGAGTACCAGGACAACCTAGGGAACTATGTCCATCCCCCAAGCCAGATTCCTAGAATCAAGGACATGGATTCAGTATTGTCTCTAAGCCAGAACCAACATTTTCCAAAAATCATGCCACTACTCCTACCTAGATGTCCTGGTATTAGTTGCTCTAAAAATCCAGAAATAGTGAATGTACCTCCTAACTACAGCATATCAGTATCTTTCCTACATAATGTGATTTTACAAATTGAACAAAATAGACACACTGGGGCCAGATTAGGGCACAAAAAATGGGAATATAACCTCTATTCTGAAACTTAGTTTATATTTAGGTACCTTTTTGTCCACTATATGTTAACTTACAGTTAAATAGTATTTCCAGGTCTTTTACACTTAGACTACTGTCTAGGCTCTCATCACGAATCCTGAATTTTTTTAAAGAGTTTCTTCTTCCAGATTACATGTTGGTACAATTTTTAATAATCATTTCGTGATATTTTTTGATCCATATTCTTCTCCTCCCTCCTACTACACCACCTTCCCTAAGATGACAGGCAATATGATAAAGGTGGCATATGTGTTACTATACAATGCATATTTCTCTGTCCATCATATTGTGAAAGAAGACAAATATCACTTTCGCTAGATAAAAAATATATGGAGGAAATAAAGTGGAAGATGGTATATACTTCAATATGAAATCAGACTTCATCAGTTAATTCTATAGCAATAGATAGCCATTTTCTTCATGCTTCACTGGAAATTGTCCTGGATCCTTGCATTGTTGATAATAGTTAAGTCATTTTCAGTTATCATACATTATGGTTATTACTGTATACAACATTCTTCTGGTTCTGATCACTTCACTTTGCATCATATCATATAAGCATTTCCAGGATACTTTTATGATCAGTTTTTTTTATCACTTCTTATAGCATAATAGCATTCCATTAAAATCAATCTGAAATCATAATTGTTACTCCTTTTTTAACTTTGGCTGAAGCATAACACATTCTGTTCTATCCTTTTACTGTTACTCTCTATGTGTCTCCAAGTTTTAAATGTATTTCTTATAGACAGCATATTGTAGAATTTTGGCTTCCAATTCACTCTGTTACCCTCTTTCATTTTATGGGTGAGTTCATCCCATTTACATTCATAGTTATGATTACCATCTTTTTATGTCCAAGTTGTTTTCCCCTTTTTTATCCTTCTTTTCTTCTCTTTTCAGTCTTTTCCTGTTCATACTACACTTTTAAAATGGTGTTTATGTATTTTAAAAAAGCATATGGGACTTTTATACTTATACCTTTTGCATTTTACATTATTAAATTTGACCTGTTTCAGCTGAGATCATTTTGATTCCTGGCTTTACAATTCAACTAAGTAACTATCCCTCTTGGATTTCTCAATCTTTAGAAGTCCTAAGTGCCGTCATACAAGTGAACAATAAAATGTTGAATGGAACATGGTTAAAAAGAGTACAGAAAACTTCACTAACTCTAAGCCATGTTTGGTGTATTGATTAATATTATATAAGTCCTATTGTTAATTAAATTCTGAATAACCTTAATTATCTTGTTATTTGGTTAACATAATACAACATTGTCGATAAGAATGACAGTCAAATTCCCTTTTGAAATCACAACATACTTTGCCTATGACAGTCATCAAATGTTCTTATAAAAATTATGTTAGTGACTTTTTATTAGAAAGTCTTGGGGTTTACCACTTCCCTTTGTGTTATTCACTAGAATTTTTCCAAGAACATGTAAAGATTGCAGACCTACAGTTTTAAGCATTTATCTTCTTCTCCCTTCTCCCATTGGTGAGTTCCTCCTGAAGCTTCCATTTTGTGGAAGCATCAAGATCGGGATGGCTTCATTTTCATGAGCCTGTTGCTAACTTTGTATGAAGTAAAAAATCATTTCCCAGCACCAGATACCTAAATAACCTTCTGCTACTACTTCAGTTTTTTTAGCTTCCTTTTGTGTATTGTCTTCCCCACATATACGTATTAGAATAAAAGTTCCTAGAGGGCAGGAATTGTATGTCTTCTTACTTGTATTTGTAACCCAGAGCTTAGTGAGTACCTGGTATATATACAAATTTTAATTTGTTTCCTTCCTACTGTATTTCTGTTTGAAAACCAAAACACTGTTTGCTTGTTTCTAGTTTGATAGCACCTTGTCCAATGTCTGTTATTATTCAGAATGCAGGGAAAGCAAGCAGTTCAGTAATCTCATTGATCAATTCTTTCACTACTGTTGAATATAACTCCTTTGGGTCAGGTATATTAAATTTAATTGGGGATAGCTAGGAGTCTTTGCCATGTCTTTATTTCTCTTGAGTTTCAATTTCTTATTTTATTCAATTCATTCTATAATTAAATTCTAGTGTGGTCAAGGCTGCTATTTTGAGAATAGAAGAAAAATGGAGGAGTCTTCCACAGACAACCTTAATATAGCTTAGGGAAGATATGCACATCCTCCCTAGCAGGGCACTAGAAATGTCTAGGGCACTAGAAATGTCTAGGACAAGACAAAACTTTCTTGATTCTGATCAGCATAAGATCAGCACAAGATCTCCTTCTAATAACAGCTTTTAGTGAAAGTTTTTTATCCTACATGATACCAAATTTGAGATCCAGATTTCATATATGAGCACTTATCTCTAGCAGCAAAGATCACATAGAATCCATGTATTACCACAAGTGACTCATGTTTGTATCCTTCCTTAAGTTTTCCATGCTTTGTTCAGTATATTGAGTGTTCCTCTAGGTCTTGACATTAAATTCATGCCATGGGCTGTCTGATATCCCTTTATCTTGCTGTATGACTGACTTTCCTCCCTTTCCAATTGTGTGTGTCTGATGAAATCTTGCACACTTTTCACCTTCAATGCTTCATTGGTATATGCTATAGCTCATTTCTGCCCACAGTATTTCTTTCCATTGTTCTCTGGGTAATGTCCGAATCTATTTCTCTAGCACCTGGAATTTTATGATTCACAGCCATACAATATCACTAGAAAAATATTTGTGATAAAAATTTGGACTTCTGTTTCTGAGGTACCAAAATTCAAGTAATAAAAAAATTCCATTAGGTACAGCCCAAATACTCATTTCATCAGGAGAAGGAATAGAATTTTTTTAAGTGAAAGAATCGAGTCACAAGTTCTAGAGCCAGAAAAGGTCATCTCGTTCAATCTGCTAAGTTTATAGATGAGGAAACGAAAGGTTCAAATCCAAGCCTTTTGGTTACAAACCATATACTTCAGATGAGTCATCATGATGTCATTATTGTCAGCATTATGTACTCTGCCACTAAAGAAGGGGAAAGATGAAATACCTTTTTTTTTTACTTTCAAATGAAGAATGAGGAGAGAAGAGGAGAAAAAGATTCAGCAGTTTCAGGAGTCAGCAGATGCTACCAATTTCTTTCTAAGTTTGGTGTCATCAGCAATAGAGAAAGAGTACACATTTGAAATTCAAACCCATTCTCAGTTTTCTAGGATAAGAGACTTAATCAAATTTAAGGTGCTGTGAGTAATATTTCATCTTATAACATAGGTATAAGAAGTAAAGACAAGTTTGTTTTTTTTAGAAAATGTTGCTTTTTGAGAAAGTTTAACCACAGGTACTCTATAAAAGCAAAATTGATAATGTGATGGAAATGTAGTTCTCTATCTTAAAGTGATAGAAAACCCCAAAAGTATTCATCTTAAAGTGGCATAAAACAAAGAAAAAAGTCACAGTTTATCATAAAAACCTGGAAGTGGCAAATCCTTCATACTATTATAATTTAAAGATCATTTGATACATCTACAGAGTTGATAGACTATTAAGCAATCAGGGCAAAGAAAGAATCCATTCAATAAGGCAGGAGATTACACTAAAGAACTTGCTGAATAAAAGAAGAAGCAAGAAAAACTTACTAAATATTTAAACAAGAATGTTCTTCATAACAAGGAATGAGATTTATGTTAAGAGAGCTTTCTCAATAGAACAACAAAGAATAAGAAAACAATAACAGGAGAGAATGCCCCCCAAAACAAAGAAAAAGAGCTACATTATAGACCTTTCTGACCAGAACAAGAAATAGGAAGAAAAAAATACTAATTTTTAGAAAAGAATACTTCCCAGAACATCTGAGGTGAATAATTCCATCCCTTGGACCACAATACTGCAAAGCCACATATATAAACAAAGCATCAAGTTTAACTACAGGTTTAGAAAGAAGTGGATAGAGAGGGGAAAGAATTAAGACAGATACTAGTTGTTCATACAATAAACCTTAGAATCCCAATTTATATTTGCTAACAGATTTTTAAAAAATCATTCACCAGAATAAATTGACTATATTATAAATTATTTTTACTCTCAATCTTGGATTAAACAAACTGAAAGTTGAATTGAGAGGCAATGTGGCACATTTGATAAAGTGTTGGATTTGGAATTAATAATCATGAGTTCAAATCTTGACACTGATACTAGGTATGTGTCCAGGGACAAATTGGTTCACTTTTCTAAGCATCAGGCAACTCTCCAATACTAGAACTTAATTTTATAGGTGAATTGTGATTTGCTGTGTCCAGGGTGGGGCAGAGACACATTGACCAAAAAAGATAATTAGGTCCCCTCTGGTATATAAACCTATCTGTTCTTAACAAGGACAACTAGATAGCACAATGAATAGAGCACTGGGCCTAGAGTCAAGAAGACCTAAATTCATTCTGGCCTCATACACTTCCTGGCTGTGTCACCCTGAGCAAGTCCCTTAATCCTGTTTGCCTCTGTTCCTCATTCATAGAATGAACTGGAGAAGAAAATGGCAAACCTCTCCTATATCTTTACCAAGAAAACCCTAAATGGGGTTATAAAGAATCAAACATGATTGAACAACAACATTTTTAACAAGTATCAGTAGGGAAGAGATATTAAAAAGAAAATATAAGAAACTCTGAGAGGAAAAACAAAATATTGTGAGCTTGAGAATAACATCAGCACCTTTTTCTATTATGGATAATTTTTCTGTGTTTTTCTGGTTCAATTAGTTAATCTAAATATAATTAAATTGATTTTGACATTGCATATCAATAATTTATGCTTCCCCAAGAAATATATATTTCAGGTACTCAGAATCTTGTTCAAGTAACTATCTAATTTTTGAGCAATCTCAAACAATATCCCTCCAAGTATTTTTTCGGGCATGATATATATTTTTTAATTGGGAACTTTAAAGACTGTTAGAGCTCTGATACATAAAAAAGAATATTTACAAAATCTTCCCCATTTAATGAATGGCAAACTTAGAGACGGATAACTGGGATAATATTCCACATTTGCTAAAGCTGGACAGGTGATAATGGTTTTGGCTCATTACCTATCTTGATCCCACTTTTCTCATCTGTAAAATGAAAGATTTAAATTTGACTATCTGTGAAAGAGAATTTAAACTTTCCTTGTCTATTTTAAGTTAATCAGTCAAGAACTTGAAGTGCTCCTCCTTTCACACTTAGTCATTAATACTTAGTAAGAACCTTTTATGAGGAAAGGAACTTTATACCCTAAAAGACCACAAGCACTACCCCTCCTCCCCCCACAGTGCTAGGCAAATTAGAAGACTGTGATTGATTCCTGAGATGTGAGAAGGAGAGCTGATTGGTGGAGAAAACTGCTTATAGGTGGGAACCTCTGGGACCCTGGGGTTCTTTTCTATATTCTTTTGCCTTGTGGGCATAAGCTCTGGTGAGATTCTTTGTAGGTCTGGATGGAGCTCTTGGATGGCTCGTTGTCTTTTGAGGCTCCAGATTTCAGCTTTCTGATTTGGATTTTGGACTCTGGTGAAGATTCAGCTTTCTGTGTTGGAGACTTAGACTGAAGAGGGACATTTACTTGGGTGAGACTCTTGCCTCCTTGGCATGAGAGACTGCTCTTTGTGGCTCAGCCTCTTCAGCATTGGTCTTTGGTTTTTGAAACACCCTGCTGGAGACACTCTACAGGGCTGGTGAGATTTGCATGTGGATTCACATTCACGGTCTAGAAGCACTCTGACCAGAATTAGGGTATTTTTTAGCTAGGCAATATTTTCTACCTCCTTCCTACATTTCCCTCTCTTACTATTACTATTTTGCTGTAATAAAGCTACTAAAGCTACTAACAGTCTCATGATTTAGTATTTAATTATTATAAATGGTGACCACAACTTTTAAAAATTTTTATATTTGTCAAACCCATTTTAATTATTTCACTATCTTTAAGGTAATTTTCAAATCTAAAATTCTGTGCTCTATTATTTACTTTATAGTGCATGGTAACAGCAAAATGGATTTCTTTGTTGTTTTAAGGTTTACAAAGTAATTTCATCATAAAAAATGAGGTGGATAGCAAAAGTAAATCACGAAATCATAAACTTGAAGCTAGATGGGATCTTTGACACTACCTCATTTTACAGAAGAAGAACATAGGTCCAAAGAAGTTATCAAATTCAATGATTTGCTCATACTACCATGTTGAGTTATCACTAGTAACCCTATAAAGACAAGGAAATTGAGATGCCAAGAATTTCAACCTTATTATTATAAACCTAATGGCTATCAGAACTAGAATATGAACCAAGGATTCTATCCCAAAATAAAAATATATTATGTTACATTCTTTATTTTCTCTTAATACTTATCTAGCCTTTCATGTTTTTTTTTGGTACTTCCATATTTATTATCTCCTTAGGATAATAGAGATGACTTCTAAGTTCCTTTTCAATTCTAGATCCCATAATGTAATTATTCCTATACTTGGCATGTAGTAAGCACTTAATAAAAGTTTTTTTTTTCTTTTTCTTTCCATTATCCTCACATGTAATCAAAATAACGAGGGCAAGTTTATATTCTATATACTGACTTTCATGAGAGATGAAATTGAAGAAATCATTTTATACCTATGCTTCTTGGAATTATACATTGGTTAGCAGCACAATTGAGATTCTAGCTTGAATTGTACTTCACTACTCTTTCAAGCACATTACTCTGCCCCTGGCAATATATGCACGGTAGATCCCTTTTTATTAGAATCACTTTGGGAAATGGTTTCTGACTTTTATTAATCTCTTGATGAATAAACTAGAAAGAAGACCTTTTCAACTTGATCTTTGGAGTTTATTTCATATTCTGAAGTCTAGAACTCATGTATAACCTCAGGGTTTAACTAAAATGGCTATTAGATCAAAGAACTCTACTAAGTTTCTAAAGTCATAGTTTTTTTTGAATTAGGAGCACAACCCCAACCCAAACCGGATTTATAGATTCTTTTCACTTTAAAGCAGTAGTAGCATGATGTGCAAATGTAGCACTCTACAAGCTATAGAGATCTTTCCCCAAAGGCATTTTGGTCATCCTGGACATAGTTGTTTTGATATTTTGATTGGTATCCATGAAGAAAAACAAGATGTACCAGTAAGATCTCCAAGTCAAGAAATCATTGAGCAAGACTCCCTAGTTCTTTAACACTTGAACATAAGATATATTTGTCGATAGCAGGAAGCTCTATATGATCAAAGTTATTTAGAAGCTTGCATGCAAATATTGAACTCTGAAATAACATAAATCTTCCCTCCACACACATATTGTGTTTTTTTTTCTGAGTAATTTAATGATTATATGGTAAAGGCTTTGTGAATCCATGGTTGGGAGAGTTCCACCACCAAGGTGAGCTCAAATCCTTAATTTCCCTAGCACAGTTTCTTGTTCACAAAAAGCACTTAATAAGAGTTGATTGGTGGTTTAAATGAAACCACAAAGCATTTATCTAGCCCTTTTAAGTGTGAGTATCATATAACTTAGTAGATAAAATTAAGAAAGTTGTTTCAGACTCAGAAAAGTTAAATGGCTTATCTATGGTCACAGAACTAGTGTAAGAAGTGGGACATGAACTCAGATGAATCTGAGTCTGATTCCCAAAATATATTCAACATACTACCCTGTCACTTGCTTCATATTTGTGGGGAGTCCAATCAAATACCTTTGATTTCCTCCTTGTAGGGAACTCTCATTGTTATCACCCCTTCCACTGATGAAAACTAGCAAATGGTCCAGAACTTAGTTTGGAGGCATTTACTTTTGATCACAAAGCTAGTATAAACAACACAGGATGTGAATCCAGGTCTTTATGATTCAATGTCTTGCATATATATATATATGTATATATATATATACATATATATATATGTGTGTGTGTGTGTGTGTTTGTGTATACATATGCCACATATATCTTGCTACTCCTTTAGATTACATGCATCTAAGAAAATAAAGCCCAATATTACCAATCAACCCATTGCATTATTATCTTTCTCCTACTTTCTTCTTAAGAAAAATTAAAAATCCCCTCTATTCTTGAAAGCAAAACTAATTGTAGTCCTTGATTCTTCAGGGGATGGAGAAAGCATTAGAGATTTGTTGGAAAGGATAAGAAAGGCAGTGAATTTATACTTACCCAAATGCTTGGAGAGCACTGAATTGAGAAGCATCCAGACCACTCCCACTTACTATTCGAGCCTTAAATGAAGAATAAGAAAAGACATATGTAGCATTATACAGGTACATATTTGCATAATGAGGACACAGGCCAACTGCACTATACATATAACACCTAGTATGAAAAATGCTAGGCAGGGTCAGCTGCAAGTCAAATCTACTGTCTTTTTGTGAGGTAGAGTGATTTTTTTGTTTCTTTGTTTTGGAGTTTTGTGACAATTGACTGTCAACATTTGCAAAAAGTAGTGGGAGAATACAGGACAACAGCTTGTCTTCTCCAATACTAGTTCTGTTATAAATCTTGAACTAAGTAGTGAAAACTGTGATGTGTTCAGGAAGTGTACGATTAGTCAGACATAAGAACAGATTCCGTGTTTGACCGTAGCAGACCCCTAGGTTGGCAGATATGAAATAAAGGAAGCACAGCTGTGAGAAGCTAACATCTTAATAAATGCAACATATTGGAGAGACACTCAAAGGACAACCAAATGATGAAAAGCTGGGAAACATGCAGATATCACAACTAAAACAAAGGAACCAAAAAACTGGTCAAATATATCACAGACAAACATAGACAATAGACAAGATCCCTTAGGAAAAAAATATGATTTGAAACCTTTTCATCCACAGAACTGCTATCTGAAAGAGAATCAGGAAAAGAGGGAATAAATGTTAGATAAAAGAATTTCCAAGAAAAAAATCTAAATATATCCATATATATGTGAACCAATTGTTATAATGTTACCATTCTTTTAAAAATAATAAATAAAAGTAAAAATTGCTGCATAATAACCCAGAGAATATGAATGGTTCATCATCCTAATACATGTATGATTGATAGAATAAGAACATGAAAGGGTACCAAATGTTTGCAAAGTTTTGACACATTGAGGGATTAAAACTATCTATTGGCATCTCTGGATGTGTCAAAAGACTCATACCAGATGATAAAATTTGGGACTAAAGATTGAAATCTATAAAAGAGCTTAAAGGTAAACTAGATTATCTCTTCACTGAGAGATGTGAGTACTAGCCTACCCCCAAACCCACCACTAAATAGCTATAGGATTTTGGGGAAACTGAGGCCTAGAGGAATTAAGTGCCTTGATTAATGTTATACCAATGAGGGGATTCCAAATTCAACATTCTCAGATCTCTAAAGCTAATTAAACATCCCTGTCAGTTATAGTTCGGATATCTGAGTAGTTGCTAAAAACTAAAATTTAGGTCATGTTTGATTATACCATGATCAATTCCACAGTCTTCTCATATATTTTACCCAGCAGCATTTTGTACTATTGTTTTTAAATTGATTGTATTTATTCATGCTAATAAAAGAAGTGGAACTACTCAAACCCCTATAAAGTGGATAGGGTAAGAAAGAAAGGGAAGAGGTGTGCTAGTTAATTTTTCTCTTTTTAGTTTGATCCTAATGGTGAAAAAACATTTTTTTTAATCTCAATCCATTTTCTTTACTCATTATATAGCATAGGATCCATACCTTGAACTCTTTTTTATTACTTTCCAGTATCACCAAAGTTATTATTCTAAATATCAGTTCTACTCGACAAAACATGTAGATGAGGATTCAGATGGTGAAGGATTGGGTCATTAATAACAAACTCTAGGACACTACAATACAGTTCAATGCAAAGGATGCTATTCCAAGAGTCTAAGGTTCTGGATTCTAGACCCACCCATTCCCTTACTAGCTGTATGACTTTGGAGACAATCATTTACTCTTGTAGGACCTTGCTTTCATCACCAGCAAAATGAGGCAATTGAGCTAATAGTAGATTTACATGAGGTCCATTCCAGCTCTGAATTTCTATGTTATCTCACCGATTTTTTAAAAATAGATAATTCTCCGTTATCTTATTTTTATGAATTACATTTTGCTATGAAAAGAAGTATGCTAAACAATATTTAGTTTAGTACAGAATTCTAATAGCTCCTGTTTGGGGTAAATAGTGTATAGTTATATAATACTGAAGCCTCAGTCCATTTCATTGGATCATTTTCTTCCCTTGGATGGACCCAAGGCACATTTCACTGTATGCTGAATTTTCTTTACATAAATAATTAACATTAGAACCAGGATCCAGTTCAAGAATTTTATAAGGATGACAGAATGTTCAGAAAAGTTTTGTGCTCAGAAAAAGACATTGCTTTTGTTCCTACAATAAAGAGAATAGCTGATAAATGGTTTACTGTGTGCATACTCTATACCTTCCATCACCTTGCAGATATAATTCCATTCTTATTTGGAGATGGCATGGGAAAAGAGTTACTGAATTTTCACCATAGATGAACATTTTTACTGATCAATTATTTTCTCACATAACAGAAAAAGAATGTAATTTAATATGTACAATCATGCATTTAACATATACTTTCTTTTTAAGACAAAAGGACACTCAATTTCTCTTCAGCTTAGGATTCAGATTTCTCTGATAAGTTTGCATGTTTTATACACACAGACACATGTGTTTTTCAAGCATTGGAGGGAAGAGGGAACCCTGGGATCCAATTTTGTCTCTGCTGCTTATCAATTAATCATGATCAGATCATGATAAGAATTCACATTTACTCAGTGCTTTAAAATTTTTAAATAATTTTCCTAAACATTTTCTAAAGAGTATGTAGCACATGAATTAGTATCTCTGTTTTCCAAAGGAGAAAAGATAAGGTCAAAGGTAAAATGACTTGCCCATTGTTGTTCAGTCATTATAGTCATGTCAAACTTTTTTTGATCCCATTTGGGGTCTTCATTTTTTTTTTAAATCCTTACCTTACATCTTAGAATCATTACTCTGTATTGGTTACAAGGTAGAAGAGCAGTAAGGGCTAGGAAATGGGTGTTAAGTGACCTGACCAGAGTCACACAGTAAGGAAATGTCTGAGGCCAAATTTGGACCCAGCACCATGGGATTTTCTTGGCAAATATACTAGAGTGGTTTGCCATTTTCTTCTCTAGCTCATTTACAGATGAGAAAATTAAGACAAAAAGGGCTAAGTGACTTGCCTAGGGTCACGTAGCTAAGAAGTGTCTGAGGCCATATTTAAACTCAGGAAGATGAGTCTTCACGACTATTGTGCCACCTAGCTACCCCAATTTACACATTGTTCCACAGTAAATTAAATAATTGCCAAATCCCAAACAAAAACTATGTATTCTGACTTGAATTCCATTTTTTTCTTTTTTTAAAGTTTATTTATTATTCTTTTGTCAGGTACCCTTTTTTTCCATATTAAAATATGTTTCCTCTCCCCAGGATTTCTGAGGTCCCATTCAGCTCTAAAATGCCATGTTTTATGTTCCATATTCATTACATTTTAATATACAGAGCAATTTTTATTCTTTAATTATTGTCCACACACACAGAAAAAATTCCTACAATTTTATATTTGTACTTGATGTACATTTTAAGAATACTTACCTTTTTTCCCTAGGAGAATAAAAAGAACATTACACCTCCTTTTTTTTTTCTTCAGTAAGCTATTCCTATTTCACTAATCATGTTTGTGCATGATACTGGCAAGGGGCAGTATGTCACAGTCACTGCTCCATCTGGCTTTCCTACTGGTACCTCAAACTCAACATATTCAAAACTGAAAAAAAAATCACCTTTTCCAATAAACCTATTTCTCTCCTTGATTCAAGCATTCTGTCAAAACTTCAGATTTTTTTCCTTTCAATTTTCTCTTTACTTTAATTCTTCAATCAAAACAGAAAATCCTGTGGATTCTAATCTATATAAAATTCTTTGTAAAAACTCTTATATCTATTTTCTCTTCTATTTCTACCACATTCATTATCATCTACAATAGCTTCTTTTAATAGTTGTATATATTTCTATTCTCTCTTCAATCTAAAATGTTCTTTATGCTCTTTCTGGGCTAAAATTCATTACTTCTAATATTCCTTAATATTCTGATCATGTCATTTCTCTGCTCAAAAGTCTTCAGTAATTCCCTACTCCCTGTCAAGTAAATTTCAAACACTTTCTCCTGGAATTCAAGGTCTTTATGTCATGCTACCTTTCCAGTCTCATTTAATTTTACTCACTCCTTGGCCCCAGCAAAACTGAACTATTCTTTGTTCTTGCAACATGACCTAAGGTCTGCTCTCTTCTCTGCCTCACTCCATAATTTTTTTCATGTTGTTCCCTCTAACTGGTATATCTTTCCTCCTTTTTTGCTAATGGAAATCCTATTTATTATTTAAATTCCATCTTAAACACCAACTTTCCCACAAAGCTTCCTTTTCATCACCCTGTGCATAATGATCTTCCACTCAGGCTTCAAATAATACTTTGTTTTTAAGTCCCCTGTGAACCTATCAGAATGATATGGAGGAATGTTATCTGTTTGGATTAATCCTTCTCACACTTTATATTCCACAAGAGAAGTTATTATCCCTAATCTAAGTCTTATTATCACTCTAGGGACCTAACACAGTACTCTGTGTAGACTAAAAGTGTAATAAACATTTACTGAATGAATGCTGAATACACATGTTTCTAAGTAATATAAATTTTAAGTTCCTGTTTTATTCATGGCTGGTTGGTTATTAAGCCTTGTAGAATCAAAGACATTTGGAGATGACAAAATGTGTTGGCCATTTAGAGCTCAGGAAAATACTGTTTTGTATTAATCACCTTTAAGCATTTGTTTTGTACTTAACTTTTTGTAAAAACATTTCTTAGGGCCTAGAGTAGGGTCAGAGAAGAATACTTATGATAAAAAAGATGAAGAGGCTACTGAGAAGACAAACTATTTTTTTTAATTCTCAGTAGTCAAAAAAAGATGATGAAATCAATAGGGATATGTTTTAAGTCTAAGATCTTGAGAAGTATGTATGGCCCTGGCCATGTTCAATAAATTCTTAAATGTTTAAACTATAAATCACATCTTAAAACCTAAAGATGGACAATATGTAATGAGATGGCAAAAGTATTAAACTATAAGTCAATAGATCTTAGTTTTATGACTGAAAATGAATTACCCTATCACTTTGCTATACCATGATAGTAATAAACAAGAAATATTGCAAGAGAAAGTAAAGGCTGAAATCATAATTAGATTAATAAGTTTGAAAAAATTATTGATTTCATAACTTCACAATTTAAAATAAGTTACTGAGAAAGAGTTTGGTGACACTTCCATGATCTTGGAAATTGCCAACATGGAGGATTATCAAACTTATCTAGGAATGGCTAGCCTAAAGAGATTGTTTAGTAGCTAACTTGGGATATTTGAAGTGTTGTCAATGAAGTTAAATATGTTTTGCTTGTCCCCAGAGAGAAAACCATGGAACACTGAGTAGAAGATGAAAAGACACACTTAGGCTTAACATCAGGAAAGACTTTCTAATGATTAAAGCAATTCAGGATTAGAAGAGGGAATGGGTCTCCCACCTCACTGGTCTTCAAGCAAAGGTTCTATGAATATTTGTCAGATATTGTTAGAGAAAATTATTTTTTCAAATATGGAGCTGAATGGCTCCCGATGTCCCTTCTAATTTTGAAATTCTGTGATCCTTAAGAAAAAATATCAGCTGGTGTCACCCACTGTCAAACAAAATATTTTCCATTTTACAAATGAGGAAACAGACTCAGAAAGGTTTCCTAAGATCTTTTATCTAGCAATAGATAAAGCTAAGGTTCAAAATTTCTAACTCCGATTCCTTGGAAGATATCTATTCCTAGATTGTTATGACATCAAGGAGATTAGAAGTTGATTTATAGAATCAAAATACTATGACCACTGGTAGGCCCTACCATCATTCTTCAAAGGAAGAAGTGGCCTCAGACACAGATAATACTGTGTTGTAAATAGCACTGTTTTATGTAGAATCTCCTGAATCTGAAAGTAGAGACTTATTAAGGACCACTCCTTATGTATTTATCATAGCCTGAGGCCAAAATAGTAGTAACAAAAGAGCAGATGGAAAAATGTAGTGAAGGACCACAGGATATCCTGTCATTTCCCCTGATTGTTTCCCTTCCCAGAGGAGACAAGTCCTAAAAGAGCAAAATACACATGAAAATATAGCATATGGGACCATGAACACCACAAACCTGCTGCCCCATTGCTACAATCATCCTGACTCCACTTCTGTCCCTCCTCTTGTAATGATCCAGTCTCATTCCCTGGCAACAACTACATTCCCTCTATCACTGACATTCTCTAGTTACATACTAGCTTATCATGTACAGATATATGTTAATCCATCATTCCAGTAAAACCTTGGCTGTTCCTTTTCTGAACCCCAAGTTCAAGCAATATAATATTGCCATTAAGTTTATCTACTGCAATCCACAATGCACCCTCATCTACTTAGTTAAGTGGGATCAATCCACAAAGATATTGAAAGTCCTTGAAATTTTGTCTAGAGTTATATGCATACTTCCTTTCTTCCCCTTAAGAAATGGCTACTTAGGAATTTTGCTTAGATTCTTTCCCATCTTAGCATCTTTCATTATAAACCAGAATTTCTAGTTAGCCAAATAACTCAGTTATCTCAAAGTCTGCCCTATTATTACTGACCCTTTAGCTTTAAACCTAAAAATGAATTCCACATTTATTTCATTCATTAATTCATTTAAAACCATTGTTTCAGTTGTGCTATCTCCTGGGGGAAAGACAAAGATAATTAAGACCATATTTCTATTGTCATAGAGCTTACAGTTTACTAGGAGTGAAATGTAAATGAAAAAAATGCAATACTTATATAATGGTTATAATCCAATCTAGAAAATCAGAGTATTATGAAAGAATTAAAGAATATTAATAGTAAGTGGGGAAAAGGGAGAAGAGGAGACCATTTCTCCCTAGGGGTGAATAATAATCCTGAGGATATATATGAAGAAATTTCATAGATTCTGCCCTAAGAGAAGGCCCCTGAACTCTGTAAGGAAATATATAACCCCCAGCATCTGATTTGAAAAATGCTTGGATGTATGAAAAAGAAGCTATGGCTCTAAAGAATTAGGACTCTAAGACCCTTTAAGACAGGGTAGCATTATGTGGTGAATAAAGTGCTGGACTTGGAAGGAAGAAGTACTGGTTTCAAATTCTTCCTTAGTAGCACCATCAATTTCAGCATGTCATTTAATCTCTCTGTGCCTCAAGCTCTTTTGCATGTAAAATCAGAGAATTAGATTTAATAGCCTCTAATATTCCTCTCAGGTCTAAATCCATCATTGTTTGGGAAAACAACTACTACTTTGACAGAAATTATTATTAGCAATAATAATAACTAGCACTTATATAGTGCCTTGATGCTTATGAAAGATGGATGATTGATGGATAGATAGATAGATTAAAGATAGACAATTTCATATAATACTCCCTGCAACCCTGTAAAGTGGGTGTTATTATTATTCCCATGTTACAGATGAAAACACCAAGATTTGAGAAAGAACATGACTCATCTAGGGTCACAAACCTATTAAATATCTGAGGCAAGATTCCAGCTAAGGTTCACCTAACTATAAATTCAGTTGTCCATCTACTTCCTAATTTCCATCACTAGCATGACTCTGTCCTCTCTTTCATCTGTGCAGGAAATCTTTTAAACTCACTGTGGTCAGTCCCACCTTTACCCAGACCCTAGTTGGCAGTTGTTAATTCTGTTCCTTACTAGCCTTTTGTAGTTTCCCTGACCTTTAGTAACAGAAGCAATTGGCTTTAATGATAGAATATAGACTACTCTGTAGATACATAAAGATAGAGATGGAGATAGAAACAGAGATAGAGAATAGATTCCTATGATGAAATAAATTGCTTTGATAAATTACTTCTTTCAGGACAATAAGTGGTTATCCAAAAAAAAAATTGAGTGCATGGCTTCTTAGCACAGGTGGTATTTCTCCTGATTGGTTTTGCCAATGAACATTCTGTAACTCAAGATGATATTTTAATGGAGAAGAAAAATTAGCATATTTTTCTTATTTCCAAACTGAGGGAGCTGGACTCAATGATTTATAATAACCCTTTCTACTCAAAATTCCAGAATCCTATCATTATTATTTTTCCATTATTCCTTTTAGTCCTTTATAATAAGAGTTGTATCTTATTTTTCCCCTTCTTTTTGTACCTGACCTATTAATTTTACTGATATAGGGAACTTTCAATGAGGAAACTCCCTTATCAGTGCAGATAAAGACAATCATTCCAACTTTTAATCTTAAAGGAGTTGCCTGAGTCACTCATTCTATGTTTAGGTGATATGGCCAGCATCACAGAATCAAGTGGGAAAGGAGGCACAAAAATCCAATGAATAAAAAAGTTTCTTAAAAACTAGAATTGACCAACTTGAAAAAGAGGCAAAAAAAAACCCTGATGAAAAATAAAGCTTCATGAAAAGTAGAAAGGACTAAATGGAAAAGGACAATCAAAGGGTCATGGAAGAAAATCATTCTTTAAAAATTAGAATTGGGCAAGCAGAAGCTAATAGCTTCATTAGACATCAAGAAACAATGAAACAAAATAAAACAAATGAAAAAATGAAGAAAATATAAAAGATGTCATTGAAAAAATAACTGACATGGAAAATAGATTCAGGAGAGGCAATCTAAGAATTATTTGACTACATGAAAGTTATGATAAAAATAAAGGGCTAGACATCATACTACTAGAAATTACCAAAGAAAACTATCCTGATATTCTTAAACAAGAGGGTAAGATAGAAATTAAAAGGAACCACAGATCACCCCCTGCAATAAATCCCCAAATGACAACTACCAGGAATGTTATAGCCTAGTTAAAGAGCTCCCAGGCAAAGGAGAAAGTACTGTAAGCAGTCAGAAAGGAAAAATTCGAATATCATGGAGACCCAGTCAGGATTACATAGTATCTGGCAGATTCTATATTGAAGGAATGGACTATGATATTTTAGATGGCAAGGAAAATGGGTTTACAACCAAGAATCACCTACCCATCAAAACTGACTGTATTCTTTCAGGGGAAAAAATGGTCATTTAATAAAATAGATTTCTAAGAATTCTTGAAGAAAATCTGATGTCCCAAAAAAATTCATGAGAAGCATTTAAAAAGTTAAATAAGAAGGAGAAAAAAATGTGACACATTCAGTAAGGTTGAATGGTTTATATTCCTATGTGGGAAGATGGTATTTGTAAATCTTAGAAATTTTATATTCATCATAGTATTTAGAAGGAATATATATAGGGTGGTAGTAAGCTCTTTAAGGTGACATACAAAAAAATCAAGGGGTTAAAAAGAGGATTTCACTGAGAAAAATTGGAAGAGAAAAGTAAAATAGGGTAAATTATATCACATAAAGAAGTACAGGGTGGGAAATACCTATTACAATAAAGGGAAGGATAAGGGTGGTAATGGCAAAGTCTAAATATTATTCTCAATGGAACTGGCTCAGAGAGGGAATAACAGCCAGACTCATTGAGGGTATAGAATCCTATCTTACCCTGTAGGGAAGTAGAAGGGAAATAAGAAATGTGGTGGGGAGGTGAATTATATAAGGAAGGGGGAATGAAGGGAGTGGTTAAAAGCAAAACACTTGTGTGGAAGGACAGAGTGAAAGGAGAAATGGAATGATTAAAAGGGGAAAACAAGATAGATAAGAATACACATATGGTAATCATAACTGTGAATGTAAATGGAACAAAATCATCTGAAAAATGGAAGCTGATAGCAGAGTGGATTTAAAACCAGAATCCTTCCATCTGTTGTCTATAAGAAACACATTTGAGGCAGTTAGATACTCACAGTAAAGATAAAAGGATAGAGCAGAATATATTGGGCTTCAATTGAGAGTTTTAAAAAAAACAGAACTAGTGATCATGATCTTAGAGCTAAAGAAAACATAGATCTGATTAAAAGAAATAAGGAAGATGATTATATCTTAATAAAAGATAGTATAGACAATGAATATCAGTACTTTACATATATGTACCAAATGGCATTGCCTCCAGATTTTTAAAGGAGAAAATGAAGGAGGAAACAGACAGTAAAACTATACTAGTAGGGTAACTCAACCTTCCCCTAGAAGAACTTGATAAATATAATAAAAAAATAAATAAGAAGGAAGAAAAGGAAAGGAAGTGAATAAAATTTTAGAAAAGTTAGATTTAATAGATATGTGGAGAAAATTGAATAGGGATAAAAAGGAATATACTTCTTTTCATCAACATTTGGTACCTACTCAAAAACTGACCAGGTACAAAGGGCATAAAAATTTCACAATCAAATGCAAAAAATCAGAAGTAATAAATTCAGTTTTTAAGATCGTAATGCAATAAAATTATAATCAATAAGAGTTCATAGAAAGGCAAATTAAAAATAGTTGGAAACTAAATAATCTAATTCTTCAAAACAGGTTGGTCATAGAAATAATCATTGATTTCATCAACAAAAATGATAACTCATCAAAATTTACGGGATACACTTAAAGCAGGTACTCAGGGGAAAATTTATATCCCAGAATGCTTATGTCAATAAAAAAAGAAAAAAACAAATCAACTAATTGGGCACGCAACTAAAAAAAGAACAAATTAAAAATACCCAATTAAAGACTAAATTAGAAATCCTAAAAATCAAAGGAGCAATTCATAAAAGAAAAAGTAAAAGAACTATTGAACTAATCAATAAGGTGAGGAGTTGATTCTATGAAAAAAACCCACAAATAAAATAGATGGAGAATTGTTTAATTTGATTTGAAAAAAAGAAAGAAGAGAATTAAATTAATAGTATCAAAAATAAAAAGGACAAATTAACTTCCATGGAAAAGGAAATTAGAGTAATCATTAGGAGTTATTTTATTCAATTATATAGCAATAAATCTGACACTCTAGGTAAAATGGATGAATATTTACCAAAATATAAATTGCCCAGATTAAGAAAAGAGGAAATAGAATACTTAAATAAGCCCATCTCAGAAAAAGAAATTGAACAAGCCATCAATAAATTCCCTATGAAAAAATCCCCAGGGCCAAATGAATTCATAAGTGAATTCTATGAAAGATTTAAAGAACAATTAATCCCAATACTATATAAACTACTTGGCAAAGTAAGCAGAGAAGGAAATCTGCTAAATTCTTTTCATAATACAAACATGGTGCTAATACTTAAGCCAGGAAGACCAAAAACAAAAGAAGAAAATTATAAACCAATTTCCTTAATGTATATCTATGCAAAAATTCTAAATAAAATACCAGCAAAGAGATTAGAACAATATATCACAAAGATTATTTACTATGACCAGATGGGATTTATACCAGTAATGCAAGGTTGGTTTAATATTAGGAAAACCAACAGCATAACTGACCATATCAATAACCAATTTAACAGAAATCAGATGATCATTTCAATAGATGCAGAAAAATACTTCAACAAAATACAACACCCATTCCTTTTAAAAACATTAGAAAGCATAGGAATAAAAAGGCCTTTCCTTAAAAAAAAGTAGTATCCTTATAAAACCAGCAGCAAGCATCATCTACAATGGGGATAAATCAAAAGCCTTCCCAGTAAGATCAGGAGTGATGCAAGGATGTCCATTATCACCACTATTATTTAATATTGCACTAGAACTGCTAGCTATAGCAATAAGAAAAGAGAAGGAAATTGAAGCAGTTAAAGTAGGCAATGAGAAAACTAGACTGTCATTATGTGTGTATTCCATGATGATATAGACAATCCTAGAGAATCAACTAAAAAACTAGTCTAAATAATTAATAACTTTAGCAAAGTTGTAGGATACAAAATAAACCCACATAAATCATCAGCATTTGTATACATTTTCAGCAAAGTCCAACAGAGAAAGTGAGAAAGAGAAATTCCATTTAAAATCAGTCTAGATAATATAAAATACTTAGGAACATATTTGCCAAGACAAACACAGAAATTATATGAATATAATTATAAAACATTTTTCACACAAATAAAGTTAGATCTAAACAATTGGAAAAAACATTCTTTGTTCATGGATAAGCCAAGCTAATATAATAAAAATGACAATCCTATCTAAATTAATTTACTTATTCAGTGGCATACCAATCAAATAACCAAAAATCTATTTTTATAGAATTATAAAAAATAACAACAAAATTCATATGGAAGAACAAAACATCAATATTAATAGAACTAATGAAAAAATGTGAAGGATGTTGACCTGGTAGTGCCAGATCTTAAATTGTACTCTAAAGCAGTAATGATCAAAACAATCTAGTACTGGCTAAGAAATAGAAAAGTGGATTGATGGGATAGATTGACCTCAGCAATCTAGTGTTTGATAAAACAAAAGATCCCTGCATTGGGGACAAAAAGTGTTGGAAAAATTTGAAAACAGTATGGTACAAATTAGGTTTAGATCAAAATCTCACACCTTATGCCAGTGATTCCCAAAGTGGGTGCCACCACCCCCTGTTTGGTGCTGCAGCAATCCATGGGGGAAGTGATGGCCACAGGTGCATTTATCTTTTCTATTAATTGCTATTAAATTTTTTTAAAATTAATTTCCAGGGGGCTAAGTAATATTTTTTTCTGGAAAGATGGCTGTAGGCCAAAAAAGTTTGGCAACCACTGCCCTCTACCAAGATTAGGTCAAAATGGGTATATGATTTAGACATAAAAGTTAATATTATAAGGGGAAAATAGAATAGTTTACCTGTCAGATCTATGGAGAAGGGAAGAATTTATGACCAAATAAGAAAAAGAGAATATTAGAAGATGTAAAGTGAATACTTTTGATTACATCAAATTAATAATGTATTGTACAAACAAAACCAATGCAATGAAGATTAGAAGGAAACAATAAACTGTGAAAACAACAAATTTCTCTTATGATGGTTTCATATCTGAAATGTATGAAGAACTAATTCAAATTTGTAAGAATACAAATCATTCACCAACTGACAAATGGTCAAAGGCTATGAATAGGCAAATTTCAGATAAAAAAATAAAAGCTATCAATAATCATATGAAAAAATGTTCTCAATCCCTCTTTATTAGAGAAATGCAAATTAAAACAGCTCTGAAGTTCCACCTCACACCTATCAATTTGGCCAATAGGATGGTTAAGGAAAATGATAAATGTTAGAAGGGATATGGTAAAATTGGGACACTAATGCATTGTTGGTGGAGTTTTGAACTGAGCCAAACATTCTGGAGGCCAATTTGGAATTAAGCCCAAAGGGCTATAAAATAATACATACCCTTTGACTCATTGTTACCACTACTAGGTCTCTATTCCAAAGATTTAAAAAAATGGGAAAGAACCTTTTTGTACAAAAATATTTCTAGCTGCTCTTTTTGTGGTGGCAAAGAAGTGAAAAGTGATAGGATGTCCATTAACAGGGGAAGGCTGAACAAATTGTGGTGTATGATGGTGATGGAATACAATTGTGCTATAAAGAATGATGAACAAGATGATTTCAGAAAGGTCTGGAAAGATCTTCATGAATTAACATAGAATGAAATAAGTAGAGTCAAGAAAACATTATGCATGGTAACAGCAATACTATGGAATGATAAACTATGTCATACTTAACTATTATCAGCAATACAATGATCCAGGACAAAGATTGAAATTTGGGGACACTAAATCAAGGTGAAAAAAATATTTTGGAGAATACAAAGTTTTGGCATCCTTCAACTCATATCCTTCTAGATGCCTGCACGTTGATCTAAAACAAAATTTTTAGCTTTGGGGAATCACAGACCCCTTTTATAGTCTGATGATGCTTATGGATTCCTTCTCCAAGTAATGTTTTTAAATGTATAACATAAAATACATGAGATTAAAAAGTACACCAATTATGATGAAATATAAGTATCAAGATTTTTTTTTAAAAAGATAAATTTGACTACAGATAAACCTACTTAAAGATAAACCCCTGTAAAGCTCTTTCTAAGATAATCATCAATTTAGAATTTCAAGACTCACTATTCTCATTTCTTTCCAATTTGTATACAAAAACAATCAGGAAGTGTGTAGAAGGACAGTTTCGAGATTCCAAGGATCTGAAGTCTATTTTGTAATTTGTAGAAATTAAATCAAATCAATATGATACATAAATTGTATGGTGATTTTTCTTTTAGACTATGAATGTGAACTCATTAAATACCTGTAACTATTGCAACAAGTACTAATTGATAACTTGCTTTATGTTCCAAAGTTCTATTAAAATCATTAGTACTCTCTGAAGCTAGAATAAGAATAATGTGGTATATGAGCTTGTATATAATAACTGCTCAATTTAGCACCCAGTTGCTCGATTCAGAGATTAATTCAACACTCTAATCAGTTTCATTCTAGAAAAACACTTAAGAGGGGACAATTATACTACATTTGAGAGCAGGCAAGGAAAAGAACCTCAGATAAACCAAATTTGACTTCAACTTCCAGCTCTGCTTAAGTGGGCTGGGGGTTGGGGGAGAGGGGGAAGAATGATTATTCATTTAAATTAAAAGACAACATATGGCTAGAACTAGGCATTTGATGTTTGGACATTAGATAATTATGTTTTCTTAATGAGCAGAAGCCTCAAATAATCATTTCCAAATCAACTCTATAATCTGTCATTCATTATGTCTGGAGTTCTCAAAAACTCCCAAAGGATGATGGGTAGGTAGAGGTCCAATACAACTGCTCTATCAGAAATAGTCAAATTGTTATCTAAGTATCTATGTCATAGACTTGCCTATAGCAGCAAACTGATAGCATATCACCCAGTAAGGTTCCAAATATAGCCACAACTTCCAAAATGTTTGGTCTATGTGGGGAACACAGCACAGCACACTGTGGTGGTAGTTGCCTTCCTACAGATAAGCTATTAAAGAAAACACACAGAGATATGCCTCTAATAAATGAAACTTCCTGAGAAACACAGTTAATGGCATCCATCCCCTATTTTATTACCTATGTGACCTTAGATAAGTTGCTTAAACTCTCTAGGCTTCATCTTAATTATCTTCAAAATAACACTGTTGGATTAGATGATGAGGATCTTCTAATTATCCACCCAAAAGGTTTACCAAGGTCTGATTCTCACTCTGTTTATAACCAAATCTGGCCAAAGGCAACAAGCTTATGGCCAGTCTCATAATATATCAGTAACACTCACAATTCTTGGGAGCAGAGGTTGAGAACCAAAACAGACCAGTCAATTCTTCAGTCAACAAGGGCTCACTACAAGTTAGATACTAAAGAGATTCTTAAAAAAAAAAAAAAAAAAAAAAAAAAAAAGGCAAAATATCCCAGCAAAAAGCTTCCCTTAAACTAGAGGAGACAAGTTCACAAATAAGTATACCTAGGGTGCTTCAAAGTCCCCAAGTCTCCATGTAATTTCAAGCTAAAGCTATCAAAGCTTAGAATTGTATGGATACATTTAGAATGAGATGCATAGTAGATAGAGGGTAACCTAAGTGGGAAGGTGCCAGAAAGTGGAAGAAACAGGAAGGGCTTCCAGTTTAATCAAAGTCTTTTCTGTTTTTATTATAATAAATTATTTTTCCAGATTACATGTTAATATGATTTTTTAAAGTTCATTTTCTGATATTTTGCAATCCGTGTTCTCTCTCTCTTTCTGACCCTCTTCGCTCCCCAAGAAGGTATATATTTCCATATTCCTTATGTTGTAAAACAAGACACATATTACTTAAATTAGAGAAAAATTCATGGTATGTTTCAATTTGCATGTAGACTTTATATGTTCCTTGTAAAAATTAAATCAAATTAACACTCTCTGGTTCTTGGTTTCCATAGAGTTTATTAATATTTACTTGAAATACGGAGCATAGAGATAGAGGGAGATTATCCCTATTCTAATCTCACCAGTTAACCAGCTACATGGCTCTGCACCTCATGGTTCTCAGCCAGCATCCTGCAACACAGTACCCAAGGGAATAGAGAGAGCATACTTCTTGGAACCCTCTCTTTTATCTTCTCCTTTACTCCTGGACCTGTAACCTTTATGTTCTGGGTTGTGTTTTTAGTCATTACATCCTTCTGTGAGGGTAGATATCCTTTTTTTTGGCATAAGTCTCTTGGAATTGTTCTAGATCCTAGCCTTGTTAATAATAGTTAAATCATTATAGTTAATTATCATATTAATGTATGTACTAATTATTGTTACTATGTGCAATGTTCTTCTGCTCACTTCACTTCGCATTACTTCATATGTCTTACCAGATTATTTGGGATCATCTCATTTGTCATTTCTTATGGCATAATAGTATTCCATTACAAACATATGTCACAACTTGTTCAGCCATTGCCCAATTGATAGACATCCCTTCGGTTTCCAATTCTTTGCTACCACAAAAATAAAGCTGCTCTAAATGTTTTTGTACAGGTGAATTATTTTCCCCTTCTTTTGATCTCTTTTGGTTAAGCAAAGTCTTGATAAAAACCTAGGATTCTAAGAGATGAAGGGAACAGGAGAAATTTCAAGCATAGTGACAATTAGTACCAAGACAAAAAACATGGGAGATGAGACATTAGGCATGACAAGAAGCCCATAAAAGGGATAATATGGAAGAAGACTGAATAGTTAGGGGCAAGGTTTGGGAAGAGCTTTAAATTCCAAACAGAAGAGTTTCTTTTTAATCATAGATGTAATAGTGAGATATAATTGACTTGGGGGAAGGGGTTACTTGGTCAGAACTAGCTACCTCATTTAACAAGGAAGTAAACATGCAAAGAAGTATAAAGATATGCTCAAATATATGTATTGTTCCTCGGATCATACAAGTAGTAGAACAAGAATTCAGTTCTGCGTTCTCCAAGGTTTTTCCCACTCCCAAAACAGAATTGATGAACTATTATACTTTGATGCTGGTAATAGTGGCATAATCAAGTTCCCCTCTTGTCGTTCCTACAATTATTTCCCATAACTCTGTTGCTAGCATAATTATGATTCATATTCCTATAGCCCTGTAAGATTTACTAAGCTTTTCCATCCCAGTAATCTTGTGAAGTAGATAGTACAAATATTATTAGTCTCACTTTACTGAGAAAGAAATTGAGTTTCTGAGAGATTAAGTTGTCCAGAATCACCCAGATACAAAGTGTGATCTGAAGCACAACTCATATTTAGGTCCCCTGACTCCAAGCCCAGCATTGTCAACCATGCATCTTCTCATTGGTTTTTATCTCTAATGTCTTTGAAGTAAACCTTACAGATACTAGAACTGGTTTTACTTTCAGAAATTAGATATCAAATCCACAGAACATTTCTGCAGAGATTTGACTTTGTTCAGCATATAAATAGGGATAGAGGTTGCACCTGCGATTTCACTGGAGTTAGGAACTCTTGGATGAAGACATTTTTTCTATCACTGTGGATCAGAAACTTATAGACTAAAAAGGTTGTCAAGAGCATTAACATGCTAAGTAACTCTCCAAGGGTCATACAATCAGTATATGTCACAGGTGGGATTGGAATGTAGGTCTTCTTGGCTTCAAAGCTTGGTTTCTTTATTTTGCTATGCTGTCTCTTCTCACAAAACAGAACTACAGAACTACCTTAGATCTTCTATTATCTCTGATATTGAACACTGAAATTGATTCCTTGGCTTGTAATGTTTTAGTAACCTTTCTGTTTTGAAGGGAGTTGCCTACAGTTTGAACTCCATAATCAAGAAATATAATAATTCACTCCCAAATTAGATCATCATTTTTTTATCCCAGAACATCCAAGCTTAAGACTGACATTAGCAAGTCAGGGTAAGTGGGACAAATTATTTCAATATGTGACCCTATGTAGGCATTAAGAAGATTCCACCATATAATTTCATCTCAAACTTAATTTCTTTTCTTCAAATATCCAAAAATGACACAGTCTAATAAGGAAAATAGTTAAACATATTTGAAACAACTTCCACAAATGAAGGAGTATAAGTAGCAACTAAGATTTTGAAATATCTCCTATAGATGTTTTAGGTTAAGGCAATTCATTCCTTTTAAATGAAGGGATATCCAGAAAAACAGTAGCCCTATTTGATCTGCCCTTTATTGATTTTTTTTCTCAAATAGTTTTTCTTCTGATCAAGTAATAGGATCTCTCAAACATAAGAAGTTTTATCATTCAACTGTTTTTCTTGCCTATGTTATTAGTTCCTAGTCTATTAAAGTTCTACTCTAATGTCCCATCATTATAGGAAAGTAAAATTAGGTTTTCAGAATTCAAATTTTAAATTTTAGTTAGTCAATCAAGTTGAAAAGAACTCAGGTACAGATGTAGTGTTAGGTAGTGTTTTAGACTAATCTACCTTTGAAAGCAACCATCAATAAAAAGTTTATGAAAAGGTATAGTTTTCCCATAAACACAAATTAAAAATGTCATCTGAGATAAGGCTTTCTTTCTTAGCTTCAGAGCATTTTGACTCATTGCCAGAAGGTACAAAGGCATCCACAAAATTACTGATCTTTGAATAAAAATATATACAAAGTACATGGCAAAAATGAGTCTCATCACCATAAGGTTATCCACTGGGAGACAGATCTTTTCAGATTAAGCTATTCATAAAGACTATCTAGTAAGATATACAGTGGTCACAGGGCCATTATTAGAGAGAATGCCCCCACCAATGGAATTGTAGTACTATATCTTTAAATTTAGTATTTCCCCCCAATATCTCCAATTACAGGGATTTCAAATCCACAAGTTATTCCAAAATGTCTTTGAGGGATTTCTTTTTTAGCTACTCAGAATTTTAAAAAAAATTTTTTCATGTAATCCTGGGGCTAAAAAAAAATTATAGCTGCTCACCTTCCTTCTTTCAGCCAGGAAATGACAAACCATCCCAAAATCAAGGGAATCCATCCTCTTTTAAAAAAATTTTAAGAGAATTATATTCTACAGCTTTTCATTGTTATTCAATGTGCTGATTCTCTTTTCACCTCCTCATTTTCTATTAATAGATTTTATGAATTATAAATAGGCACTGAAGATCACCCCTACTCCTTCCTGTGAACAACAACGCCAGCTGGGTCTCATGGCCAATTCTCTATGCTCATGACATACTTGGTCAATCTGGACCTCTCTGAAGTATTTGCCAAATGACCATCCCCCACTTCTTGGATTCTCACTTCTTCCTGGGTTTTAGTGAAATTCTTATTTCTTCTAATTATATTCCTGCTCTTCCTCAGTTTCCTTTGCTGAATCATCCAGGTACATCCTCCCCCCCCCCCTATAAACTCTAGATATACCTAGGTATGAAGCAAATTACTGTGGATGAAACTTCCATACAGAATATGTCTTATGGTTGTTCGAAGAGACTAAATTATGCCTTCAACCCTTTTGAGACTTGGGTAAGATTAGCAATGTAGTTCAGCATTTGGTGTTGCAATAGTAGGTCAACCTAGTGATAGAATAGCCCTAGACAGGCCTTTGAGAGGGAATTACTTGACCAGAGGATAATCTCATTACATTTGCAGCAGTTACCTTGAATAACAATGGGTCATGTATGTTTATGTATGGGTGCATATATATGTGTAAATAAATGGATCTAGGGACAAACTAGATAAACTGAGGAAAGGCAAGTCCAGTACCCAAGGGAATTAATCCTCAAAGATCAGCAGCAGAAAACTCCACATACCAAAAAGAAACTTCATGAGAACTCTGCAAAGGGAGGAAAGAACTTTCCACAATCAGTTGTTCCTCCCCTTTTGCTACAAGGGCTCATTAAGCTTGAATCCACTTTCCCCTAGATTCTGTATATACTTGTAGAAAAGTATATATCAGGCTTTTGGTAGGCTTGGACCTGTGCCAAATGTTCTTATTTTTGCTTCATAAATATCTCTAATTAAAAGATAATTAGGTCTAGTTGGCAGAACATGGCAAATGAAGCAGTAGAAATCATAATCCCTCAGGTTAACTCTTAGAATCCCAAGAAGAACAATCACTCATCTTTTGGGCTAATGGAAATTGGGAAATAAACTCAGAGAAACTGTTCCTTTGTATTGAATTATGTCTACATTTAGTTTCCCTAGATAAAATGTAAGATCCAAGAAGGAAAGAGCTTGTTTAATTTTGTCTACATCCTCCCCAGGACCTAGCACTGGTCTTATCAAATGGGCTCTTTATAAGTGATTACTGACTGCTGAAGAAGAGGTTAAACCACTGAATCAAATGTCTTTAGCTGAATAGAGTTGGGCCTGGATTCAAACAGAACTGAGTTCTAATGCTGCTTCAGAGGTTTACAAACTGGGTGACTCCAGACAAGTCACCTAACCTCTATTTGCCTCAGTTCCCTTGTATGTAAATTGGAGATAATATTAGCACCTATCTCTCAGGGTTGTTGTGAAATTCAGAGATAATCTTCACAAACCTCTTAGCACAATACCTGACACATACTAAGTGCTATATACAAATTAGCTATCATCTTTATTATCATTTATTATTATTATTATCCTCTCATTTTATGTAGGAACAAAAAGAAGCAAAGAGCTGATATCACTTGCCAAAAGTCACAAAGTTAGTGGCTGAGTCATAATTAACACTTGTGTCTCCTGACTACTAGTTCATTGCCCCACGATATTTCGCCAAGTAGTCTTGGGGGATACATTTACTCTGTTGAGGTTATTTGTTCACTTAAGGGAGAGTTTCATGGACTCTTTTGCAATCATTTTCAGAGTTAGAAGAGAAGGCTAGCTGTTATGTGAAAAACTGAAACTCTGAGGCAGAAAGCACCAACAGCATTAGCACTTCAAGGTTGAGGAATCTGGTCTGAGAAAAATAAAAATATCTTTTTCATGATAAAACAATTAGCTTGTAGCAAAATGAGATTTGAATTTGAGCTCCCATGTCCAGATGTATTTTCTTTTCCACATGAGCTACTACCAAGTTTCCATGATTTTCACCACAGCTCAGAAAGCACAAACAAGGGGACTAAAACTAATCATTTGTCTTTCACTTAGAAGATCTGGCATGAAAGAGAAACATTTTCTTTCACTAAATAAATAATTAAATTGAAATACTTTAGCCTCAATTAGATGCTAAAACAACAGCACTAGAATGGAGGAAACCCCAAAACAAGTTACAACTTTTGAAATTTAACTGAGGGCTGCAAATTTTCCTTAAAAAATAAAAAGGAAAGGATGAAACTATCTATGGAACCTCTGATAATCCAGAAACTAGTAATTTGTGGCATCCCATTCCCTTCATATACCCACTTACACACACACACACACACACACACACACACAGATACACACACAGATTCATTTCGATGTATGCTGTCACAGAAACTGCCTGGTGCGTCAACAGTAATTAAATAAACAGAAAACAGACCAACAGGCTTGCTCAAAGCATTTGCAATAATTAAATTAGGAGGGACCTAAGGGGCCTTGGGTGATTCTCTGACAGCAGATGAAAAGCTCTTGTAAAATGAGCTGATTGCCTTTTTTTCTTAACACTTCTTTCCATTTGCTAAGCTTAAAGCTTATTTTCTTACCAATAGAAAGGATGCCTTTTTTTATTTTATTTTCTGCATTTTGGAAATTAATTATTTTTTAAATGACCCTACCTGGATATTGATGCAAAAATCTCCATCAAATATACCTCCCTGTCCTTGTATTTTTCTGGCACCTAACAAATCTCTGTCCTACAAGAGAGATGTACTTGTCTTGACTATAGCATATTTGAATTAATTTAATCTAGTAATATTTTTTGGATATGATGGTAAATTCTATTCTTAGAATCATTAGCATATCAGACCTTGAAAAGACTATAGAGGTCATTTAGTCCTCTTTGCCTATTCCTTTACTCTGCAGAGGAGTAAACTGAGTCTTAGGAGATAGCCAGGTGACTCAGTAGATAGAACAGTTGGCCCGAGTTCAAATTCAGTGAGAAATTTACCAGCTGTGTAACCCTGAGCAAGTGACTTAACCTCTGTTGATCTTAATCCACTAGAGAAGGAAATGGCAAACCATTTCTATATCTTTGCCAAGAAAATCCCCTGGACAATATTAATGCACAATGGTCCATGGGATCACAAAGAGTCAGACATGACTGACCAACTAAAGAACAACAAACTAAGGCTCAAAGAGATTTGTTATGAAAAGCAGATGTAGAGCTAGAAGGGATCTTAGAGTAGTATATTAACTGTAGTCTTTCCATTTTACATATGATGAACTGAAGCAAAGAGAAATGAAGTGGTTTGCCCAGCATCACACAGATAATAAGTATCTGAATTAGGATTAGAATCCAGGAATCTTGACTTCAGTTCTTATACTCGATTTAGCACACCATGCTGCCTTGATTGACAGGTGTAGTCTACTCTCTTCTTTTTACAGATGAGTAAACTATGGCCCAGAATGTTCAGATAGTCTTTATCAAGATCTTCTACCTCAATGTTATCCAGTTCAATTAATACCATAATATGATTTGCTCAAGGTCATGTAGATTGCAATTTTGAAGTCATTCTTCAAAACTAGACCTTTTGATTTCAAATCCAGAACTCTTTATTGTACCACATCTGGCCAGGTTTTTCTACAAAGCAAGTGAGAGCTTATTTAATAGGCCTCTATAAGAAATATCTTCATCTTCCAGTTATATTTTTCCTGGAACCTTTCATCTCTGAGTCAACCATTAACTTTGTAGGAATTAGGCAATTTACCAATTAGACTTGGGGGCCTGAGCTAGAACACATTTAGACAATTAATGCTCTAATCACATGAAAGCACTCAAGCGAATTGAATTTATATATCATTTCTTGTCTAATAGACTATCTTCTATTAAGTACAAACAAATAAAAAATTAAAAAATAAACATGTTTAGCAATGAAAACGCATTAATATAGAATTTTTTTTTACTTTTCACCCTTCTGTCTTTATGTCTACATTGCTCTTTACTTTGATTAGTCTTTTTCTCTTATTAATTCATCAGCTAGTTGTTAAATATTTAACTACTATGTTCCAGGAATGTGCTAAGTGCTTCTTATACAGAAATATAAAATAGAATCTTTACCCAAAATGAACCTATAATCTCATAAAGGCAATGAGAATTACCTAAATGAAATAAATTAATAGTAGTGAAAGCAAGGTGTGATTTAGGGCCAAAATGAGTGTTTATTGGTAATATGTGCCATAAATGTTCATAGAAAGAATAAAGCAGTGAAAGCTAAGAGAGAAAAAGTTTTCATCAAAAATATGAATAGCTAAATTAAAGTCTCTAGATGGTCTAAAAAAGTGATTCTTAGAACCTTTTGCCCCACTCCATACCACTCTATAACACTGTCATCACAGGAACCAATGGGAGTTATATAGGACTTAGTGTCATCTTGGATTTTTCACTTTTGTAGATTGCATGGCCAAGTGATCAGAATATAGGTAGAAAGGCTCTCCACAACTAGCTAGGCTGGTCTTCAGGAAATTGAGTTAGACTCTTGCAGGGATTGTGCTTGTAGCCTTTGAGTGTGGTAGAATTAACCAGCATTTCTGTTATACTTGCCTAATCCATGGTCATCTCCATTCTATAGTAAGGCATCAGAGGAAGATTTTGTATGTTGAGGAAATGAATGAGGAGGATGAAAAAGAAATTGG
This sequence comes from Gracilinanus agilis, assembly GCF_016433145.1. Classification (NCBI taxonomy): domain Eukaryota; kingdom Metazoa; phylum Chordata; class Mammalia; order Didelphimorphia; family Didelphidae; genus Gracilinanus; species Gracilinanus agilis. The sequence continues at coordinate 540,486,477 of NC_058131.1, forward strand.
AAAAGAAAAAGAAAGAACAAGAAAAGGATAATCATGTGAGGTTGTTGATGACAACAATAATAATTAATAGTAATAGGTCAGCATAGTAAAGTGGTGACAGAATTGTCTTTCAAGTCAAGAAGCCCTGGGTTCAGGCCTTTCCTCTTGGGCTTGTGTGAACCCAGGAAAGTCACTTAATCTCTCAGTGCCCCCAAGGAAGCTCTCTAAATTATCAAAGCAAATGCCAATCTTCACAAGTAGAGTGTGTTTCTTATAACAATGAAATTACCAGTCTAATGAAAAAGCCAAAAGTTCATTCACCTTAACCTGGCAATAAACTCATTGTAGGCCCTCTGTCATATTCACACTTATCTTGGGCTTTAATTCACTGCTTTTAACTAAAGAAGTACATACTCCAAGAATCTAAGTATTATTGGTATGGCTGATAGAAATTTTTTTTTTATTCAGTAAGTCCTATTTTCATTTCACTACTTTTTCTCCCAAAATATCAATGGCTTCTTTTTATATGTGCCCTGTGATGTATTTTTCAATGTGTTGATGGCCTGCTCTAGGAAGACAAGATCTCTATCTGGAAGGCAAATGGCCAATGATTTTGTATTGGAAATATTGGACAGATGGAACATAAATATGAAGACAAAAATCCCTTAGGCATTTGAAAGAGATAAAAGCCAGACCTCAAATGATTGGAATCTCAAAAAAGAAAAGTGGCACATCTTCGTCTTAGTAGGGACAGAGAAGATAAATGTAGAAATAGGGAATATAAATGCAGTCATGATGATATGCTATTTTTCCTCTGAACTAAGCCATGACAAGTCACAAGATGGAAAATCAAAAATCTTGGTCATTTTGTAGCAGAAAATCATTTTAATTTACAGTAGGCATTAAGGGTTTGAGATGTGAGATGCTTAGATGGTCATTGGTGAGTTTTGACTTCTCATTTTGATACTTCCTTTCTCAAGGACTCTGTTAGGCCTCATTAATTGCCATCAAAAGAAAAAATATCCATTTTCAAATATTCCTTCCCTAGGCCTTAGATCATGCTCTTGGTATTTTGTTTCATATTTCTATAAATATGAGTCTCAGAAGTCTTGTAAGTCACACACCTCAAATAAATGAGACAGTCTCTGAATGAAGATCATTTCTATTGGAATTGCTATTGGAAAGCGATTGATCCAAGATATCTGGAGAACCACTACTTTAATAGCCTGGAAAAAGTGGGATTAGAAATTCTAATATCATTTTTAGTGACCACCATACCAGATAGAGACAAATATTTAACTTACAAGAGGTTTTAATATAATTAAATGTATGATTTTAAACTAGGAGAATTTATTATGGAGAGGTAGTGAGAACCCTGTTCAATGTGAAGGAATGAAAAAACTACCAATTATGCTTTGTTTCTAAAAGTTATCAAATTACATCCATCAGTAAAGAATTCAACAAAAATCCTTTTCCTTCAAAGCCATATAACAATAATCCACTTAAATCTGTAGAAAATAGTAATTTCCTTGAGAGATGAACGTTTCAACATTTCAAACATGCAGTGATATTCATATTATTTATACATATATTTTCCAGTTAAGGTCACAAAACCTCTTGATACTTAGTATTTCACTATTCAGCTGTGCCTTGTGCTAGTATTTATATACCACTTTAAGATTCACAAAGCACTTTACATACATATTATCTCATTTGATCTTCATAACAACCCTGAGGATAGATGGAGATATTTTTCTGTTCATTTCTCAATTGAGGAAACTGAAAGACAAAGAAGTTATCCAGGGTCAGCTAATAAATAGCTGAGACAGAATTTTAACTTGGGTCTTCCTTACTGCAAGTCCTTTACTCTATCCCTTATGCCACCTAGCTGTATAAATCTATAATCCTCTCCATTGTCTCATAGATAAATTGAGCATCTCTACTGCTTTATAGGCTCAGGCATATAAGGCCACAGCCATTAAATTATGTATTTTTCTCCTAGGTCCAATGACAATGATTCCAATGAGTGGTGATACCTGGGATGGCTAAATGATCTCAGGGAAAAGACTTCTTGAAGATGGCAGAGCAGAAGCAGGGAAAGGTCTAGCCACCCTGGGAATCCACTCCAATCAACCTTAAATTAATGCCTCAAAATGAATACTGCAGTGAAAGAACACCCAAGGAGATGGAGGGGAAGCAACTTTAATGTAAAGAACAACTTGAAAGGTAGGCAAAGAGCATCTTGGTTCACTGAGGCAAAATCTGAGGACAACCCACAGGAAGCTACACCAAGGAGTACCAGCTCAAGTCAACAGCAAGCCCCCTTCCCACACACACATCTACTGCAGCTACTCTTCCAGGTTCTGAACCTGGGCACAAGTCAATGTCCAGACGTGAGACCCTGCCTAAGCCAACAGCAGTGGAACCCCATGCACAGCCCACAAAATTCCAACCCTAGTCAAAGCCTGGAGTGAGGTCCAGAATCTCAGCATGGGGCAGTGTGCACAGCACAGCAATCCTTGTCTGTGTAAGTCCATAGTGAGGCCAGGAACCCCAGCCCAAGCTTATAGTGAATTCCTGAACCCCAACACAAGACAGTCTGTATCACACACTAAGTACAGCATCAAGGAAGAACTAAAGTTCAAGTGAATGCCATCTCTACTCTGAGAACAAAGTCCACCTTTAAGATAAAATTGAAAGTCAAGAAAAAGGCTGGGGAAATGAGAAAACACCAAAAACAAAAAAGCACCTAGCAGAAAATTTTTATGGGGACAAAGAAGAACAAGGCACAGATACAGAGGGTTAAATCACTAATATAAAGCTTAGAATTATAGAATTTTAGAAGCTCAAAGAGTCATTAATTAATTGTACTACCTCACACAAATATTCAGGGAGAAACTTGTATAGTGAATGATTTTTTTTTCTTTTGGGGGGGAAGTGAGGAAGAATTGGAAAAGTAATTCTGACCTGTCATTTAACTAGTACTGTGAATTCTGTGGTACTATAACATTCACTAATATGTAGAGACTTATAATAAAGAGTTTTATGTGGAAATTGAAGGTTAAATGATTTGCCCAAGGTCACACAACCTATATGTATCAGAGATGGAACATAAATTCAAGTCTTTCTGGCTTCAAAGCCAGCTCTCTGTCCATTGTACTGCACTGGATCTTTTGAAGATGAATATATTCATCAATTACGTAATAGAACTTCCTGGGCCACATGATCTCCAAGGTCCTTCCAGGTTAAAAAATTGACTAAATTTCAAAAATAGTTTATTAAGAACTCCCAGTAACAGTAAAGACAAACAAAAAAACAAACAACAAAAATTACTTTTTCAAAACTATTATGTCGTGGGATGATCTAGAAAAGTAAACATCAAAAAATGATGATTCTGGCAAAACTGAAGAATTCCTCTTTGACCCTGATTAGAAAATGAAATCTACAAAAATAACTCTTCAAAGAGATGTATACCTCTTCAATGAGCAATTTAAATCTAGTGCTAGTTTTGTGAAACATAATGTCCACTCAAAAATCAGTCAAGTTCCAGAGTCTGGAATTAATTAATGATTAAATAAAATCATGGAAAGGCCTATTGTTTGTAGACTACTTCTTCAATAAATTCCTAATAAATTAAGTAGGAGACTGGAGACCACAGGTCCTGACCAACCACATAAAAATATCCTATATAATGGCAGGTCAAATAGGTGCTCAGACAATTTTACAAACAATGGCTAATTGACAGACCAGATCAGAGTAAAGTATATTGTCACATCTTTGGCTCTAGTCTCCAACTATTTTTTTAATGAGGGAAGAATCTTTTACCCAGTTTGTATACTGGTATTTTATTTACAGAGCCAATGTAGACCATTGAATGGGGCCAGGAGATTGGGCTTTAGAGACAAGCACTGTCGTCCTATGGGCACAAAAATGAAACCTATTCCCATGCTCTCTACCCTTTCAGACCTCATTTGAGCAGTTTATTAACTCAGTGGCATGATGCCATCTTAAAAAAAGTTTTGAAGGTCATGTGAGTGCCAGAAACCACTGAATTTTGGGTAAATTTGACTGCCCCAGTGTTGGAAGAAGCATTTTGACAGGATTTAGCAGTCCTTGACCACAAGAACTATACTGAACTGTCACTGATGTTATTATATCATTTGAAAATAGATACTATGCTTTTCCATCACTCAGAGTAGGCAAAATTGAAAAATACCAATGTGTCAGCATCTGGTTCAGATATGCTACAAAGCATGTAGTAATGTCATGATAGTGGGTGCTCTGGGAGCCTGATATATGGCTAATGATTCAGAACTATCAAAACAGAAAATCAGATTGAGATACTTGAATCTCGGGAGAAAAGCATCAAATACATAGAGATATATAGAGAAAGATTTTAAAAATTTAGAAATAAATATTAGTGTGCTTGAGAGAGAATTTAACTTAGCAAATCAAGGGACAAACAGCTCAGGAGTCAGGAAGCCCTGGATTCAAGTTCCATTCAAGTTGCCCATCTACATGGATGGAAGATGTTTTTCACACTGAAAATGAAGAAGGAACAAAAGGAGGAAGAAGAGAAAAAGAGGGAGAAAAAAGAAGAGGAGGAGAAGGAAGACAAAAAAGACTGCATAAAATTGTCCAAACATCTCATATATACAGCGAGACTTTCACGAAGTGATTCATTGTTCTTATTTAGTCATGTTCAACTCTTTGTCACCACATTGGGGTCTTCTTCGAAAATATGCTTTAGTGGTTTGCCATTTCCTTCTCTGCTTAATTTAATAGATAAGTTATCTGAGGAAAACAAAGTTAAGTGACTTTCCCAAGGTTACACAGATAGTTAAGGCCAGAAGAGGAGTCCTTCTGTCTTCCAGCCTAGCACTTTATCCATCATGCCACATAGCGACTCTTGCTTCTATATAAACTAGAAAAATAATTAAAATAACTTTTCTCAATGCTAACATTTATCACTTTTGATAGTAGGTTGTGAAGGAAGCAAAAATAAAAACTACTTAAGCAAATCACCCAAATATTTAAAGAATATCAAAAAATTATTCTCAAATTTAGAAGAAACATCCAGAAGATTCTATTTTTTTTAAATCAAACAACACCATTCCTGTTGTCTCTGATAAAGGATATATTCTTTCTTTTAAAAAAGAAATCCCTAGCCTGAATGTCCCATATAACTATGAAGGATCAATTAGTGTTATGTAGTTGAATCTCTGCAGTATAGTATTAAAGATCATCAGTTAAGTCATTGTCCCTGAATGCTGTCCAATCATTACAATTTTAGCTCTTATTTATTATAAATTTCAGTGATGTTTTTCTATATACAACTGCTGTCTCCAAAAGGCAAGTTTAATTATGTCTTTCAATGAAGACATTAATTCACTTAAATATAACCCTGGGAAACAAATATCATGACCTCTTATGATAGGAAGTCATTTTTATCTGTGCTATTGGCCTTTACTTCATTATTAAGATCTTAGCTACAAATAGATGAAAGGCTCTGTAAGAAAGACACATCTCATAAAAAGTAATAAAAAATACTTGGTAATTTTGATTAATGAACTAAAGCCAGTCTGAATTATAGACTATTAAAAAAATAAATACCACTCTATTATTTTGAGTCCACAGTATTTTAATTAGTTACCTAGTGAGTGATCCTTATGGGATTTGCCTTAATGAATGCATAAAATTAAATTAAATTATAGCCTTTTTAAGGGGTATCATATAAATAGATGCAGATGATTCATAGATAATTTAAGACTAAGGTCTATACTCCATTTTAAGGATGAGGAAACTGAGTCTCAGAGGTATAGCAACTTCCTCAAATTCACATACCTACTTTGTTCCAGACAAGATTAGAACTCATTTCTTTTGACTCTTAATGCAGTGTTGTTTACACTGCTGCTTGTTCAATTTAACCATAGTGGGACTATTTGATTAAATACTAAAGCTAGTTTGAATTAATTTCCATTATTCTAAGCAGTAAATTTAATAAATAAAATACATCTATTGAAAAGGGAATAAATTCTATATTTTCAGTAGAAACATAAAGGAAGCCTTGCCCATACTATGAGATAGGCTGATTCAAAGAGTTGATGTTATTACCTGAAATAGGTTTTTCCCTTCAGACTATATAAGACCAATTTGTTTTTCAGTACCTAGTTTAAGTACTGCCTGCTCTTCGAAACATTCCCTGACCTCTGCAGCCTTCAACATTCTTCTGGTTATTCTGAACTTAGAGGATGAATATATAAACTACACCAAACCTTTTTTTTAAATAAATAATGATGTTCACTCTGAAAGAAAATGGTAAATTCCATTTAGCAGACATTAAAAATTCCTCTACATGATCTCTGGGAATTATTAGGAGTTCTGAGCCATACTTTAGGAAAACATTTCCAGCAGTCTGTGCAAGACTTATTCCTACTTCATCATTTGTAATTATAACACTTATTACTGTAAGGATTTTAAATTCTTCTGCAACAAACTTTAAGACTGCTGTGAAAGTAACATTCTGGAGAACATAGTACATTGTACAACAGTCACAAGTCTGAGATCAGCATGATCTTAAAAGACACTTTCAATACAGTGACACCATAGCCAGTCCTAAGGAAGCCTCAAGGCAGTTCTCATGGCCCTCCTCCAGACTTAACCTTAGTTAAAGTTGCAGCCATATTTTAATAACAGATACAACATCTGAAAAGATACAACATCTGATTAAAGCAATAGAGCCTAATAAATACTCATCATAAGGTGTAATTATAAAAGCCGAGACTGGATAAATAGAAAAAAAAATCTTAGAAATTAACTGATTTCATTTCACACATTAAGAAACTGAAAACTAGTTGAATACTTGGCACATATTTCCACATAAAAGGTGTTAGTTATGAAATGTCAAGCCAATTACATGTTAGGAAGTCCATTTGAAAGGGAAAAAATATTTTAGTCATACAAAGCTTTTGACACTATAAATAGTGGAATATAAGTGATTCCAGTTCCATATGCATGGAAGACTGTATCTACAAAACTAGATTCATTTACCCTTAAAATAGGGGAGACATTAAAAAAAACTCATAAAATTTGCTGGACTTGGTTTTAGTGTACCCAGATTCAAATGCTAACTCTTCTACTTACTACATATTTTTTTTTGTCATGTATCACCATTTATTTAGCCATTCCTCAATTGATGGGCATCTTCTTTGTTTTCATTTATTGCTACCACCAAAAAAAGAGCTGTTTGAATAATTTTATGTGCATGGAGTCTTTCTTTTTATCAGTGGCCTACTTGTGACATATAGTTAGTAATGAAATGTCTGAGATCAAAGGGTATGGATATCTTACCCTTTTATTTTCACAATTCCAAATTTATTTCCAGCAATGTTATACCACTTTGCAGTTCTACCAATAATGCAGTAAAGTGCCTATCTTCCTACAACTCCTGCAAACTTTTTGTCATTTTTCCAATTAGCATGTTGTGAGATGAAATATGATGGTTGGATTGATTTACATTTCCCTTATCATTAGTCTTTTGGAACATTCTTTTATATGGCTGTTATTATCTTATAATTCTTTTGAGGATTTTTTCTCTCTCTTCTTCTTTTAAAACCATTGAGCTCTTAATCATAAACTTCCTTTTGCTTTTCAGTTTTGTGTACTGGTACAGTAGGTAAGGATTCTTAGCCTGAACTTAGGAAACCTTAAGTTCAAATTCACCTCCAGACACTTGTTAGCTGTGAGAACCTGAGCAAATCATTTAATATCTCTCAGCCACAATTCCCTCATCTGTAAAACAGGAATAATAATATGTCTATCTCACAAAGTTGCTGTAGGAATTAAATGAGATAACATATATATAGAGCTTTGCAATTCTTAAAATACCAAATAAATGGTAGCAACAGTTAATAATAATAATAATAATAATAATAATAATAATAATAATATATTCCCTGACATACACTTAGATAGAAAGCTCCTTGAGGAGTTTTGTATCTTCCACAGAATTTAGAATAGTAAGCATTAAAGGCAGGGAGATCACAGGGCTCAATGAAAATTATTTACATTAGTCATCTAGCCTGCTCAAATATGTTATAGTAACAATTCATTTTTATGTAGGTTTTTGTGAGCTTTGCATTGTACTTTCCTTACAACAGCTTTGCAAGATAAGTAGTACAAGAAATATCTTCATGGTATTAAATTAGGAAAGTAGGACTTAAAAAGATTAAATGACTCATACAGCTCCTAAGTATCAGGGCCAGAATTAGAATCCAGAGTCTGCCTCATCTCCGTTACTCTTTCAATAATATCATGTGCAGTCTTTCTAAGTCCTATGAGATTAATTTTTTTGATACATTCTCTCTTTTGTGGGGAAAGCAGATGAATGAGTGACATTTTTTCCCTTTTTAGTGATATGAAAAAGAAAATGTCAAAGGAAGAAGACAAATTCAGTGGGTCATCCAGCATTTGTGTGAGCTACCTGAAGGTCAAGAGTTAATATTCTAAGGGTAATATCCTCTGTCCTGGACAGAAACATCTACTTTCTCAAAGACTTGAGGGGGAAGGAGTGAAGAGTGGGGAGGATGAGTGAGAGAAAAAGGTCATGAGACTTTGAGCCGAACTCAAGTTTCAGGGAACTGATGGACCAGGATATAAAGATGCTATTATAAAACTGACTATTGTTGCTCTGAGATCTGAGCATTGGAGAACAATGTAAGTATAATTAAGTGCTCCATTTGTACTTTGTAGGTTTGGGCATATATACACATCTGCTTATGTGTAAAGTTTTATTTTAGGGATGGTGGAGTAATAAAATAAAGGCAGTAATTGGGCACCTCACTAGCATATGCACACACTAATTTCACCATTTTCTAAAACTCCTGGTATAAATACTTTCTCCCCCAAATCACTTTAATAACATCTTTAATTTATAATCTCAGTATGTTGCTTATAAGCACTGAGGTAGTGAGAAGATATTGTGAAAAGATAATTGACTTCAGAGACAGAGGTCCTTGGTTCAAATTCTATATCTAACAATTATTACCTATGTGGTCTTGATTGAGTCATTTAATTGCCCTGGGTCTGTTTCTTCAATTTTAATGAGGGATTGGCCTAGTTTACCACTGTGATTCCTTCTAGCTCTAGCTCTATGAGCCTATTTACATTTGACTTGCCATAAAACTAACCTGTGTCAGATGAAGCACTTGAGCCTCAGGTCTTCTTAACTCCAAGGACTTCTATCCATTAAGCAATACTACCACCTGATTTTAAAAATGCACAAACTTTCACAGTTGGCATATTGAAAATAGCATAATTCCATTTCTCCTGATCATGAATCTCCACTTTTAGTCTAACTCAATACCTTTCCTCTTCCCTACTACATTAATTCCCTCATATAGTACATATACTTTCATATATATGTGTATAAATTCAGTACTTCTGTTTACCCATTCACATCTAAAAAAATACAAAAAAGAACTAACTATATTCAGTCAAACCAGACAAATAAAAAAAGATTGGAGATAACTTTCATGCCCACCCTTAGTGTTTGCAGGTGAGATCATGAAAATTTCTGTACCTTTTTAGAAATGAATATTTATTACATTTGATATTCCATTCCTTCTCCAAAAGGGACTTTCCCAAAGACAGTGTAAAAGTGGAAAACTGGACTTTGATGTTCCAGAGATCAGCACTTCCTAAATCCCATCTATCACTTAGCTCAAAAGTAAAGCTCTTTTGAGCAAAGCCATCTCCAGAAATTCAATAATTCAATCCCTATATATTCCTTGCTATATCTTGCCATATTTTCTTCTCTGATATATATATATATATATATATACATATATATATTTCTTACCCTTCCCAATATCATCTTTCAAAACAGTAGATCAAGATTCTCTTCTCAGTATGACAATAGAGGATTTCTGGTTCAAGATGGCAGAGTAGAAGTAGGGAAGCTTGAAACCACCATAAGAATCCTTTCCAATCATCTTAAAATAACATCACAAAATGAATAGAGAAGTGAAAGAATCAAAAAGGAAATAGAATGAAGAAGAGAACAACCTGAAAGGTAAGCAGAGAACATCTGAGGCACTGGGGTAAGAGGGGAGCACAGCCAGCAAGAGGCTACAGCAAAGAGCAAAGAGCAAGCCAAGCCAAAAACAAGCCCCCCCCCCAAATTTACTGTGCCAAGTTCTGAACCTGAGCCCAAGTCAACATCCAGACTCTGAGACCCTTCCTGGGCAAAAAGCAGTTGAACACAACACATACTCCTTAAAGTTCCAAGCAAATCTGCAGTGAGGTCCAGAATTCCATGCCAGGGCAGCCTGTGCTGTGCAGCCTATATGTGTGGGTCCAGAGTGAGGTTAGAAGTCCCAGCCATGGACTTGTGGTGAGGGCATGGATCCCAGTTTGAGACAGTGGGTAGAGAGAAAGCTGGGCCCCCTGATACTCTTGCCAAAACCTCAAGGCAGAGTTCTAGGGCAAGGAAGTCTTTGGTGTGCTGTGTGTCTGACCTGATCAAACCCAATGAGACTAAAACTCTACACCCAAGCCTGAGGCTAGAATTTGAGCTTTGAGCAATCTCAGGGTAATTGAGTCAGCAGTGGGAGGTAGCTTTCAGAGCTCCCAACCCACTGGCTATCAGAACATCTTGGAAGAACTGAAACTTGCAGAAACCCAGAAAGAAAGCTAAGGGTAGAATCAAAGAATGACTGAAGTTTAAGAGGGTCCCCTAACCTCCCTGTGAATAAAGCCTACCTTTAAAAAGGCTGGGAAAATGACAAACATTTTTTGTTTAAAAAAAAAACCTAAATATAGAAAAAAATTTTATGAGGACAAAAAGCAAGGCATAGACATAGAAGGGGACAGTGAAAACAAAACAAATACATGCAATATCCAAAAGAAAAATATGAATTGGACTCAGATTCTTGAAGAGCTCAAAAAGGATTTAAAAAATCAATTAAAAGAGGCAGAGAAGAAATTAAAGCAATATAAGAAGAAATGAGCCAAATGAAAAAGGAGGCTCAAAAGCTGTTGGAAGAAAACGATTTCTTAAAAATTAGAATTGGGCACGTAAAAGCTAATGATTCATGAGACATTAAGGAACAATAAAACAAAATCAAAAGAATGAAAATAACAGAAGAATAAAAAAAGAAGAAAACATGCAATATTTCATTGAAAAAACAATTGACCTGGAAATACATTTAGGAGAGACAATTTAAGAATTATTGGACTACCTGAAAGCCATGATAAAAAAAGCCTAGCCATCATAATACAAGAAATTATCAAAAAAAACTATCCAGATATTCTCAAACAAGAAAATAAAATAGACCTTGAAAGAATCCACCAATAACCTCCAGAAAGAAATCCTCGAATGACAACTTCCAGAAACATAATAGCTAAATTCAAGAGCCCCCAAGCTAAAGAGAAAATATTGCAAATAGCCAGAAAGAAACAGTTCAAATACAATGAAGCTACAATCAGGACTACATAAGGTTTAGCAGCTTCTACATTAAATGATAGGAAAGCATGAATATGATATTCAGAAATTTGAAAGATCTAGGTTTGCAACCTAGATTCACATATCCAGCAGAACTGAGTATATTCTTTCAGGGGGGAAATGGTCATAAAATAAAATAGAAGATTCCCAAGACTTCCTGAGGAAAAGACCAGACCTAAACAGGAATTTTGAAGTTTAAACATAAGACCTAAGAGAAGCTTAAAAAAGTAAATAAGAAAGAAAAAGTTTAAGGGACTCAATGAGGTCAAACTGCATGTATTCCTACATGGAAAGAGCATATTTATAATTATTTGAAATTCTTATTGGTAGTAGAGCAGTGAAGGAATATACTTAGATTGAAAGTGGGGAGGTAAGCTGATTAGGATGATATGATATGCAAAACAAAATCAAGGCATGAAAAAGAGGATTGCACTGAAAGAAAAGGAAAGGGAGAGATGGAATGGGGTAAATCATATAATATAAGGAGGCATAAAAACTATCACAGTGAAGGGAAGGACAAAGGTGGTGATGGTCAATGCTTAAATTTTATTCTCATTGTAACTGGCTCAGAGAGGGAATAACAATCATCCTCATTGGGGCATAGAATACCATCTTACCCTATAGAGAAGTGGGAGGGGATTAAGACAATGGAACTATGAATGGGATGAACTCACCCAAAATCATAATAGTAAATGACAGAACTGAGTTTTAACTTCATTCCTACTAGTTCCAATCCAGCAGTCCAGCAAATCCAGTTCTGAACCAACACTCCAGGGACTTCAAAAGAGGGGGGAAAACACTTGCTTCAGTCTTTAAATTTCTTATAACCCATTTGGGGAGATAAGAATTGAATTAAATTGATATTCATTTCTTGATCTGAGACCAGCCTTGAAAGACATGAAGAGCATGCCTGGTATTATAAGAGAAGACGAACATGAAATAAGGCAGAATAAGTCTGACTTTTTATAAGAAAAGGTATGGATGAAGGATTTCTAGAGATAATCTGAGTAAATTAAAATCAGGGATTCTCAACTTGGGGCTAACCCAAGGGATTGTTGAAATTGAATGGGAAAAAATTATGTTTTTATTTTCACAAACTTCTTTCAAATTTTCTTCAGTTATAAATATAGGAAATAAAAGTTATTCTGAAAAGGGTTTCGATAGACTTCCCTGCCAAAGTGAGTTAATAACATAAAAAATAAAGAACTCCACATCCAAGGGAACCAAATGATGGAGAGATAAGCAGAGGAGTTTAGATTCAATGAGAGTTACTATATGCTTTTAAGCAGACTGTAGGATTCCTCTATACAGGAGAAAACATTATTCTATTCATCCATCACAGATTTTACAGTCCTTCACCAGGAGTAAAGGTGACCAGAGGTTAAAGGATCTTAGAAGTTCTCCTGAAGTACTGAATGACTAGGCATTCTGTAAGTGGTATGTGATATGCTTCTATTTTGATCAAATAAACTCTTTACAAAGGTAAGTTCACCAAAACGCCACAATCACCTTTTGTTAAAAGAAAGGGATTGTAGAGTCTTCTCCCAAAAGGATCATTTAAGTCTGAGGCAAAATTGCAAATTTTAAAGGCTCCCCCAAAAATGATGATCTTAGCTTCCTGTCCTAGACCTGCAGGGCAATTATGCCCATAAATTGTAACTTCAATTCTTACAAACTCTTTGCTGACCTACTTTAAGAATGAACTGCTGAATGAAAGGTTCCCTATAGGAACTCCTTGGCATTTGATAGATGTAGAGATCACCATTAAGAGATCATAGTTTGTAAATTACCAAAAAAGAAAATACCCAGCACTGAATTTCTTGGGTCAAAATGTTTTTCCTAACAGTGTTTTGAAATGTGCCTGTGGAAAAGGTTTAACAGTACACACAATTTCCCTGCTGTGATATGAATTGAAAAACTGTAATTCAACACAGGCTATTATTTGTTCAGTCTAGTAGTGTGTATCTTTTTTCCTTTTTATTCCATTGTAAGCAAATCAAGCAGATTTAAAATCAACTCCTTGGTCCTTTCAACCCCTAATTCAAGTATTAGAATGAAAAAGAGGAAGCTTTGCAAAAAAGTAAGGATTGGGGGAATACAGGCAAATTATACAGTGAAGTAGAGACAAGAGAAGCAAAAACCTAGGCAATAGATCCATGCTCTAAGGGAAGCTAATACAAAGCCTGTTCCCTTGTGATCTCTACCATGGTTATACCACTCAGTACAAAAGAACATATTAATAATAATCATTCTGTTTATTGACACTCCTGGTTCCCTGTTAATTTTTATATTAATATAAACATAAATGAAGATAAGGCAATATTTTGTTGAGTTATGGAATTGCACATAAAATTCATAAACACCAAAACACCAACCACTCAAGCCCCCTCACCAACACACGCACAACACACAGTCTCTTAGTATATGAGAAATCCAAAATCAATTAAAAGTTCAACCTAATTATCCATGCTTTTTTAAATTAATTTTTTATACTGAATCTCTCTATTGTTCCCAGTCTGGAAATAAACTGGGTACTCACAAATAAAAACTCATTGCATATTGTTACAGAAGCTTCAATCTTTCCAATTCTGAGCGGAGGCAGTTTGCCCTTCCTAAAATGACCTGGCACTTCCTTCCTTTTTTCTCTATAATGGTGATTGGCTCACTATATTGGTGATGACCTTAGAGAAAACATTGAATTGGCTTTAGTCCCATTAAAGTTCCCAAACTCAAATAATTCACCACTTCAGCTCAATTCTGAATCTATCTCAGTTCCCTTTCTGTTCAATTATATGTCTAGCCTAATTTTTGTCTTATGAAAAAACTTTATTCAATTGTGGGAATTATGAGAAAACTTGATTATATTGTTTGATCTTAGCCATGCATGACTAGAAAGGTAGACTACTTATAGTTTGTTGCTTATAGATCCTAAACTAAAGACCTAAGTTATGCCAACCAAAAACTCAGCCAAATCTGGAGATCATTACAAGGAGAGTTTTCTCACAATTATACATCTCAAACAACTATGTGTCTTATTTGAAAACTTGCCCTGAAATGATCAATTGGTTATTGTTTCCATGTTCTTTTGATTGAATATAGGTACTTAGGATGAGTAGGACACTTCTGATTTAAGGGAATTGTACTTTTTTGTTCTCTTCTCTCCCAATTCTTGAACCTTACTCATCCCCCTCAAAAAGCACCTAATCTTTCATCCAATTAGAATTCAGATTATCTAATTTTCTGTCCCCGTTTATAGCCTGTTAGTTGTTTGCTTTTAATGCATAAAAATCTCTCTCCCTCTATATTCAGGGTACAGAACCACAATGAAGAAGCTTGGTCCCAAGCATAGTTTAATAAATTTATATGCTCAGAAACTTGAATCTTGGTTTCCAACATTATTTCTTACTTCACACATCATACTACTCTAGTAGTAGAGTTTACCAGTATGTACCACTATATTCATCTCCATGTTGATTTAAAAATAAAATGTATTAAAATTATTTAAGTCTTTGAGAAGCACACACCCATTATAACAGATAAAATCCAAGATAGTGTCACTGTGGGATCTACTAGCTTGAAGAGCAGAAGCTATTTCCATATTCTTATGATATCTTAGACTTAAAGCTGGCAGGATCATCTGAGTTCATACTCTACCTCTCTCATTTTACAGATGAGGAAATTGAGGCCCAGAGAGTTAAAACTTATACAAATAGTGTCAGAGTTCAAATTCAAACCTATGACTGCCAGTTGTCTCTGAAACATCTTTCTTCAAATGCCTATGGGTTTCAAATATAGAACCTGAGGTATTCCTTTCACTGGGATAAGAATTTAGATTACAGCCTGTGGATGGAATTTACACAGCGCTTCAGTAAATTCAGCAACTTTGTTTTGACTGTTTCAATATTTTTTCTCACTATCTAAAACCAAAAGGTATCTAAGGAATCCTTGTAACTTTGTGTCAATGACTAATAAGCCACAAAATAGAGGAGATGGTCTCGGAAGTATTATTTACTCATTTTAAGATTACCTACCTAGTGGAGATATCCACTGTAACTGGTTCCCAAGATCCTTTTATACCTAGCATGCTGTTCAGTTGTTTTTCAGTTGTTTCTGACTCTCTGACCCCATTTGGAATTTTCTTGGCAAAGATATTGAAGTTATTTCAGATTTCCTTCTCCAGCACATTTTACAAATGAGGAAATTAAAGTAAATAGGATTAAGTGACTTGTCCAGGGTCACACAATGTACTCACTTTGAATCCAGATTTGAAATCGAGTCTTCATGACTCCTGGCCTGGCATCCTATCAACTGTGCCAACTATAAGAATGTCCCCCAATAAGAATGCCTTAAAACATGGTCCTGAGCCTACTGAACAATAGGAGTCTATTGTAAACATCACCAGCTCGTGATTCCACAAGTCATAGCTAGAAGGACTTCCCCCAAACTCCTACAATTCTGAACATTGTCAAGAGTCCTAGATTCTGTTTTAATAGAGCAAAATTCAGTAAATTCCCAGGAGGCAAGGAACAGACTGCAAGCACATCCAAGAGTGTAAAGGATCTCCAAGTACCTGCCTCAGCTCTCTTCATTAACTTATACCATTATTCCTAAATCAGATTTCAGAAACTTATGGCCAGGATGTTATCAAAGTCTAACAGGTATCAAATAAAAGCTCAAGAAAATAAGGCTGCAATGATCTTGAACTGTTGTCTCCATTCCTTGCCTTGATAGCCCATTTTACATAGAAAGAAATTAGAAGTCTGTAAAGATTAAATGAAAAACCCAAGTACCCCTGACTGGTCAAGTCCCCAAAGTTTGGGATCTCTGTATACACTACATTCCCAAAAAGATTTCCCCTATTTCAACATCAGAGTACAAAAAAACCTCCCCACCCACATGTGACATGTCAGTCAGTCAAAAAGCAATTATTAAGTCCCTAAAAGGTGCTGAGTGCTGGAGATACAAAGAAAGACAAAAGACAGTCCCCTACCCTGAGCTTTACCTCTTGATCTCAGTTTCTTACATTCTCTAGCTTCCATCAAAAGTTAACTCAACCATAACTTCATTCTGAAAATCCATTCTGGTGAGGCAGCTCAGTGGATTAAGAGCCAGGCCTGGAGATGGAAGGTCCTAGGTTCAAATGTGACCTCAGACACTTCCTAGTTGTGTGACCCTGGGCAAGTCACTTAATCCCTATTGCCTAGCCCTTCCCTTTCTTCCACCTTGAAACCAAATATACAGCATTGATTCTCAGAGAGAAGGTAAGGATCAAAGAAAAGAAAAAAAGGAAAAGAAAAATCTATTCTGCTCTTACCAGCTTTGAGGGTCTCCTTGATACTCACCTAAATATCTAATATTTATCTTACATCTCCTTAGCATATATTTTATATTTTTATATTTACTTACTTTTATATGTATATATAATATACTAAAATATGTGCTATACTTTTATATTTACTTACACACACACACATATATATGTATATATATATGTATATATATATACTGTTTCATCCAGTAAAGTCAGAGAGCCAGTTCATAAGCATTTAAGTTCATGCCATGTGTTTGACATCTAAACTAGGCACTGAGAATCAAAAAAAGGCAAAAAAAAACAGCTCTCAACAAATTCATAGACTAATGGACAAAATGACAAGCAAAAAACTATATACCAGTGGCTCCCAAACTTTTTTGGCCTACTGCCCCCTTCCAGAAAAAATATTACTTAGGGCCCCTGGAAATTATTATTTTTTAAATGTTAATAGCAATTATTAGGAAAGATAAATGCACCTGTGCCCATCACTGCCTTCCTGGATCACTGAAGCACCAACCAGGGAGCGGTGGTGCCCACTTTGGGAATCACTGCTATGTACAAAGAAGATATGTAGGGGAAATTGGAGATAATCAACAGAGAAGGCACCAGAATTAAGGGGAATTAGGAAAAGCTCCAGGACTTGAAGGAAGCCAGGGTGGCCAGTAGTGGATATGAGGAAAGAGAGAATTCTATATGTGGGGGATAACCAGTAAAAATGCAGTCTCTAGCACGAGACCTAGAGGCAGGAGGTCCTGGCTTCAAATCTGGCCTCAAACACTTCCTAGCTGTGTGACCCTAAGCAAATTGCTTAACCCCAATTGCCTAGACCTTACTACTCTCCTGCCTCGGAACCAATAAACAATATTGATTATAGACAGAAGGTAAAGGGTTGTAAAAATTCAGTGTCAAGAGATGGAGAGTCCTGTGGAAGGAGGCCAGGTACATAGGGGCAGTAAGGTGTAAAAGCATTTAGGAGAGGTCCTGTTTAATAAGAGTATTGAATTGGCATTCAATTCAATAACTAGATTTTGCTGGTCAGGGCAGAATAGAAGGGAGACTGAGGAAAGACTGTTGGATCTCGAGTCACAGATGACTAGTAATCTTAGAGAGAGAAATTTCTATTCTTCCCTTCAGGAAAATCAGTTTGACTGTTGAGCTGGACTAGAGTAGGAAAAGACATGAGGAAGAGACCAATCAGCAGGTTATTGCAATAAATAAAAATAATAATAATTAGTAGTAATATTATTAATAGTAAATAATAGGTCTAAATAATTGTCAAAGCCTGCACTGGGGTGGTGTTTGTTCTAGAGAAGAGGAGAAGAGAGTACAGGACAGGACAGGACAAAGAGGAGAGGAGAGGAGAGGAGAATAGAGGAGAGGAGAGGAGAGGAGAGAAGAGGAGAGAAGAGGAGAGGAGAGAAGAGGAGAGGAGAGAAGAGGAGGAGAGAGGAGAGGAGAGGAGAGGAGGGGAGAGGAGGGGAGAGGAGAGGAGAGGAGAGGAGAGGAGAGGGTGTAAATGAGAGATCTTCCATAGGCACAATGGACAGAACTTGGCAACAATTTGGATACAGGGGTGTGAGAGAGAGGTTATAAACATGGGCACTTGGGAGGATGATTGTACCCTTGAAAATAATAAGAAACTTTTAGATCCCATAGATTGCTTCATTTGGGTCATTTTATTCCTAGCCAAGCATAATGCCTACAGGTTTAATGAATATCTACATTTAAGACATCAGGTCCTACATTGCTCCAAAATCAGTAGAGTAAAGAATCTGGGTTATAATATTTTCAGTTATCTCAAAGCACCCTATAAAATCTATAGACTTAAAAATCTCTCTCCAGCTTATAAAATGGAGCTAGTGATAACTAATTCACATTATAAGATTACAGATTAATGTAGCAAAAAGAGAGATTAGGAGTTGTGAGCCTTAAAGTTGAATTCTAAGTGTAATTTATTACGTGTATGACCTCAAGAAAGCCTCTTAAGTTCTTTGGGACTCAATTTTCTTGCATATAAAATAAAGAGGTTTGATTAATGACCTAAGAGGACCCTTTCCAGGTATAAATCTATGATTCTCTGATACCAGGACAAATATATATATATATATATATATATATATATATATATATATATGTGTGTGTGTGTGTGTGTACATGTATGTGTATATATTACAATTACACAGCTGAAATGACGCGTTCTTAAGAGATATTCTCTGTAATAATAGCGTTGAAGTAGGAATTTAATTTTAGTTTTCTGGAAATTATTTTGCAGATTTAGCACATAGAATGAATTTTCTTCAGAAAATTGATTTTAAAAAAGTCATAAGTGATAAAAAAAATGTGAGAATTGCTGGCCCACTCAACTGAAACTTCTAAGATTACCAATTATCTTCAGCTTACTACATCTCTTGGCCTTTTCTCAGTCTTCATTCTATTTTATCTTTCTGTAATTCTGGAAACTCTCCTGTACCACCACCACCTTGTTATTTCAGGCAGTGACTGTACCACTTCTCTCTCCTGATTCTCTAACTTAGATCTATGTGCCTCCTTTTCTTTGCTAGATGATCATCCTCTTCTCTTACAATTAATGTGGGTATCCCCCAAATCTCATCTCTCTCTACACTCTTTCTGTGTTTTTACTAGCTCCAAAATTTCAATTTTCATCTTTAAGGGAAAGAATATTTAGGAATGTACCTCAATTCAGAATGAATCATCATCAGCCAAACTCTTCTGCAATATCTACAAAAATACAATATACATGGCCCTCAAAGAAACTATTGGAGAATGAATGTCAACCAGAATTTTTTTGTATGCACCAAACAATTATTTTCAGTATCATTTTGGAATGAATCAACAATTTGTGATAATGTGATATAGTGGGAAGAGTGCTGGATTTGTAGTCAGTTGACCTTAGTTTAAATCCTAGCTATACTTCTTAGTTACATTATCAATTAATCAGTAAATTCTTTCTCTTTTTGTTTTTGTTTGTAAATAAAAGGGCTTAATATATAATTTCCCCCCTAAAGACTGGTATGTCTTCATCTCCTAAACTTTGGAATGTTGTCTCACAGTTGTGAATTTCCTTGATAAAATCATCTATTATTTTGATGACACACTGAAAAATTCTTTAGGATTAAGCTATTTTGTCTTCAGCTGAAAGTGGAGTTCCCTCTGCTCAGTGGAAAGGGCTGTGAGAAAATAGGTACAATAGTGCATTATTCATGTATTTGCAAAAGAAATCAAAGGAAGATGAAAATGTCATTTATATAAATAAATATTTATAGCATCTCTTTTAGTAGTGTGTCACGAAACAGGGAATTAGAGGCAGCTAGGTGGTCTTGTGGATTAAGATCCAGGCCTAGAGATAGGATGTCCTGGGTTCAAATTTGACCTCACATATTTCCTACATGTGTGACCCTGGGCAAGCCACTTAACTTTCATTGCCTAGCCCTTACTGTTCTTCTGCCTTGGAACCAATACTTGGTAGTGACTCCAAGCTAAAAGGTAAGAGTTTAAAAAAAACAAACAAACTGAAAATTAGGGGAGAGTGCCCATCATTTGAGAAATTGATAAATTGTAGCATGTAGCTTTAGTGAAATACTATTTTATTTAAGAAATCAGGAGATAGTTTCCAGAAAAAAAATGGAAAGATATGAACAGAAGCAGCACAAAGTTAGCAGAATCAGAACTATTCATGCCAAAACAACAATATGATAAAAATGAACAATTTTTAAGACCTTAAAGTGATAAAGAATGAAATGTGAGATTCAGGGGAACAATTTATACAATAACAACAATATTGTAAGAAATTTAAAGCTTCAGGAATTATGGTCAATACAGTTATAATTCATGATTCCAGACACTCAGTAATGCAAAATGCTATCTATGAGAGAGATGATAGATTTAAGGTATAGAATGTGACATATATAATTTTGTATAAAGCTATTGAGGGATTTCTTTTTTTGCCTGATTATATTTATTTCAAGAAATTATTTTCCCTCAAAGGAATGAGAAGGAAAAATGGATTTCTCATAATTTAAAAAACAGTAGAGTGAGCAGGTGCTACTATGTTGCAAGATCTTCTGGATGAGATTATTGTATTATGAGTTTTACTTAACGGTTACATTTTATTGAAAGAAACTTTTCACAAAATAGTTGTGACCTATAAATTTCTGTTATGAAAAAGCAAACTTCTAAGAAATCCTTACTAGACTATTTGCTAATTATATGATCTTGCATGTGTCATGTAAACCTCATCAGCCCTCATTTATAAAATGAAGGACTTGGACGGGATGGTCTCTGGAGTCCCTTTTAATTCTAGATCTATGATCCCATGAAAAAAAACCTTGGAAGAAACCAATGAAACATTCCTTTGCTTCATTTGAAAACACAGACAAAAAAACTTTTCCTCTATATGTTTTATCAGTGTGAAAGGAAAACCAAAGAGCACTGTATTAATACAAGAAGGGGGAGGACTGAAAGAGATAATTCAAAGAACTATCTGGGAAGTAGAAAAGAACAGTTAGGTTTTGGATACTAATCAGGAGGGAGGAGTAGACAGCTGGCTAAAAGGTTGATTTAAATTGAGAGAGTAAAAGAACTCCTTTCTGTTTATGTCATTTTGCTTAGTCCTATTAAGAAAGGGAAGTTATTGCCACATCATTAACTGAAACCTGATCTGCCTTTATAGACACCATTCCCAGCAAACCTGTCTAGTAGATATGGCTCATCTTGTCCTCAAACAACCCCCAAAACAGCACTACCCCTCATTTTGCCCCTCAAAGACCTAGGAGAAGCCACTTATATGCAACTTGCCATTGCCACTTTCAGAACCTTGATTTGCCACTCTAAATTCTTTCATGCTCATTCCATATGTTTATGTGCCCCTTGCAAATCCTTGTGCTGTCTTCTGTCAACATGAAAGCCAGTCACTTTCCTCAAATAGTTCAGCACCTCGTGCACATTTTTCCAACCCAGCTTCTACCACCATCATTGCTGCTCTCAACATTCACATTGATGGCATTGATAAAGCACTAGCTTCATTTTTCATCAACTTTCTCAAGTAACATGACAGCCATCTCAATTCTATTTCAACTAATTGTGGGGAGAAGAAAGGAGAAGAAGAAGAGGATATAATGTCTGAAAATGCTTCACCTCTAAGATTCTTAGTTCTTGTTTCCCTCTGATCACAATTACCTATTCTTCCACTTCTGTCATTGCCTTTCCTCTTGATTTTAATCTTTACTTTCATCTCAGTCTCTAGACCTTTATCATCCCACTCCATCACAACTTTGTCTTTATTTCCTTTTTCTTTACATCTGTTATGTTGACATATGTCAGCAAGCATTCTCCTTTGTCCTTGAATCCCTTATCTTTTCCCTATTTTTGCCCCATTAATTTGCAATCCTGGGACACATTCTCATATACATCTTCCTTGTCTACCCCTGACAACAGCTATCTCAAATCTTCCCCCTCTTTTTAAGTCTACAATTTGAACACTCTTTTCTGACAGTATATGACCTCACCTTCTACAAAGAAACTCAAAAGCAATTTTTTTGAATTATCACCTCCTTCCATTGAGTTTCAGGAGATGTTAGCCCTCCTCCTTACTGATGCAAACTCCATTACTTATGCTATTTGACCTTCTCTGGGAACTAGTTCTCCTTTTGCAATCTCTCTCCATTGACTTTGTCTACAAACACATTCATCTACTCTACCCTAAAAACACTGAAATATCCAAATGGATATATGATCTCATTGATTTGGGAGTTTAGTACAATAATGCAGATTGAAATCTATTGCTAAATATCCCTTTTATGATTTTTATGCAGATCCTCTCATAAATTTGCCACTCACCCAATGAACTATATGCCATTCTCCTACAATGTCAGGGTCCAATTTCATTGATTCCACTGCCTTTAATTATGGAATATCTTCCTTGGTGAATTTGGAAAATCTTTCCCTTTATATATATTTTAGTTGTCCTCCCATTTTCATTGATAAATGTTCCTGGGATAATTTCAGATAGTTGGATTTTTTACTAAGCTTTCACTAACTGGTTTTACCCTTCCTTGTCTTTCTCTGCTTTACGAGATAGTATTTTTCATGATCAACATTATTCAAACAATTTTACAAGTGAGTTTACATTCTTTTTTTTAATTAAAACCTTTACATTCCATCTTGGAGTCAATACTGTGTATTGGCTCCAAGGCAGAAGGGTGGTAAGGGTAGGCAATGTGGGTCAACTGACTTGCCCAGGGTCACACAGCTGGGAAGTGACTGAGGCTAGACTTGAACCTAGGACCTCCCATCTCTAGACCTGACTCTCAATCCACTGAGCAACCCAGATGCCCCCATGAGTTTATATCCTTAACCATTGTTGCCTTTGTCTATTTCTCTCTTATTGAAAAATGAATAAAAATCATTCCTTACTGAGGAACTATATGGGCTCTATTTTTCTTCTGCAGCAAATGGTTCACATTATCTAAACTTTGGCATAAAAATAACACAATTGGGGTTAATGTCATTTCTGGGTTCCTTTTCTCATTTTATTACTTATCCAAATAATTTAAGATTGAATTGTTTCAATACTCTAACCTATCTTTTTCTCATTATTATTATTTCTCCTGGCTTTTTACTAATTCTCATTCTTTCCCAAACAAGGTCTGACTCTACATAGACAGCTAAATCACATATATTTAACATATTAATTTTTTAAAAGTCTTATTGGGTCAAAATATAACCTATTTTGGAGTCAAGATAGCAGATTAACAACAACAAATAGAGCTAAGACTTCCCCTCAGAACCTCCAAACAGATCTAGAAACCCTACCAGACTGAGTTATAATTGGCAAATCTATGAAAAGTCACAATGAGGCATTTTTCTAGGCCAGATCAGTGTAGGAGACAGAGAGGTCTTTAGACACTAGGGAAAGTATATAAGCTAGGAACATTCTTGCAGAGACTTTATGGAAATCATAGAGAGCCATGACTATGTCCCAGAAGAAGAAACTTTCCCAAATCCACTACAGAGTGGCCAACATTTGTGCAGGATGTAGGAATCAGTGTGGTGACCTTAAATTCAATCTATTCAAAGTTAAACTCAAGATTATTTTCTTTCCTCTCATGTGCCTTATTTCTGTGATGATACCACCATTTCTTCCTCCCACAGTCATTCAAATTTCAAATTTGAGTCCCATAAAACTATTTGCCATATTTGGCCAATTGTTGTCTGAGATTTTTCAATATCTCTACTCTCCCCTTCTCTCACACTCCTAACTCTCTTGACCAACACTACCTCACACATGGGCGATTATAATATGCCCCCTAATTGTTCTTCCTGCTTGAAATCTCTTCCTTCTCCAATAAGACCTTCCTACAAATTCCAAGATAGCCTTCTACTGCACAGTTCAGACCATGTACCTCATGAACCCTAAACTTTCAAAAATATCTGATTGTTTATTGGATAAAATAAAAATTGTTTCAACATTAAGGCCCTCTATAATCTGGCTCTCCTCTGCCTTCCTAGGCTTAATAAATATAACTTTCTTTAACATGCTCTATGCTCCAGCCTAACTTGACCTAGTTTGCATTCTCCTGTCTGCATGAAATCATGTAAAGCATTATTTATACTTCAAATATACTCTCTCTCCAGATTTCTGACTACTGATATTCTTTCCATCCTTCAAGTCTCAGTCCAGATATTTCCTGCTCTATAAAACCTTCCTTCTCTTCAACCTTCATACTAATATGACCTCTCCTTTTTCAAATTCTGTAAGAGTTTTTTGAGAGATTTTCATTTTTGTTTATATCACATTAAGTCTTCCTTTTATCTTGTGTCTGTACACACTTTCCCCCTAGGCTAGAAATTCCTACTCTAAGGGAAGGGACTATAGTTTTCAAGTTTTTATTGTTGAATAAGCAAATATTAGGTGCTAATGTTTATTGAATTCAATTGAATCACTTCTGTTATAAATGATAAGTTTTCTTTGTAAAATTCATTGTGACTCCAATATGTCATAATTAATCAATAGAAATGTTTAAAAATTAGTTTTCCAATAAAGAGATTTAAGAATCCACATCAAAAATTGAAATTTGTTAAGGCAACAGTCGCATGGCCTCAGAAATTAGCTTAGCAATTCCCATCTACTCTTAGGCAGGAAAATTCCAGAAGTTTCAGAAAAAAATGAAAACTTATTAAGTAATTTACTCCATATCTTGTCTATTTGGAATTATTTACTCAGGTCTGACTTTTAATTCCTTAACAAACTTAGTCTGATGACATATAGGATCATATAAACGTGCCTGACAACACTTTTTGTGATGTTCCCACATAGAAAATTAAGTGGTTAATGTACCAAATTAATGAAACATTTGGAACTAAACAGTAACATATGAACAATGCTTGATTTTTCTATCCAGTTAATGCTCTTCATGCAAGCACTTATGTATAACCAAATGAAATTTATAATCAAATAAACCCTTCAACACCTTTCAGCATAATGATCATTTAATTCCATATAACTCTTTCTGAAGTTTTGGGAAATGAATAAGAAAAGGAATATGTATACTTCCATGAAAGGCAAAGATGGCCAACTATGACAATGCTGAAAAGTGAAGAATATACATGATAGAGTAGTGATGGGCAAACTTTTTAAAGAGGGGGCCAAAGGAAAGGAAATGTTCATCTGTCAGTCTTTTTCTAAGGCACGTCTTTCAAAGTTTCATTATATTGTATCCTACTCATTCTATTCATCAGATTAGGAATAATGTTGCACCCCTGGATAGAACATTTCAGGGGGCCACATCTGGTCCACAAGCCATAGGTTGTTCATCACTGTGATAGAGAAATGTGAAAAGAACAACAAAAGTAGCCTGGATGGGAAAGATTTAAGTTCTTTGCAGCTAAACCTTCCAAAAAACTTTGGTCCTTTGATTTCATAAATGCTAACTGTGAGTTCTGCATTATAGCACTTCTAAGTTCCTTTTTGAGTATTACTTATGTTGCTAAATGGAAATGGATGCCTGAGAGACTTAACTGCCTGCTAATGGAAACTTCCTTTTAAGAAACACAATATTACTCCTGAAATATCTGGATAATAAAGTCCAAGTGGATTGTTTTTGCTGCAATTACCTAAATAAATCTTTCATATACATTTCACTTGTCTGGTAGACATGAACAAGAAACTGTATTTTGTCCTTTGATATCACTTCCATGTACTATGAAGATCTTAAATAGTCTCACAGAAAGGATAAGTCTCAGATCTAACTCCTAAAGGGTCATCTTTATAAAGATTAGGGGCAGCCACCCAACAGAATTCTCCCAACATGCTCCTCCTAACAATTTTAAAATTATAATTAAGAAAACTTAAGAGGTTGGCAAGAGAAATTTGTAATCCCAAGATGGAGATCTATCTAGAACACACACATAAAGCCATAGTGGCTACAGTAGAAGCAATAGCTTCTGGAGCTCTCATCAAGAAATAGTAAGATGGTCAGACAATAGGTCAGAAAGAGATTACAGGGGACCCTTTGCTACCACTGGGTACAGCTGGCATTGATTGGCAATTCTGTTTGTTGTCTATGTCTGAGAGGCAGTTACAAGGAATAGAAGAGTGCTGGTTCTGATCACAGTTCCAAAGCAAAATGAAATGCCAACAATTCTGGCTGCAGGGGAACAAGGGTCCTTCCTGTGTAAAGATCAGTGTCCAGGCCAGGACATCAATAATCATATCTTTTCCAGAATAACACTACCTTGGAAACACCAAAGACCTGTAGACCATCAGAACTAGCTCTGAAAATAGCAGCATGGAAAAGGCTGAAGTTTTGGACAGTGCTTCTCCACCCTGAGGTGAGCAGAGTCCAACTCTGACATAAAGTTAAAAGCTAGGAAATAGATGGAAAAATGAGTAAACAACAAAAATCGATTTTGACCATGAAAATCTAGTATAGTGGCTGGGAATATCAAGATATAAATTCAAAAGAAGACAACATTGTGAAAAGAGGTGTCAAAAAAGTTTCAAAGAAAAATGCTAATTGGATCCAAGCCCAACAGGAATTCCTGGAAGTGTTAAAGAAAGAAATAAAAGATGTAGAGGAAAGACATGGAAAAGAAAAGAGACTGACCACAAGAAAATTGAGTGTAAAAAAAGAATTAGCAATTTGGAAAAAAGAAACAAAAAAACGGAAGAAAAATGACATCTAAAAAATAAACCCCAACAGAATTGGTCTGATGCTTATAAAAGAGGCATAAACATACACTGAAGAGAAGAATGTTAAAAGCAAAATTAGCCAAATGGAAGAAGTACAAAAACTTACTAAAGAATATATTTTTATTTGAAACATTTTATTTAATTAATTGACTTAGAATATTTTTCCATGGTTACATGATTCGTTCTTTTCCTTCTCTCATCCCATTCCTCTCTCATAGCCAACGAGTAGTTCAACTGGGTTTTATATATCATTGATCAAGACCTATTTCCATATTATTAATATTTGCATTAGGGTGATCCTTTAGAGTCTACATCCCCTATCATATACCCATCGACCCATGTGACCATGCAATTGTTTTTCTTCTGCATTTCTACTCCCACAGTTCTTTCTCTGGATGTGTATACTGTTCTTTCTCATAGGTCCCTCAGAATTGTCCTGGATTATTGCATTGCTACTAGTAGAGAAGTCCATTACATTCGATTGTGCCACAGTGTATCCATCTCTATGTATAAGGTTCTCCTGGTTCTGCTCCTTTCACTCTGCATCAATTCCTGGAGGTCATTACAGTTCACATGGAATTCTTCCAGTTCATTATTCCTTTTGTTTTTCTTTCTTTCTTTTTATTTTATTGATGAATTTTGAAAAATCTTTCATGGTTACATGATTCATATTCTTTTTCTCCCCTTCTCTTATATCCCTCCCATAGCCAACGTGCAATTCCACTGGGTTTTACATGTATCATTGATCAAGACCTATTTCTATATTATTGATATTTTCACTAGGGTGATCAGTTAGAGCCTGTATCCACAATCATATTCCCATTTACCCATGTGGTCAAGCAGTTGTCTTTCTTCTGGGTTTCTGCTCCTACAGTTCTTTCTCTAGATGTATACAGCATTCTTTCTCATAAATCCCTCAGAATTGTCCTGGATTATTGCATTGTTGCTAGTAGAGAAATCCATCACAATCAGTTGTGCCACAGTGTATCTGTCTCTGTGTATATGGTTCTCCTGGTTCTGCTCCTTTCACTCTGCATCAATTCCTGGAGGTTGTTCCAGTTTGTGCACAATAATATTCCAGATTCTGGGAAGATAGCAGCTTAGATGGAACAAAACTTCAGACCTCCATACCCTTCCAGCCAAGATAAAAAAAACAAAGTGCTTCAAGGGGAAAGAAAACCAAAACTAACAGGACAGAGCTGCAGGATCCTACTGCTGGACAACTCAAGAGGTATGCCAAGATAAAAAAGGCCTGAATTTCTGAACTATTGCATTTGAGGAGAAGGAAGAATGGCAATACCAGGACCCTTTCAGCATGTGCTATGTGGAGTCTCCAGAAGCTCCTGGAATCTCTGGGTGGGCAAATGCACTAGCTTGCTGGTACTGGACTCAGGGAATTGAATATGGACACAGGGAGGCACCTAAAGGAGAAACGCAGAAATGGCACCCTAGACTCAGTGAAAATGCTCCATCTTGGCCCCCCCTTTCTCTTGAGATTTTAGCCTCAAGGCATATCAAGCTCTAAATATCAATACTGACCCATCAATAAGACAGATAAGAAGCCTTCAGAGGACAGGGAAACTCCAATACTCCTTCCTTATAGACTGCAGAGAAAGTAACTACAAACTTCTATTGCCAGCTGGATCTTACATCAAACAGCATTAAAACTATATGCAGGGGTCAGCAATGTATTTCTCTCAAGCCATACCTGGCTCTTTAGAGGTCCAGGTATGGCTCTTTCTGCAGGAGCCACAAAGTCAATTTTTTTTTTCAGGCTCTGTTACTGGAGCGCACACCATTATAGGAGCTCACACTGTGAGCTCACACATTTTAAAAAATGTGGCGTTATTGGCTCTCATGGCCAAAAAGGTTGCTGACCCCTGGCTTAAACTAATCAGCCAGCAGAGCAGAGAAGGCACAGGAGGGAAAGGAGGAAAAAATATGAGTAAACAACAGAAAAAGAAAAAAGAAATTACAATTGACAGCTTTTTCCAAGAAGTGAACTAAAAGCAAATGAAATAGAAGATCAAGGAACACCAAGCAAATCCAAATAAACTAGAGTGAAGTGGACACAGGTGTAGAAAGATCTCAAAATTCAATTAGCTCAAGAACTCAAAAAACAATCAAGAGAGGTTGAAGACAACTGGAAAAAGGAAATACATGAACTAAAAAAAGAAAATAGTATCTTGAAACCCAAAATTGATAAACTTAAAAATGAAACAAAGAAGGTGAAAGATGACCTACAAAAAAAATCAGACCAGAAGAAGGAGACCAAAAAGCTAGGGGTGAAATTCAAATTCAGTCTTTAAAAATAAGAATCCAAAAACAAGAAGCAAATGTTTTCAGAAGGCAGCAAGAATATATAAAACAAAATCAAAAGAATGAAAGAATTGAGGAAAATATAAAACACCTCATTGACACAACCACAAATCTTGAAAACAGATGCAGGAGAGACAATTTGAGAATTGTTGTACTCCCAGAAAATCATGACAAAAGGAAAAGCCTGGTCATCATCCTACAGGAAATTATCCAAGAAAACTGCCCTGACATTCTCAAACAAGAGGGAAAAGTAGAAATTGAAATAATCCACAGATCACCTCCTACATTTAATCTACAACTAACAACTCCTAGGAATATTATAGCCTAATTGAAAAAATTCCAGACCAAGGAAAAAATATTACAAGCTGCTAAGAAGAAGTCATTCAGATAATAGGGAACCACAATTAGAATAACACAGGATCTGGCTGTATCTACATTGAAAGACCGGAAGGCATGGAATATAATATTCCAGAAAAAAAGGGAACTGGGTCTACAATCAAGAATCAACTATCCAGCAAAACTGACTCTATTCTTGCAGGGGAAAGTATGGTCATTTAATAAAATTGAAAACTTCCAAGCATTCATAAAGAAAAAAACAGACTTAAACAGAGAATTTGCTGCCCAAACACAGAACTCAAGAGAGTCACCAAAAGGTAATTAAAGAGGGTAAAAAAAAACAAAAAACCATAACCTTTTCTTTAAGAGACCCAATCAATTCAATGATCTGTACCCCTATAAGAAAAGATGATATTGGTAACTCTGAAAAATTGTTATTATCATCAGGATAGCTAGAAGAAGTATACTCAGAGAGAACGGTGACAAACTGTATAGGATAAAATGTCAATAGATAGATAGATGAAAGATAGATAGATAGATATAAATATAGATAACTAGAGGTAAAAAAGAAGATAATATTAAGAGAAATGAGAAAAGAGACAAAATTGAGTAAATTTATATTCCATAAAGAAGCACATTGGGGGGGGGGGGACAGGGGAGAGGACCAAAAACACTAGAAGGATAAAGAGCTTAGAGAGAGGAAATACTTAGTTCTTAAGTGCATTGAAATTAACTTAAAGAGGGAAAAAACAATCAGATCCATTGGGGCAGAGAATTGATTCGCACCCTATAGAGAAGTAGAAGGGTACCAAATGGGCTGGTGGGGAGAGAAGCAATACTAGGGAGGGAGAAGGAGGGAAGGTAGTTTTTAAAAGACCCTAAAGAATAATAAGAGGGGAATAAGAAGGGAGGGGGGAGAAAGGGAAGTACAATAAGGGAGGTGACTAGGGGCACTGATTAAAAAACAAAACACTGGTATAGAAGGAAATAGTGAAAGTAGGAAGGAAAGGACAAGGAGAGAGAATCAAAATGTTGGTGAATACATAGTTAATAATTATAACTCTGAATGTGAATGGGATGAACTAGCCCATAAAATGGAAGCAAATAGCAGAGAGATTAGAAAACAAACCAAATATTGGCTATAAGAAACACAGATGAGGCAGGTAGATATACATGGGGTAAAAATAAAAGGCTAGAGCAAAATCTATTGGGCTTCAACTGAGAAAAAGAAGGCAGGATTTGGATTCATGATATCTGACAAATCCAAAGTAAAATTAGATCTGGTTAAAAGAGATAGGGAAGGTAATTACATCCTGATAAAAGCCAGCATAGACAATGAAGAAATAACAGACTAAACATGTGTGCACCAAAAGGTATAGCATCTAAATTTCTAAAGGAGAAACTGGCAGAGCTCAAGGAGAAAATAGATAGTAAAACAATACTAGTAGGAGACCTGGACCTTCCCCTATCAGATCTAGATAAATGAAACTGAAAAATAAATAAGAAAGAGGTAAGAGAGGTGAATGAGATCCTAGAAAAATTAGAGTTAATAGATATGTGGAGAAAAATAAATAGGGACAAAAAGGAATACAACTTCTTTTCAGGAGCACATGAAACATTCACAAAGATTGACCATGTACTAGGGAATAGAAACATGGCAAACAAATACAAAAGAGCAGAAATAATAAATGCAACCTTTTCAGATCATAATGCAATAAAAATATTAATTAGCAAGGGTACATGGATAGGCAAATCAAAACCTAATTGGAAACTAAATGATATGATTCTCCAAAGTCAATTAGTAAAAGAACAAATAATAGAAACAAAGAATAATTTCATAGAAGAGAATGACAATAATGAGAGATACTACCAAAATCTGTGGGATGCAGCCAAAGCAGTACTCAGGGGGGGAATTCATATCTTTAAGTGCATGTTAACAAATTAGGAAGGGCAAAGATCAATTA
This sequence comes from Gracilinanus agilis, assembly GCF_016433145.1. NCBI lineage: Eukaryota > Metazoa > Chordata > Mammalia > Didelphimorphia > Didelphidae > Gracilinanus > Gracilinanus agilis. The sequence continues at coordinate 540,518,099 of NC_058131.1, forward strand.
ATTGAGCATGGAAATCAAAAAACTAGACAGCGAACAAATTAAAAGTCCCCAGATGAAAACTAAATTAGAGGTCATAAAAATTAAAGGAGAAATTAATAAAATGGAAAGTAAAAGAGCTATTGAATTAATAAATAATAACAGAAGCTGGTACTTTAAAAAAACAAATAAAATTGACAAATTACTGGTCAATCTAATAAAAAAAGGAAAGAAAACAAAATTAACATTATCAAAGATGAAAAGGGAGACCTCACCTCTAATGAAGAGGAAATCAAGGCAATCATTAAAAACTATTTTGCCAAATTATATGGCAATAAATATAGCAATATAGGTGATATGGATGAACATTTACAAAAATATAAATTGCCTAGATTAACAGCAGAAGAAATAGAATACATCCCATATCAGAAAAAAGAAATTGAACAAACCATCAAAGGGCTCCCTAAGAAAAAATCCCCAGGACCAGATGGATTCACAAGAGAATTCTACCAAACATTCAAACAACAACTAATCCCCATACTATACAAATTATTTGACATAATAAGAAAAGAAGGAGTTCTACCAAATTCCTTTTATGACACAAATAGGGTACTAATCCCAAAGCCAGGTAGATCAAAAACAGAGAAAGAAAACTACAGACCAAATCTCCTTAATGAATATAGATGCAAAAAATCTTAAACAGAATACTGGCAAAAAGACTCCAGCAAGTGATCACAAGGGTTATTTGTTATGATCAGGTGGAATTTATCCCAGCAATGCAAGGATGGTTCAGTATTAGGAAAACCATCCACATAATTGACCATATCAACAAGCAAACCAACAAAAATCATGTGATTATCTCAATAGATGCTGAAAAAGCCTTTGACAAAATACAACACCCTTTCCTATTGAAAACACTAGAAAGGAATAGGAATAGAAGGACATTTCCTAAACATAATAAACAGTATATCTCTTAAACCATCAACAAGCATCATCTGCAATGGGGACAAAATAAGAGCATTCCCAATAAGATCAGGAGTGAAACAAGGATGCCCATTATCACCTCTATTATTTAACATTGTACTAGAAACACTAGCAGTAGCAATTAGAGAAGAAAAAGAAATCAATGATATTAAAATAGACAATGAGGAGACCAAGCTATCACTCTTTGCAGATGATATGATGGTATACTTGAAAAACACTAGAGAATCAACTAAAAAGCTAGTAGAAATAATGAACAACTTCAGCAAAGTTGCAGGATACAAAATGATTTCACATAATTATCATCATTTCTGTATATTTCCAACACATCTCAGCAGCAAGAGTTAGAAAGAGAAATACCATTTAAAATCACCGTAGACAAGTGATGGGCAAATTAAGGCCAGCAGGCCAGATGCGGTCCCTTTAAATGTTCTATCTGGCTGTGCAACATTATTCCTAATCTGACAAATACAATGAGTAGGATACAATACAATGAAACTTCGTAAGAGTTGCCTTAGAAACAGACTGACAGATGAGCATTCCTTTCCTTTGGTCCCCTCTTTAAATAATTTGCCCCTCACTGCCTTAGACAATATAAAACACTTAGGAATCTATCTACCAAAACAAACACAAGAATTATACGAACACAAGTACAAAACACTTTCCAAACAATTAAAACCAAATCTAAACAATTGGAAAAACATTGATTGCTCATGGGTAGGATGAGCTAATATAATAAAAATAACCATTCTACCAAATTAATTTACTTATTTAGTGCCATACCTATCAAACTACCAAAAAACTTTTTTACTGAACTAGAAAAAAAAACTATAACAAAGTTCATTTGGAAGAACAAAAGATCAAGAATATCAAGGGAAATTGTTGTGAGTCATAAAGAAATAGCATAATCTGTAAATTCCATCAGATCCAGGTGTAGCTGATGGTTCTAACAACTCTCTGTGACTCTTATTAATAAAAGTTTTTGCTATATAATAAATCACTTCAATTAAAAGAAATGGATGAATATGTTGGAGACCAATAAGAGAACCAGAGTCAAATAGACATATTTTCTAGACCCCATTGAAAGTTACTCTGCTAGTCAGAGCCAAACAGGATAGGCTATCTGAGATAAAAATCTTGACTGTTATTTTGACTCCTTTTCTGATCCACACCTTTTCTTATTGGAAAAGCATTATAGTATTATTGGAAAACTTTTAAGTTCTTAGCAAACCAACAGTCAAGAGGTTAACATTCTCCCCCTTGGTCAGGAATACAACTGCTTGGTTTCAAAAGTAGTTCAAGACAACCAAGGCCGAAAACTCAGGGGCTTCCTGACCTAGCAAAATATTCCCAGACTTAGCTTGAGGCGGCTAGAAATCAACTTTGTACTTTATTTTCGCCTCGAAGCTTCTGAAGCTTCCATGTATTGTCTAAGAGGTAATTGCAATTTCTGAGCAACTGTAAATCTTTCCCTGTGCTTTTGGGTGAAAGGGAGCTTGGATTTCATATATAATAAACTTGTGACTCAATGGCACTTTGGAGAAGCAGCTATGAGCTCACAGTCAAGATCATCTCCCACCTCTTTCTTTATCAACTAAGCTGTCCTTATCAGATTATCTGGAGATGAAGTAGCTTTCAACAGGAAATAATGAAAAAAAAATGTGAAGGAAGGTAGCCTAGCAGTACCAGATATTAAACTATACTATAAAGCAGCAGTCATCAAAACAATATGGTATTGGCTAAGAGACAGAAGGGAGAATAAGTGGAATAGACTTGGGGTAAGTGACGTCAGCAAGACCATCTATGATAGACAGAAAGAGCCCAGCTTTTGGGACAAAAATCCACTATCTGACAAAAACTTCTGGGAAAAATTGGAAAACAATATGGGAGAGATTAAGTTTATTTTATTTTTATTTTATTTATCTGTTTATTTATTTTAACCATTTATTAATATTCATTTTTAACATGGTTACATGATTCATGCTCCCACTTTCCCCTTCACCCCCCACACTCCCCCCACCCATGGCCGATGCACATTTCCACTGGTTTTAATATGTGTCATTGATCAAGACCTATTTCCAAATTGTTGTTAGTTGCATTGGTGTGGTAGTTTCGAGTCTACATCTCCAATCATGTCCACCTCAACCCATGCATTCAAGCAGTTGTTTTTCTTATATGTTTCCTCTCCTGCAGTTCTTCTTCTGAATGTGGGTAGCGTTCTTTACCATAAATCTCTCAGAACTGTCCTGTGTCATTGCATTGCTGCTGGTACAGAAGTCCATTACATTCGATTTTACCATATATCAGTCTCTGTGTCCCATGTTCTTCTGGCTCTGCTCCTTTCACTCTGCATCAATTCCTGGAGGTCTTTCCAGTTCCCATGGAATTCCTTCAGTTTGTTATTTCTTTGAGCACAATAGTATTCCATCACCAGCATATACCACAATTTGTTCAGCCATTTCCCAATTGAAGGACATACCCTCCTTTTCCAGTTTGAGAGATTAGGTTTAAATCAACATCTCACACCCTACACCAAGATAAATTTGGAATGGGTGAATGACTTGAATATAAAGAAGGAAACTATAAGAAAATTAGGCAAACACAGAATAGTATACTTGTCAGATCTCTGGGAAAGGAAAGATTTTAAAACCAAGCAAGAGTTAGGAAAAATTACAAAATGTACAATAAATACTTTTGATTACATTAAATTAAAAAGATTTTGTACAAACAAAACCAATGCAATCAAAATTAGAAGGAAAGCAACAAATTGGGAAAAAATCTGCATAACAAAATACTCTGACAAAGGTCTAATTACTCAAAGATATAAGGAAATAAATTAATTGTACAAAGAATTCTAGCCATTCCAGGATTGATAAATGGGCAAGGGACATGAATAGGCAATCTTCAGATAAAGAAATCAAAACTATCAATAAGCACATGAGAAAGTGTTCTAAATCTCTTATAATTAGAGAAATGCAAATCAAAACAACTCTGAGGTACCACCTTACACCTAGCAAATTGGCTAAAATGACAGCAGAGTCATGTTGGAGGGGACGTGGCAAAATTGCGACACTGATACATTGCTGGTGGAGTTGTGAATTGATCCAACCATTCTGGATGTCAATTTGGAACTATGCCCAAAGGGCTTTAAAAGACTGTTTGCCCTCTGATCCAGCCATACCATGCTGGGTTTATATCCAAAAGAGATCATAAGGAAAAAGACATGTACAGAAATATTTATAGCCCCAATTTTTGTAGTGGCAAAAAATTGGAAAACAAGGGTATGCCCTTCAATTGGGGAATGGCTGAACAAATTGTGGTATCTGCTGGTGATGGAATGCTGTGTTCAAAGGAATAATGAACTGGAGGAATTCCATGTAAATTGGAATGACCTCCAGGAACTGATGCAGACTGAAAGGAGCAGAACCAGGAGAACATTATATACAGAGACTGATACATTGTGGTAAAATCGAATGTAAGGGACTTCTGTACTAGCAGCAATGCAATGACATGTGACAATTCTGAGGGATTTATGAAAAAGAATGCTATCCACATTCAGAGGAAGAACTATGGCAGTAGAAACATTGAAGAAAAACAACTGCTTGAACACATGGGTTGATGCAGATATGATTTGGGATGTAGACTCTAAACAACCACCCCAGTGCAACTATCAACAATATGGAAATAGGTCGTGATTGGTGACACATCTAAAAACCAGTGGAAAAGCACGTTGGCTACAGGGGGATGGGGGGGTGAGGTGAAGTGGGTGGAGGGGAGAGCAAGAACATGAACCATGTAACCATGGAAATTTTTTCTAAAAATAAAAATTTTAAAAATGTATTCCATCACCAGCAGATACCACAATTTGTTCAGCTATTCCCCAATTGAAAGGGATCCCCTCATTTTTAATTTTTTCCACAACAAATACTGCAGCTATAAATATTTTTATACAAATCTTTTTCCTTATGATCTCTTTTGGGTATAAACCCAGCATGGTATGGCTGGATCAAAGGGCAAACAGTCTTTTATTGCCCTTTGGGCATAGTTCCAAATTGCCATTGGTTGGATCAATTCACAACTCTACCAGCAATGCATTAATGTTCCTATTTTGCCACATCCCCTCCAGCATTTATTGCTTTCCTTTGCGGTCATGTTAGCCAATCTGCTTGGTATGAGGTAGTTACTCCAAGTTGTTTTGATTTGAATTTCTCTAATTATAAAAGATTTAGAATACTTTTTCATATGTTTATTGATAGTTTTGATTTCCTTATCTGAAAATTGCCTATTTAAGTCCCTTAAGAAAATAATTTTTAAATATTAGGATTGGGCAAAATGAAGCTAATGGCTCCAAGGGACAGCAAGAAATAATAAAACCAAGGTAAAAAATTGAAAAAATAGAATAAAGGGGGCAGCTGGGTAGCTCAGTGGATTAAGAGTCAGGCCTAGAGATGGGAAGTCCTATGTTCAAATCCAGCTTCAGACACTTCCCAGCTGTGTGACCCTGGGCAAGTCACTTGACCCCCATTGCCCACCCTTACCACTCTTCCACCTATGAGCCAATACACAAAAGTCAAGGGTTTAAAAAAATAGTATAAAATGTGAAATATTAAAATGGAAAAACAACTGAACTAGAAAGTAAATCAAGAAGAGATAATCTAAGAATTTTTAGACTAACTGAAAGCCACAGTCAAAGAAAAAACTAGACATCATATTTCAAGAAGTCATCAATGAAAACTGTCCTAAAATATTTTTAATATTTTATTTTTCCTCAATTAAATGTAAAATCAATTTTTAATATTCATTTTTAAATTTGAGTTCAAAGGTCATATAATCAGTATGAGTGCAAGGAATACTTGAACCTTGGTGTTATTGACTTCAAGAACAGTTTTCTATCCATTACTCTAAGTTGCATGCTTTCTGAATGCCATTACTGGCTGAGATCCCAGAAAACCAAACATAGTACTAGAATTTTATTTAGTTAAAAAATAATCTAGAAGTATCCATTTCATATGCTAGTCTTTTTGGAGTAGACACAACAGATGTCCCAAACTCAAAGCAGGGTAAGTGTTCTAGAAATAAAGCATCCATTAAGATGAAACTGTAAAATTGCCTATTAACCATATTAACAAAAGCAAAATTCACTTTGGAGTCAGCTACCTATTTTTAATTAGATGTCCTGGTCCTGGAAATCTAACAGCCTTTCTTCCATTAAAGAGCACCTTTCTGTCCTTCCATCATAAGTCAACACTGTCTTCATTTGGCCATCTTATTCTAACCAGGTCCAAGTTTAAATATATCTCTTTTCATTTGAATTTACTCATTTATTAGTTTATGATGATAGATCAGGCCTGTAGTATGAAGAATCATAGAGACTCTGAGCATTAGCACACACAAAAAAAGGAAGATGAAGATGTCTTTTCAAAGTGAAGCATTTATTGTTACTTTTGACAGTCAATTGAGTCAAAGGTCACCTAATGTCAGAATCCTACACTAAGACTTGTCAGCCATTTCAGCCGATGCATTCATTAGAATCCCATAAAAGATTCAATCTATTTTTTAAAAAGTTAATCAGGGAATATTCTACCATCCTAAAAATTTGGGAAAGCAAAAACCAAATATCCAAATGACTAAGTGAATTTTCTAAATTTTAAACTGTAGGTTTCATGATAAGCAAACACAAGTCTCCCCCTTCGCCCCCCCCACTTCCATCTGTCTTTCTGTCTGTCTTTTTTATAATAGCAAAGATAAGATTCACACAAAGGAATCTTACTAAACAGGGCTTAAGAAATCACTACAAAGAAGACTTCTAGAGTACCTAGAAAGGGCTTATTAATAATAGGCTTTATTTATCTTCTAATTAACTCTGAAAAGATTTTTCCAAGTTTCTCTTCACTGTCACTGATGTGTCCTTGGTCTTCAACACGTCAATATCTAAAGAAAAAGATGGTTAGGTCCATTTCAAAAGATTAAAAAAATATTAGCAAAGGTAGCACACATGAGTTTCAGAACAATACATGCCAAATTCAAATTTGGTATATCCTTAGTATGTGGAGTCTAGCTACCATAATATTCTTGGCTCTATCAAAAGTAAGGCCAATTTTCCCATGGAACTCATAAACAGATGCACTGTGACCCATGAGTAGTCCACTCTGAACTTTAAAATATGAAGTAGCATTCTTCATCACAACCAGCCTCTGACAGTTCTTTGGGGTCAGAGAACAAATCCTTACTTTGAAATTTAGCAGTACTCAATCTCCTATTGGATGTTTTTATTCTTTGGGTTTTAAGGGGAGAGGTTTGGAGTTTATTTATTTTTATTATAAGCATTGTACAGAGAATTTTATTTTTGGTGTCTTTTTATTTCTCTTTCTTGACATTAGAGATGAATGGGGTTTAGTCTGAATCCCAGTGTAAAGAGTACCAAACAAAGCAGTTGTTTTTTATTTCCAGGAAACTGTCTAGTAATGTACTTAAGCTAGGAATTAAATGAACTATATTAGGCAATGACAACGACCTTTACTAAAAATTAATTTATAATTTGAGAAAAAGGAAATGAACACGTTGAATTGAATTATAGAGAAAACACAATCAACCTCTAAGAATCTATTAAATACCTGTGTCAGACACAAAACCAAATGCTGAAGATATTAAGACAAAAATGAAATACTCTCTTCAAGGAATTTATATTCTATTAGGAGAGCCAGAATATAGATATATAAATATGTTCAAAGAATAGTCAGGAATTAAATGGATCAGTAATCTTATCAATTTTTAAGAACCATCTAAAAATTGAGAGACTATAACCTATCCCTGTCTGCCACTCTTGTGTGACTCTTATCCATGGTCTTCCATAAGTTCCATAGAAGGAACCCTCGATGTTCTGGAGGCCGTCTTTACTTTAGAAAAGGGTACCAAGGAGGGTGGTTAGGTGGTACAGTGGATAGATTGCCAGGTCTGGAGTCAAGAAGACTCCAGATTTGATCTCAGATACTTTCTAGCTCTGTGACCCTGGACAATTCACTTAACCCTTTTTGCCTCAGTTTACTCATCTGTAAAATGATCTGGAGAAGAAAACAGCAACCCACTCAAGTATTTTTGCAAAAAGATCTTCAGATGGGTTTATGAAGAGTCAGGCCAATTGAAATGACCAAATAACAACAAATTATTAGAGTTTGCTCTCTGACCACTTGTTATTCATCCATTACTATCACTAGCCATCCAGCCCATTCTTTTTGTAATACAATTTCTTGATGACATCTTTTTCTCCTTTTCTCCAGAATTTTCCATGATGAATATGTAGATTCACAAATGTATGTATGTATAAATATACATATATGTGCATATATGCATTTTTACCAGTCTTGTGATTCATTGGGTTTGGGAATTTCAAGGGAAAAGGATCTTTTTACTTATTAATGTAGGTAAAATATCTCCCCTATACCATATCAATCAATGAACATTTAATAAATGTCTACTATGGGACAGGTATTTTGCTGTTTTAGAGAGTTGTCTCAGGCACTGAGATGTGATTCATTAAACATGCACCAGAGGCAGAACTTGAACCCAGGTCTTCCTTACTGAAAGGCCTGCTATTTTTCTACTGTACCACATCATCTCTTACTTTTCATGTAAAATAAATAATAGGTAATTCTTAGGGAGCAAAAACTAGAGAGAGAACAAAAAAAGGGTGATTGTTTCCAAGTCTAGAATGAAACTGATAATTATGTTCTTAGCTTTCTTATGCTGCACCCCATGCTCACTTTTACCACTCTAGATTGAGAAGTTTTTATTTAAAAAAAATCCATGAGACACCACATATATGTTGTCTATTGTTAGTCGTTAAACAATAAAGTGGATGTTAAAATTTAGCCTCATCTTTAAGTACTGTCAGAAACAAAGGAATTTTCATTGAATTGGGGAGAGGAGGCAGTAGGTGGTTGATTGATTGGTTCTTGTCCTTCATACTTGAAGAAGACCAAAATAACATCACTGGATGATGTCTTTTGACTTGCACATGAATTGGATTTAAGTGAGATGAAGTTTCACAAAGTCATCATCCTCACTCTCTCAGTCATATAGAAATTCAGGGCAAGACAAAAGTCAAGATAACTGGTGATGGCTTGAGATGCAGTGGATCACCTTGTTTTTTTTTATGTAAGACCAAGTTCTAAGGGTTCCACAGTGCCTATCTCCAGTGCCTTCATGGACATTGGAACATATTGTTCTCATCTGCCCCTTCCTCCAAGAGAAGTCTTTACATGCCTGGAGTTGACACTCCCTTAATTCACTAAGGAGTTTGAAATCTGTCAGTTACCTTCAACCTGCTTTAGTCTGTCTGCCAAGGCAGTTTACTAGGGTAGGGCTATTGCACATGCTACAGATACTTGGGGCCACAGGTGAGAGATGAGTAGCAGGCAGACTCAAAGGTGGAAGTATCCCTGAAAAGGGTTCAGCAAGCCCTCATACCAGAGGTACTAGTTTTTCCTGAACACCACATGAACCTCAGAGACAACAGTAAAGTCAAGAGGAAAACTAGGAAGGGAACAGTAATGGAAAGGAAGAAATAGTATTAAGAATAGGAGGCAAGAAGAGTTAAATTCATTTGCTAACTAAAGGGGTTGAATAAGAAAATGGTTAAGTTCTCTTTCAACTCAGAAATTCTATGATTCAAAGATTTTTCAGTTTGTAAAAAGATAAATTACAGGATTTTGGTTTTGTTTCTTTTGTCACAGAACTCTGAAAGTGACACTGTAGCATTTGGATGCATTCTGGAGTGGGCTAGAACCAAAGTACTGTCATTGTCATCACTTTTTTCCACCTAATTCTCCAAGCCAGAAGAAAGGAAGAACTAGGCAGATCCCAAGTATTTGTTCTACTGGTCCTGGGAGGGGAGGGGGGAGATGGAGGTAGGGATGATTAGTAAGACTCTATCCAGGGATTATCCACTCCCCAACCTCTATGAGTCAAAAATAGTTTTCTATTCCCTGTTAATGTGCTAAGAAAGAGTCATAATTTCTTTACTGGCAACAGTGAAGTTTTAGTACATATCTTGGGATATTTCCATTCTTTAAATGTTTAGACGATAACTCTAGTCCAAGTATAAATAATATGGAATTAGGTCTTGATCAATGATACATGTAAAACCCAGTGGAATTGTGCGTTGGCTAAGGGAGGTTAAGGGAGTTTGGGGGAAAGGGAAAGAACATGAAATACGTAACTATGGGAAAATATTCAAAATAAAAAATAAAAATAAATGTTTAGAAACTAAAAATGAGAAACCCCATCTACCTCCAGGGAAATTAAATGATAGAGTCTGAATGCAAACCAAAACATTTCACATTCTTTATTTTTTCTTGTTTGAGATCTCTTAAATAAAATGACTAATATAGAAAAATGTTTTACATAATAACACATGTAAAATCTATTATCAGATTGTTTACAAAGTCACAGGGAGAGAATAAGGGAGAGAAGGTGAAGGAAAGAATTTTGAACTAAAAAAATTAATGGATGTTAAAATTTATTTTTACATGTAATGAGGGAAAATAAAGTACTATTTAATTTTTTAAAGACTATAGGATCACAGATCTAGAGGCGGAAGTGCCCACAGAGGCTAGCTATTGCAATTCACTAATTTATAATGGATCATATCCCTAAATAAAGAAGGGCTTTAATAGCCAGTAGTCCAAAATCCCCAACCTTTCCCCCGCTACCACCACCATCATTTTACAAATGAGTAAACTAAAATCCAGAGAGATTAAATGACTTGTACCAGGTGATTTAAAAAAAAAGGCCATAAGTTTTTAAAGCAAAATTTGAACTCAGGTTAGATGACATCGGAGCCAATGACATTTGAAGAACTAGATGGAACTTCTTAAAATGAATAGACCAACATCAGATAACACAAAAGGAAAATAAAAATATTTGTTCCAAATGTAACTCAACAATGAATTATTAAAATCATATATAAATAAAGGTTTGGGGTTTCACAATAAAGGGAGGTGCTTCAGGGATTTTTTCTGAGGAGGCTGTATGGGAAATTTAATGTCCTTCGAATATACCACTTATTTTTCATTTGAACTGGAGACCCTTACAGACTCTATGTAAATACCCAATTTCCTAACTATAAGTCCAATCACTTACCTATGTACAGTTACTTCCATTAGGATGGAATTTTTAAATTCCTCTCTTTGGCACCTAAAATCCTTCACAACTTGGTCCTTAACAACCTTCCTACCCTGTTTCTCTTCTCACATACTACATTTCAAGTCAAAGAGCCTTCTAACTCACAGCAGTCCAACTTCTGACACTAGATCTTTGCTATCTGACTGTTTTACAAGCTGGAAATGCACTCCATCCTCATTTACCTTTTAGAATCCATTGGATGCATTTCTATATGAAACTTTTCTTTATTCTCTCATTACTAAATCTACTTTCCCAAACAACCATGTATTTATTTTGCATATATTTTGTATAGAGTTCTAAATGTACATATTTTCTCCCTCATTAGTATGTAACTTCTTTGAAGACAGGGACTATTTCACTTTTGTCTCTGTTTCCCTTTAGTATGTTTGCTAATTAATTAATAACATTTGCATATGTTGCAAAATAGGGAGAGAAACTAAAGAGATTAGATGATAAACAAGATCCATAATGATCCCTAGAATGGGAGACTGAAACCAATAACATAAAATGGAATGGAATAAATGTGGAGTTTTACCCAAAGGTGTTAATATATTATGGAGAAACCTGATCTGCAGTATTAGGTGTGAAAAAGATAGGTTAAGGGAGTTCAACTTGTCATAGAATCATAGCTCTTTAAGTGGAAGGGAAATTAGAGGTTATCTTGTTCAATCCTTTCATTTTATAGAGACTCAGAAAGATAAAATAATTTGCCTAAGTTCACATGAGTAGTAAGTGATGGAGCCAAAATTTGAACTCGCCTCCAATGGCTTCATGTTTAGCATGCTCCATCCATCTTTACCACAGCCTCACCAACGGCCTTGCTACTCTGGAGAAACTTTCATCCTTGAATCCTTCTGTCTTGATTGCCTTGCCTGTCTCTCCCAAACTACTGACTGATTCACTAATATTATAGCCACCAGTATACATCAGTACATTCCTATCTCATCATATTTCCATTGTTGAATAGGTTAAAGATCTTGACATTCAGCACTCAAGTGCTAGCCATCTACTAGGTGAATCTGATATTGAACACCTCAGCCAACTCATGGAGGGAAAAAGGCCATTAATTTTCTCTGCATTTCCTTACAAGTTGGCACAGTTTTACTACAGAGTCTTAGTCAGCAGATGTGAATGTCCAAAGGACATTGCTCATCTCCTTCATTGGCTAGGTCAGCTTGTTTCTTGCCATTCATCAAGCCAAAAGGGCACATCCTCAGAGTGTATTTCCAGCCTAGACCCCTGAAAGCTTGAAAGTAAAAGTCTTTTTTTGAAATAGATTCACCATGTCCTTCTGAGACCCTCCCACCACGGTCTTTTACATTAGCACATAATGAGGCTTCTTTAATTCCTCAGTTGAGTCCCTTTGGGACCTAATGATATGAACAGTTCAGAAGAAATATATACTATATGCACAGCTGGGAATGATCACAAGAAGTGTTATGTTTGCAATGTTTATGAGGTCTCAGACTTGGCAAACTTAGGTTCTCAAATCTCTTACTTCTGTCCTGGCTATAAAAATGGACTCATTGACCTCTAAGGATCCTTTCATTTATAAGATTCTAATTTCACTACTCAGGAGTTTGCCATGGGAAGAAGTTAGCTTCATAAATATTAAACATGAAATTTTTTTAGAGTTTGAACATCTCTATCTATATTTAAGTTTCTTGAGGACAAGAACTATGCTGTTCATTTTCATTACATGGGGTCTAGTTTTTAACATGACTATAATGTCTATAATGATTTTACCACTAAGCAGTTCCATATGTAACAGGAAGTATAATAATTGACATTTCAGCAGCAATAACTATCAGCAACGATATTTTTCTCTGGAATCAAACTTAAGCACCTATATGAAAAAACTGGAAGAATTTCAACCTAATAGAGTTCTTATTTGTAGCCTTCTGTGATTTTAAACATGAAATCAATTTTAAGCTAGCATTTATGTGGTTGGAGGAAAGAACAAAAAAAGACACTGAGTCTAAGTTAAAGGCATCTTATAAAATGTAAGACTCCAACAAATGGGTAATAAGAAGCCTATTTCTGTTCAATGGAAGGATGAATTTTCTAACAGTGAAATTGGGTACATCAAGAAGTGGTAGAGGAAGTGGTATAATCCAAAGTATTCAGACAAAAGCTAGATAATTATCTGTGAGGTCTTGGGTAAAAGAAATTCTTGCCTCAGATGAAACATTGAATTAGAAGACCTCTAGTATCCTTTCAAATTCAGAGTTTAAGATTCAAGATAAATTAAATTGATGGTTGCCCCAAAACAACCAGAATCACAGAACATATCCTGAACTGAGAATTATCATCACAACGGAGAACATGGAAGCCTGAAGGACAATTCTATGGGAGGAGAATTTGGCTTAGTGTTGATTCTGTTTCCATTTCAAGCACTGTACTTCTGGTTAAACAGCCAAGGAGATAAGTGAAACTTGTCTGATATAGGTAAAATCAAGTTATATTGATAAAAAAAATGGAAATAATGCTATCATTTACTCAAAAGCATTGAAAGAAAATTAGTAACATATACCCCTTGAGGTTTAATGGTAACATTCTAAATATAGAAAGAATAAATGTATTTTGTAACTATATACTACTCAATTATCATTTCAAAAATGTACAGTTGGATTCTCTTATCTTTAAGTGGGGATTACTATACCCCTGTAATCACTTTAAGGAATCTTCAGTTTTTTCCTTTATTTAGGTGAGTACAAGAAAAACGTCCATCTAAAAGCCTCTAGGATCTCAAAACTCTTTTAAAAATTGCTTAGCTGCCTTGTTCATATCATTCTGCTGATAAGTTGCTTGATTGGTCATATTATATGACACTAGTGTCTCAAGGATTCTTGTTCCCTTTTATAAAACTATTATTGGCTGTGCTGAGCCTGTCACATCTTCCTTTATTTCAGTGTGGTAAACTTTTTTATGAGACTCTTTTCAGATAAAATGGAAAAAGGGTGAAAACAAACGTGAAAAAATGAAAAACTCTTAAAAGCTATTTACCAATGATGTGAGATACTTAAATGATAAATTTATAACAATGATCTTTGGAGAATTGAAAAATTACAGTTGAGGAAACTGAGACAAACAGAGGTTAAGTACTTGCCCAGGGACCCACAATTAGGAAGTTTCTAAGTCATATTTGTATTCAGTTTTTCATGACTCCAGACTGAGAATTCTAGTCACTGGTCTACCTGGCTGCCCAGTTGCCTGGCCCTATATAGTGAGATAGTGTTGAAGGTTAGAATAGAGGCAACAACAAGAATTTATTAAGCATTTAGCCTGTACCATTCACTATTCTATTGGATGGAGATACAAATCAAGCAAAAAAAAAAAACCAAACATATAAAAATCAGTCCCTGACATCTAGATTCTTATACTGTAATAGGATAAGACAACAGACCAAAGGGAGCTGAAGGCCTAAAAGGATGGGAGAAAGTAATTATTTCGTGGAATGTGATTGAAGTCTGTAAAGTTAGAAGCATAGCCTGAATGGTAATGAAAGTTGCTGTTCTGGTTCCTTCACCAAAATAGATGAATAGAGAAGAATTCCAATGGGAGAAGGAGCCCTTTGCTCTTCATAAATTGAAGCATAAAGCCTATTATTTTACATGGCTGTTACCCATTTAAAAAGATTAATTCATCTTCTTGATCCTATCTGCCCCTATCTCATGTATCTTCAAACTTCTGTTCATCCACTTCAAAGTACCATCTTTCCATATTCAATCAATAATTCAATCAATAGCAAATAAAAAAATGGACTCTTCAATCATTTTTATTTCACATATTCAACCACTTCTCAAAGTGTTGTCATTAAACCTTTGTACAATCTCCCAAGTGTTTCTTCTCTATTGCCACTGTCACCATTCAAGTACAAACCCACATTACCATCCATTAGAAATAGCTCAAAAGATTCTGCTACTATAAGAATTGTTTTCTTCATTTGAACATGACACTCCTCTGCTAAAAACTCTTTAGTGAGTTCCCATTGCCTATCATGCTAGGTTCAAGTTTGTTTGGCATTCAAAGCCTCTCTAAAGTCTGGTATCTCTATAGCTCTCCACTTTACTTTGTTTTATTTCCCCACAAACACAAATCTTTTCACCATCACCCATGTCTCCAGCCTTGAAGGGGACTTCAACAAAGGCTATGACAACCATCCTGTACCAGGATAAGTATCTACTCCCAAGCCTGCTTGAGACCTATTAGTAAGGGAGAGATCATTAGTATTTTAGGTGGCCCATTGTACTTCTCTATAGCTTTAACAGCCTAAATCAAGTTCTCTGTAGTTTTCCTCAGTGATCCTTTTTTTTTAAATCTCAGGAGCCATGCAGAATAAATCTCAATCAGTCTTTTAAATGAGAGTTCTGTAAAGTCTTGAGAACAAGACTAGATGAAGATGTTCTCTCTACTAAAGTTGAGATGAAAAAAGATTTTAGTAGAAGGCAGATTCTGTGAGTCAACTTTTAATCTTAGAGAGTTAACAGGGACTTTAGAAATTTAAAAGGTCTCTTCAATCTTTTCTTCTCTAGATTAAACAGTTACAATCCAAGCAATTTATTCCTTTATATTCTCACAAAGTACAAATATCTTAAAGATGGGACCTGAACCCAGGTCTTCCAGACTTTAAGGTGATCTTATCCACTCTGCAATGCTGCCTCTCTACTGAAACCATTCGTCTTCATTAACAAACTGCAATACCATGGTTGAAGTCATTGTCTCACCATTTTCTGCTCTTGTCTGACAACATCTTGTGCAATGTGTTTGATTCTAAGTGTCACATTTTAAACACACTTGTAAATTGGAGTACATCCAGAGGAGAGAAATCAGGATAATGAGAAAATTAGGAGCCACAACATAAAGAAATTAATTGCTGGAATTGTGACTGTTTAATCTAGAAAATAAAAGATTGAGGAAATGATGATCACTGTCTTCAAATACTTAAAGATGAGTCATAACTAACTTATTTTGCTTGGGATCCATTCATTCACAAAATTTAGAACAAGTGGGCAGAAGTTTCAAGAATGAAGATTTTGGCTACCTAACTATCAGAGAGGGAAACCACAGTAGATTAATGGATAGAGACAAAGTTGGTCCAAGAGCCAAGAAGACTTTGGTTCAACTCTGTCCTCTAAAACATTACCTTTATTACCTCTAGAACCAAATATAAATTTACCTGTCATTTAAAGCCATTCAATTCCTTGCCCTTTCCTAATTTTCCCATCTCCTTTCTCTCTTGTTCCCTCCAAATACTCTCCATCCAGCCATATTGGTATTCTTTTTGTTCCTCATACCTAACATTGTCTCTTAACTTAGCACCCTTGCAGTAGTTGTTCCCATGTTTAAAATTATGTCCCTCCTTCCCAATGCCTCCTAGCTATACCAGGTCCCTTAAAGATACACCTCAGGTTAGGGCAGCAAGGTAACACAGTAGACGAAGCATCAGGTTGGGAGTCAGGAGGACCTGGGTTCATAATCTAATCTCAGACACTGTATAACCTTTGACAAGTCACTTAACTACCATTGCTTAGCCCCTACTCTCTAATTTACTTTGGAAATCTCATTTAGTATCTATTTTAAGACAGAAGGTAAGGATTAAAAAAGAAAAAAGAATTGTTACTAAGACAACAATGGCTAAAGAAAAAAGATGGACCTCAGTTCCCACCTTCTACAAGAGATCATACCTCTTCCCCAACCCATGCATTTCCCTCAGAACTCCCTTTTTGTCTTCTAGGTATATATAGTATTTATATTCTTAGGTATTTACAAGTACTCTACCCTTAGAATGGGAGGTTCTTAAGGGCAGAGACAATGGTTTTTTCTTTCTTTTATCTCTAGTACTTAACACAGTTCAAGGCTGGAAGCAAATCCTTTAATATATGCTTGTGGACTGAATGACAAATTCTCAAAGTCCCAGGCAAAATCTAAGACCCAGAGTTGCAAAAAAGGAGCCAATATGTTTAAGTTAAAGAAGTTCTTCCTGGATACCTCTACCTTCCAACAAAAGCACAGATCTGGTTTTAAAAAAAAACCATCAAAGTGGGATATACAATTTTAACAATTTTATAAGGGGGCAGATAGTTGACACTGTGGATAGAATGCCATGTCTAGAGTCAGGAAAATACATCTTCTTGAGTTCAAATTTAGCCTCGGATGCTTACTAGCTATGTGACCCTAACTAAGCCATTTAACCCTGTTTGCATTAGTATCCTCACCTATAAAATGAACTGGACAAGGAAATGACAAATCACTCCAGTGTCTTTGTCAAGAAAACCCCTCAAGGTTGAATAACAAAGAGTCAGAAACAACTGAACAACTTATTTTAGATGTAAGTGAATTCCATCAGCAAAGATTTTCCAGAAGAGACTGAATAATCACTTTCAAGGATGCTGAGATTCCTTGTCAGAACTATATAATTTTTGAGATCCCTTTTAACATATATTCAGTTTCTAAGGAACAACAGTGATGCACTCACAAACCTGATGCTACTGAGCTATTTAGACAATAACAGAAATAAAAAAGATAGAGTGGTGATGTGATAAAAGAAAAAAAGCAAAGGTAAACCACACAGACTCATTTAGTCAAATGGATATTATTTATTTCCTATGTAATTATTGTTATTGTACTTAATTAGATACTCTGGGACCAATAAAACTGTAACTACTTGTGCCAATTAGTAGATTAAGATCAAGAGTCCAAGTCTGGATGAAGAACTAAAATTAGCATCTAGAAGCCATGTATTTTAAATACTATTATACAGGAGAATATTGTTAAAATTCTGCATTCTAGAACTCTAGTTCCATGCTGAAAGGATTGAGTAATCTAAGATAGGCTTATAGATAGAAAGAGCCTGGTTCACAAGAGCATGCCTTTCCCTTTATTCCATATCTGTTGGATACCCTTTAAAGAATAGAAGAGAATAGATTGAGAGTTTCAATCTATATATAAATATATGTGTGCATGTCACATTTACATTTGTTATTGATTGAACACAGCTTTCCATCTCCCAAATCTAATTCTGGTCCTTTTACTTGGCTGTGACCAATGATCTGGAATTATCTCCCTCCTTCCTTTGGTCCATTTCCCTGGCTTTCTTCAAAATTAGTTCAAATCCCACCCTTTGGAGAAGGACTTTTCTGATCCCCCTTGCTGCTAGGGTCTTCCCTTTTGAGATTACCTTCCATCTACCTCTATATAAATTATGTATATGTAGCCATTTACACATCATCTCTTGCATGAGATGATGAGCTCCTTGAGAGTGGGGATGGTAAATATTGTTTCTTTGTTTTTGTCATTCTTTGTACCCATAGAACTTAACCCAGTGCCTAGTACTTTATAACTGTTTAATAAATGCTTATTGATTAACTAACAGACTCAGTGCCCTCAAGCAACTCTCCAGCACCCTAAGTTGCAGAGAAGGCCTCATTGTTCATTGATTGAAAAAAAGGATATGGAGAGATAGATAGATAGATAGATAGATAGATAGATAGATAGATAGATAGATAGATAGATAGATAGATAGATAGATGTAGCTATCTAATTCATTGTTGAATACACCTGGAAATTGCAAAGATAATGATCTTTAATACTATCTATAATCAGATGATCTCTAGGCTCCCTTTCTCTGTCCTTCCCCACACCCACCTCAAATAGGATTGAGTCAAGGTAGAAAGAATGGTGTGAAAAAGTGGCATTCAGAAGTCTGGTATGCTTGAACAGTACTTCTAATAGCTGTCATATAAAGAGATCAAACTGGTCGAAGTGATACCATGTATGATGTGGGAGTATGAGAGTTTCTCTTTAGTTACACTGCTAATAGCTTTACTCATCTCATAAGGGAGAAATGAGCTACATAATCTCCTATTGTCCAGTAACTGTGCTTGTCAGGTTTTTATGCATTTTTAAAAAAAAATTATTGAGGACAGTTAGGTGGCTTAGTGGATTGAGAGCCAGGCCTAGAGGCAAGGGGTCCAGAAATCTGATCTCAGATACTTCCCAATTGTGTGACTCTGGGCAAGTCACTTAATCCCTGTTGTCTAGCCCTTACTATTCTTCTGTCTTGAAACCAATACACAATACTGTTTCTAGGATGGAAGGTAAGAGTTTTTTTAAAAAATAATTATAGTAATAATTTATTTCTCGTTTTAGACTTTGCATATGAACACTGCCTAAAGTAGCTATTTAAATGGAGACATAGATGATTGCAATGAACTTAATTTGTATCCCTTCAAAATTTATCCCTATGAACCCTGCATATTCAAAAGGTAGTCTATATAAGTAAGTCAAGGTAAACTATACCAGAACCTCAAGGAATTCTACTATTAGGGATCCCTTTACTGAGTCAACATGGAAAATCCACATAACCAAGTTAGGGGATCTCTTTACCTTGAGAAGCTTCATAAAGGAAGCAATTCCAGTGTTATCTAAATTTTGTGTCTCCCTCAGGCTTAATTTGTGTTCATTGACTCAAATCATTCCTTAAAATTGAAGAAGAAAACAGGGGGGCTTTGTCAGGAGGGAGCAATTTGGGATTATTGAGAACACTATGCCATTTCTTCCTTACATGAGTCAGCCTAGTCTCCTCTTACTGAATTCTGGGCTCAGGTCTTTGCCCATCTCCACTGCCTGTCCAAGAACCAGTGAATTAATTAAATGGGTTTCTCCATTCAACTGTGTGTTGTAATAGGTGCAATATGAATTCTTAATTTGCTTTTCCCATGTGGATTACTAGACCAATTTCTTTCAGTAAAGATGTGGTTCCACAGATGGTATACTGAAACATTAGCTGGTAAGTATCAACTGGAGAAGGGCTTAAACATGTTTCTGCTCAGCCTCAAAGGGCAGAACCATGAAAAATGACTACAATCTGCAGAGAGACAAATTTTGACTCAATATAGGGAAAGAATTCCTAACAAACTGAGGCATGCAAAAGTAGAATGGGCTGGTTAAACATCTGCAATAACAAAGATTCTTTTCATATATGGATTAAACTAGATGGCCACTGAAGACCCAAACCAAAACCCAAACTCTGTAATTTTGTGACAGTAGTTTCTATTTCACAAATAGTTTTCAGGGAAAGGCCTGTTGGGGAAGCTTTTGAGATTTCCAGTGAGGACTATTCAGGTACATTTTGAACTAGATTAACTAGATGATGTCTGATGTGCCTTTCCAACACTAAGACACTGTGATTTTGAAATTATTACAGCTCAGGCTAATGTAGTACAATTTGTAGGTAAGTTTATCAGGACTTGAATAACAAGTTCATTATTCAATATGAATAATTACAATGTCTATTAGTAAAATGTTCTCTTATAGCTCAAAGTAGTGAGCATTCACATTTCCCAGGAGGTATAAAAATGAAGTTGCCTTTTCTCATTAAGGATTCCAAGTTTCTTTAAAATTGGTTTACTTATTTTCTTCTTCCCAATACAACTGGTTCATCCACTAAATATCACTGCAGAATAAAGGTGAACAAACAAGTATCATTCTTGGAAATAAAAGGAGAGAGAATGAAGAGATGCCCTGAGTATTGTCCACAAGTCAAAAACCACAGAAGGGTTTCTAAAAACTTCTCAACCTAGTTTTGGACACGTACATAATTTTCCCTTTTTCATGCCCTATTTAGTCCATTTAAGTGAAAAATGAGTGTTAAACACTGCAACTCCAATAATGGAGATATTTCCAAGGCACATCTAATTGTAGATTCATCTCATCCTAAACTCGCCTTTGTCTCAAATTTTACCTGCAGATAAATGAGAGAGAAAATTCTTACAGACTCAAAAGTAAATGCCAGTTCTCTGGGAGGAGATCCAGAAGGCTGTTTTTGTTTCTTTGTTTCTTTTTTTAATCCCAACCAGACATACGTTAATCTACCCAGGAAGACCTGGTCTAAGATTTTTTTTAAAAAATTCAAAATGTACTGCATATTTTGTCCTTCTGTATTGTTTTCATGGAAGTAGGAAAGTAATAAAAAAAAACAGAGCAAAGCAGAACCAGCCAACCAGCAGACTGTCTGGAAAATTCCTTTCATGGAAGCAAAAAAAAAGATTTTCAAAGAGATATTAGGATTCAAATCCTTTCTCAAATATTGACACTGACAACTATTGATGTTAATTGATTTTTCTAACATGAGGAGCAATGCAGTGTGATGGAAAGAGTCCTAGACAGAGATGGTTGATGGCATAGATCCAAGATTTGTGCTATTGTCAGTCTGGTTTGAGATCTCAAGGTATAGCATATCCATGTCATGTGAGCACGTGACATCCACATTCCCTCTACCTCTCCCAATTCTCCTCTCCCTTTTTACTTTGTGTCGTGGTCTGCTTTACTTGTGCTAGCAGATCATAAGTTTTTAAATTAGGTGTCCATACTGCTACAACCCTTTTGGAGTATGGTCATTATAGGTATTTTTATTCCCATTTTGTAGATGAGGAAATTGAGGCCAGGATAGGTTAAAAGACCTACTCATGGTCTTTCAAATGATGAGGCTAACAGGAGCAGTTTAAAAAGTTCCTTTAAATAAGCCATTGATCTGTGTTGTCAATATTGCTTATGTGTGGACAGTCTCATCTTCCTTAAAGTAAAGCAATTCCCTGTGAATAATTGTTGCTTCCAAGAATATTCAAACAAGATTTTTAAAATGTTCTGTCCTCAAACTGAACAAAACAGGAAGGTGGTAGAAAGATTATTGACTGAAAACATCTGTGTCAGCAGGAAACATGAATTAATAGTACATATCAATCAAAGGGAGTAGGCACAGTATCTTACACTAGTATAAAATACAAAACAAAGCCCAAATTTTCCCTGGACCAGCACAAACTGATCTCTGGAGGCCTCTCCTATTGAAAACAAAAACAAAAATAAAAACATACTACTTATCCTCTGGAACACAAAGCAGAGAAGCACCTTGCCAACAGTTTTAGCAATCACCATAGCCCTCATTTCTCCCTCTTTTCTTCAGTGGGAGATATCACCATACAATGGGAGCAAAAAGGAAGTGAAGCGATTGTACCTATGTTACTTCAAAGCTCTTGATTTTGACACTTCCAAACTCTTACTTTAGGCCAGTTGCTTCAACATGTTGGGCTTAAAATGGGGATGGGAGGCATAGAATAGATAATATATGAAGTCCTTTCCAGTTCCAGATTTCTTTGAATCCTCACATCTGATTTCTCTTGAGTTACACAAATGAAGACAGAAATGGTAAGTAATCTAGGCCAATGAATTGATTCTAGTGGAGAGTAATAAGTCCTAACTATCTATAGTGAATGAAGAACAAAAGCAGAGGTGGCCAAAAGAAATCAAGATTTGAATGATTCTCTAAGTATACAAAATACCCAAATACCCAGCCTTTCTCCAAAAGCCAGTGTCTTTGGCTGCTATCTAATCTTTAAAGGAATGCTCAAGACTCTCCTGCTTAGCCAAAGTAGTACTGGTGAAGACTACCTAACTGGTCAGAATTCCACCATTCTCAAAACTTACTTAAAACACTGAGAACTTAGATTCAACTATGGATATCAGCTTTTGAAAGACTAAGCTCACATTTACTTGAAACATTTATTGTCAGAACTATCAATCTTCAGAAGAAGACAGAGTTGGTACACGTACTATTCTCACAAGTCAACTACTGACCACTAAAATATAGAATTATAAGCAACTTTTCTTTGATGATTCAGTTCAATTGAACAATCATTCATTAAACAATTGCTAACCTACAAAGCAGAGTAGCTACAAGACATAGTGCACTGGGCCCAAGGTAAAAAAGACTCCTCTTTCTGAATTCAAATCTGATCTTGGACACTGACTGTGGTCGGCAGCTCACTTATCCCTATTTGTCTCAGTTTCCTCATCTATAAAAATGAGCTGAAAAAGGAAATGGCAAGCCATTCTAGGACCTGTACGAAGAAAACACAAAAGGGGGTAACAAAAAAATCAGACACAACTGAAAAATGACTGACAACAACCACAACAAACCTACAAACATTGTCTACCATTTAGTGACACAGACAAAAAAGGAAACAATGCCAGCCCTCGATGGCCTTACATTCTACTGAGGGAATATAACCTATATAAAGATAAATAAATTAAAATGATTTGAAATCTAGAATTCTTACAAGTAGGAGAAGAGGGGAAATTTCATGAAGTAGAATACTCACCTTTTCCTTTAAGCTGAGCACTGAATGGAAGTTAAGAAATTTGAAAGATAGATATCAGGTCTGGGAGATAATTGGCATAAATGAGTAAAGAAGGAGATAGAATGACAAGATCAAGGAACATCTAATTATCTAGTTGAGCAGGAACATATAGTATCAAGGGAGACAATATGAAATAAAACTGGAACGGTATAGTGAAAGTCAAATTGCCACAGGATTTAAATGCCATATGGAGAAGTTTCTATTTTAACTTAAAGAAGGAAGGGAGACACTTAAGGTTCATGGGAATGTTAGAATCAGAGTCATTCCATAGGAATATTATTTTAGAAGCTATGTGAAAAATGATCAGAGAAGTAAAAGGATAACTCTAAAAATGAAGCAAATTATTCCCAAATACCATGCTATGTTTATCCTTTGAAACAGAATAAAATGAATGAGGAAAAGGATAAAGACAGGACACTTTGGTGTTCATTCAATTTCTACATATCTTTTCCCTCTATGATAATGTCAAATGAAGAATATGAACTTTTCTTCGATTGATAAATTGTCAAAAGATATGAACACAGAATTTGGGGTAGAAGAACTCAAAACTTTATAGAATTATGAAAAATGCTCTAAATCATCATTGATTAGAGAAATTCAATTCAAAACAGCTCTTGAATATCAACTCATACCTATCAGATTGGCCAAAATGATTAAAGGGTAAAATGTTAAAGGTGGGAGGGGAAAGGGAAAAATGAGGGCATGAACACACTTGGTGGAATTCTGAACTGATACAATCATTTTTTTTAATTTTTTTATAACATTTATTAATATTCATTTTTAACATGGTTACATGGTTCATGCTCCCACTTTCCCCTTCACCCCACCTGTCCCCCCACCCATGGCCAATGCACATTTCCACTGGTTTTATCATGTGTCATTGATCAAGACCTATTTCCAAATTGTTGATAGTTGCATTGGTGTG